>NC_090945.1:15065587-15365587 GCF_040807025.1 Struthio camelus
CCCCTTCAATTTCCATAATCTTCTTTATTATGCAGAATACTATCTCCATTTCATTCCGAGGTAGATTCTTGCCCTAGAAACTTCCTCTTAAACAGTTATTTAAATTTAGTAAAAGCAAGAGAAAACAGTGTCTCATAGTAGAAAGTATTAGAAAACACTAACTCGAGCAATTGCTATCAGCTCTGCCTATAATAGAGCCCTGAAGCAGAATGTAGTGCCTCGATTGAAGTCCCTTGGGCTAAACTGTGACTCTTGCCAGGTCTTTATTAGTCCTGTTGGAAAGGTCAAATGATTTGCCTGTTAACTGGATATGAAAGAAGTTTGGCTTACCCTGGACTATATTAAGGGATGACCTAATGTGGTATTCAGTTCTTTCTCTAACAAGTGGTTGAACAATGTGAACTATTTACCATGGGGAGACACCAGAATATTTTTTTTGTGTTAATTATTTCACAGTCCTTTTGAAAATTTGAATAGTAATTTAGATGCAAAGCCTGGATTAATGTTGGGTGTATCAATTTCAAGAGGGTAAAGTTCCCTGTTAAGCCTTTGTGTTTGTGCATGTATTTGGATCGTCTGTAGATATCCTTACCCAAAAAATTAGTAAAGCTTGGGGGGAAATGATCAAAATGCCTCCTATAAATGTGATATTGTATTAGTAGCAATAGCATTTGAGATTTTTAAAAAGGAATGTTTTAGAGCAAATAGAACAATCCTCTTAGCCTGGAAAGTGCAGGTGTAAATCCGGATGTACTCCTGTTATTAAAAATGATCACCTCCCCTTAGTGGGAACGCCAGCCACAGAACAGTTTTGTTCAGCCTCTTAAAAGAAAAAGCAGTTTTGTTGTGCAAAAATGCCTTCTGCCAGACTGACTTGCTAGTCTAAAAGTGAGATTTCTAGCACATCTGCTATTCAAACTTTTTATTTATTTTGTGTACATCTTATCTGTGACAAGTCAGGCTGCTAATAAGTGCCAGTGATTTTCATCTCTCCAGTTTGCAGTTCTAGGCTTGGCTTCATGTTTTGAAGGAGATGGAGAGAGGGGCAAATGCGATTGCTGGGACATTTCTCTGACTTGCTGATGTACCTAAGCACTTCCTTCTGCAGCATTCCACTTCTCTACTTGTGGTTTACAAAACAAAACCTCCCCCCAAACCCAGTGGAGTTTTCCGAGCCAGGGAGTTTGCAGAAGATGAATTTGACTTTCGTTTGTTATGCCAATAGGGAAACTGAAGGCCTGTAAACCTTGAAACATCAAAAGCATCTTGGTAAAGTAAATAATATTGTTTCCTTTTGGCTTTCTGCAGCTATTCATCAAATCTTAGTGTTTTGTGTCTGCGCCAAATGAAAGTGTTCTCTGTAGAGTGCCTAAGGTAGTTTGCTGGCAATTATTCAGGAATGAAAAGGTGTCTCCAGAAGTACATATGCTGGCAAGGAGAGTATATTCATCCCCCAAATTATAGGCTAATAGTCTTTTGTGCTGGACTGGTTGACTGGATTCATGGTTTGTTTGAACGTGATGGCAGTACTGATCAGGGCAGAGGATCAGCATTGCATAGGAAGCAGTAGTGGCTGAATAGCGGTTACCGTTTTATCATATTTGTCAACTCGAGGTGCTATCCTTCCTTTGAAATCTTTGCTGAACTCTTACGTAAAGTGTCTTTGCGTGGAGCTGTGAAATAGAACATGGGCAGTTCACTTAGTCAACTTGGAGCTCATGTAATACCCAACGCGCTCCTTGCAAACGACCTGGTCCCCAGCCTGCTGTCGGTAGCCGTCACCCACCAGGCAGGCTTGGCGGAAGAAAACCGATGCCCGCACCTCGGCGTGGGAGTGCAGAGCCGGCCCCGCACGTGAGACTCGCCGCCGTCCGCACCTTGGCGGGAAGGCTGGTTTGGCCTGGAGCAGCAGCAGCAGCTCGGTTGCCGCTGTGAGCTCTGGCAGCGCGGTGGTGTGGGCAGATACCTGGGGACAGCCCAGTCCAGAAGTGCCAAAGCCCTTTGTGCATGGACAGAGGAGACCCAGCTGGCGGAGATATTTGTATGATATAGTGAGAGCTGCTTTATAAACGGTTATGTGCAGAGTCAGTCAGTTGACCAGCCAGTCGATCTCCACCGTTGATACTACAGTGCTAAATTAAATGGCTTAGAAATGTTTCAAGATGAGGAGTCTTTGCATACTGGGCATGTGTTTTTGTTGTGTTATTACCTCTCGCTCTGGAAACGCCGTGGGGATGGTCTAGCACCTTAGCTATTTTTGCACTATATACTTGTCACGCTCTGAAGTGAGAGATTGCTATCTCAGGGAGCAGGTCCTTTTCTGGTAGCTTTGTAAAACCGTCTCTTCTGAGCTGTTGGCCAGAATAGCTGAGCTTCTGAGCAACATGCAGGTGGGTGGTTTTTTCCGCTAAAAGAATTTTGTGTTTATGTCTAGAAATAGGATTCACTTTTAATCTGAAAAGCTAGTGACGGTTTTCCTGAACTGTGCGGTTTAGATCTTAGAGATGTGAGTTCTTGCCGTATCCGTGCGGACACGAGTGTCGCCAACCTTCTTGCGTCAGAGAGAGCATGGTAGTCTCTGGTCTGTTGAGTAGCTGCTCCGTGGGAATAGTTCCCTCATCGATTTGTCTGCGTTTGAACTTTAAAATTTAGAAACTGCTGATTATTAAAGCTTCGAATGGCATTAATTTGTTTTGATACTTGACCTGATGAAAACTGCTGCTGTTGCAGTTGACAGCCTAGATCAGTTTATAACTGATCTGTCCTGGTGCGGGATTAAATAACTGGAAAGTGCTCCCAGGAATCTCCGTGACTAGAGCAGGTGAATAGACTAGGTTGCCCTGAAACCTTTTTTAACACGCTGACTCTTTGTTTTGCAACTCTGTGCTGCTGGAGAAGGGTAAACTGCTGTTTCTCCTTGCCTCCTACTTGCAAACGTGAAACACGCTTTTGGCACGGTGGCGGAGACTGAAGGGCCTAAGTATACAGCTTTAGACGCTGCAGCCGTTGACGTCCTCTGGTTTCTGACATCGTCAGCAGGATGGAGCGCTTCGAGCGTTTCTGGTATCTCCAAATGTCTCTGTCACTCGCTTGCCACGGGCTGAACTCAGTACTTGGTTTTATTGCCTATCCTCCTCATTTATGCCTATTCAGCTAGCTCAGTACCGACTCGCTCCCGCCACCTTCCTTTGCGTTGAACCCGTATTGTGAAGGGGGTATTGCTGCCCGGGGGAGGTTTGGCAGAAATTCTCTGCTTTGTCCTAATAATGATTGCCTAATGCAAGTCCGTCTTCATCCTTGTGGCGCGCAGTCGTTCCCTTGAAATAAACTTGGGGGTTAAATCCGGAGGGGGAAGTGAGACCTAACAAGAGGTGATCTTTCGTGAAGAAAAAACATTATCCAGAATCGATGGGATAAAGGAGAAGAGCTTCTTGTTATACGTAACTGCTGTGTTTCAATTGAAACACACGATTGAGAAGAGCGGTGGACGAATAATTTAGACTTAAGCGCAGTGACGCTTAGGTGGTATTAGCATCAGTTCTGGGCAACATAATGCAAAACAATGAGCCTTATAAATTAGGAAGTGCTTCGCTTTGGCATTTAAAATTGCTGACCGCTCAAATTAAATCAGATTTGGTTTTCTAGTGGCATTTTTTTTTGAGTTCCTGCCGAGTGGGTGTAAGTTTTTCAGTTTGTGACCGGTTTTTCTTTTAGCGTAGAGAGGAAGGTACTCTAACAAGAGTACTATTTGTACTGCTTTCACTTTTTTCTTTTCCGTCCCCCCTTCCGTAGCCTGAGGGCTGTCTGTCTTACGGCTGAAATAAATCCAGCAGGTGTTTTTGCTGTTAGCTGCCTTTTAAAAGAAATTCTTTTCAGAAGCCGCTGTTGTTTGTGGCATTAACAGGATTTGGGGGTCAGAAAAGCATACGATGCGGTAGGTGTGAAAGGAATAAGAGCTAAGTCTAAAAAAGAGGAAAGAAAACGGTGAAACCAAACATGCGTATAGGATATCTGTATACCAGATGGTGTGAGTATTTATAGGGGTAATTTGTTTAAAAGCTCCTGCTTCTGTTTCACGTTTTGTGAGTTCTGCCTTCAAAGTCTGTAACCATCTTTCTCTTTCTACCAGTTTTCCCTGACGGCGACAGTCCCTGCCAGACTACAGTATGCCCTGGCCCACCCCGGCTTTACAGCCCCCAACTCCGGGTTTCTTTTTTGATCGGGAAAGTGAGGCTATATGGCAGTGTTGCGTTTTTGGGTACGTCTGCAGGAAACGCTTCAGCACGAAGCGTGAGCTCCTCTCCTACCAAGAGGAGCTCACTTGGGTGTCACTCCATTCCCGAATAAGCGTAGAAGCAAGTCAGCAGCGTGCGTAAGGTTCAGGCTTTCCAGCCGGAAAAGCACTGATGAGTTTTGGGTGTGATTTTTGCAGAGGAGGGGGGGAAAAAAAAAATCCTGTGGCTGTGTGCAGGAGTTGGGTGAGACAGTCCAGACAGTTACTTCTTAACGAAACGAGGGACCTCCTGGGGCCGCCTCTGCTTGCTTAGCAATTAATGCAGCGTGAAAGGTTGGTTAGATTTGCCCCCAAGGTGGCACTTCCGCCGTCCCCCGTCCCTCACGCCTGGGAGGGGAAGGGAGGTGAAAGAGCTGTGCAAAGGGCTGAACTAAGAAGGTGAGTTGTTTTGGCCGCCTGCGGGGCTGCGCTGAGTTGGTTTTGCCGGCTGGGATGGCTGCGGGCGCTCCCCGGGAGGAGGAGGAAGTGCTTTGAGATACTCGGCACGAAACCCGGCGGGATGTCACTAAAGACCGCCCGTAGGTGGCTTTGCTGGAAAATATTCCAAAAGTAGTCCTTTCGGAGCAAGTCCCTCGAAGGACTCTGCTTTGGGTGGTGCTGCTATTGGCACTTTTCTTAACTGTCCCAGGCATCACGAATATTTGGGAGGGGAGCGGGCTAGGTTGTTAAGCGCCACGTTCGTCAGACTGATGCGCACGCATCAAAATCCGGTTTTAATTCAGCTGGGGTAAATAAGCCCTTAATGTTGCACTGAATGTTCGAGAAAAATAAGCTTAAAAACCCAGCAAAACCTCAGAGCGTATCTTGGCGTTAAAATCGTGCGATTAAAAAGCAGTCCTTATTTCTGGGGCCTGACTCAGGGTTTTCGAATGCACGAGGGTGGCAGTGCTCGCACCTGTGGTCAAGCAGCGTTATAGATATTTCGGGACTTTAGGGCGCAGAGCTGTGCCAAATAATTTTTCTCGGTTTTGGGGAGTGTGTGGGGTGGGTTTTTTTTTTTTTTCCCCCCTGATTCCCAAACCCAAGTTTTGCTGAACTCTCATAACCTGGGTTATGCGTGTAAGCAAACAGACAAAATGTTAATGCCGTAAGTTGCTGAATCAGTTTGGGTATCAAATCTAAGAAAGCAAATACGTAGTGAAGCAAGTGTTATCCACTTTCTAAAACCTGATCTGTAGGCGTTGGTGTATATAGCGTGTATTAACGAGGGCAAAGTGAATTGCACAGCAGCTGGCTGGCTGCAGGCGTTCGGCAATAAGCAGTACGTGGCACGTGTAGCAGAGTTTGACCCTGTTAGGGAAAGAAGAAGGGCGAAGCGCCGGGTTACGGCTCGGGCTTCTGGCAGGAGCGCGGGAGGCAGCGCAGGCAAAGCAAAGGAAAAGCGAAAAAAGAAACAAAAAAAATTGAGCTACGTAGTTGAGTAGCGCTTTCTTCTGCGCACCGGTGAAGTAATGCTGCTGGCCGCTGTGGACAGCGAGTGGTGGGTGGTGGGGCAGTTTTGGGTTTAATGCATCGAAATAGAAGCATTATGTGCCAAGAATTTAAAAAAGAAAAAAAAAAAAACACGACAAATGCATAAACTTGCTTCTACAACCTCTTCATCGTTAGTGCCACTGGTCATTGGAAAAGCTGATGATGACTCCAAAATGCTGTCCTGGAAGAATAAGTAGATATGCAAATAACAGCAGCCCGAACCACGCTTCAAGATGTGTTGGAAGTATATCGCTTGGTATAAATATTTTAAAAGTAAAACGTAGTCTTGAAGAGAAGAAGGTATAGAAAAGGTCTATCTGGTATATGTTGCGTAAATGGTAACCTGAGTTGAGTTTCAGTGGCTGGATCTAGTCATTGTTGACTATATGGGATTGTAATATTGGGAAACTAGTGATTTTTATTTTCTGCAGAGAAGGAAAAAATCGTACGTGCATCCATACCGTTTGATGCATACCTTACATCTCCTGACGTTATTTTTTTAAAATGAGGTAGCTAAGTATGGAGCAGAGGGCAGCAAACGTGTATGCTCCAAACCCCATAGTTATCACTGGGACATACTTTTGATTGGCTGTCTTTAAGTCGAACGCATTTATTTTGAAAACTATTTTTCAGTATAAGAATTGCCTTTACATTGTAAGGTTAAACTATCTTCTTTTTTTTTTTTTTTTAACTGACTGATTGTGGAAAAAATGAAATTAATACATTCCCTGTAAGTGAAACACTAACCTTAATATCTTTTCCTTTCTGCAGCTGGTTTACTTGCTGTGCGCAGGAGAATGACAGCTGGCTTGATGCCTCCTGTTTGAACGGTGCAGTCTAACGCTTCTGGCAGCTGGATACACGCGCCAAGCTGTGGTGTGACGGATCCGTTTCTCGTACCTTTTGTAGCCTGTTTTTCGTCGGATGGAAAAATGTTAAATACCCACTGAGCTTTCCTCCTTTGGCTCACCCGGGCAGTGATTTACTGCGGCGTTTCCTGTCCGCTGGCTTTGTACGTGGGGGGCTTGCGCTTTCCGTTTGTGCTTGAGCGCAGGGTTCCCCTTCGGTGCTGGGTTGCCTGCGAGTTTCCCGGGGCGTTTTCCGAGGGAAGCCCCGTGCTCGCGTGCCCTGGTTAAGCTCAGTAGTATTCCAGAAAGCGCGTGGGATGGAGATCATCCCGAATCTGAACCGGAAGTCAACTTTAAAAATCTTAAAAATAGCTCAACTTTAAATTTTGGAGGGGGGAGAAAGATCTTTCACTTCCTGGATTTGCTGTAATGCTGTTGATGGCATTTCCTGTGTATCCTACCTAATGAATCTTTTAAGAGTTTCATAGGTTCCCTGACCAAACTGAAGTCAGCCTTCAAATGGTATTTTCTCTCCCTTTAAAATTCTCATACGTTCATAATTTCACTGAAATTACAGTTAAAAAAAAAAAAAAGTTTAGGTGATCCTGATTTTCCAACATATGAAAATGCCTTTTGATGCTAGTGATGAATATTTTCATAACAGATGAAGAGAATCTTTGTTTTCAGAAAATTTTACTCACTTTTATTGGTATTTTTTGGCTTCAGAAGCCTAGAGGAATGGAGAGTATGGTGTAGAGTTGATTTGGCTAGTGAATGAATATTTTATGTTTCCTCTGACTGCATGAGGAATCTTGTGGTGTTTGTGGGCAAACTGGGCAAATATCTGGTTCTATTTAACTCTGCCAGTGGCGCTTTTTTAGCTAAGTAGGTGCCTAATTTTGAGCTCGTGGACACCCAGGTGTTGGGATCCATCTACCGAGTCTGGTCTGATCCTCTGAGTGACTGCAATAATGATTCTACCTCCTAGTCTCCTTTTTCTCCCTTTGGGACTTAATGCCTACTATGTAAGCATAAACCGTTCAGGTCTACCAAATAAGTTACAACCTTTTCAGCGTCCGTGTACGGAGTTGCTGTAGTCCGTGGGGCTTTTTTGGAGACAGAACAGCGGGAAGCTCTGAAATGCTGCTTGGAGATCCCACACGAAGAAGGGATATGGCTAAATGTAGGGATGACAACAGCTTGAGGAAAAGCATGCAAATCTTCTTTTCTGACAGCAGATGGGAGAGTCTTGTCTAAAAGTTTTCCTTGGCTAACCCACTGTAACGGTTTGTTTATTAAAAACATGCAGTGTTAAGCCAGAACTCTAAAATTTTGTTTTGTTCTTTAGTCAATAAGTGGTTGTCTTTTTAAAGACTTCTTTCCCCCCTTCTTGCTTGAAGAGCTACTCTTTTTCCTTGTAGCAAAGCTGAAATAATAAGGTGGTTTTAGCTTTGCAAGCAGGCCTTGCCCTTCCCTGGCCCTACTGGTTTTGGATGCTGCTGGAACTGTAATTTGTTCTTTCTGTCTCTTCTCCTCCAGTTCTTCCAAGACTTGGAGCTCTCCTCAGACCTCAAATAGTCCTCACATGGCGGGGGATGGTGGGGAGGGAGGAAAAGCCAATTACACTTAGATGGTTTGAGCCAGACTACAAAAAATAGATGCCAGGACCAAAATACAAACAGCCCCACCCTGGAGGGCGGATGAGGTTGCGTCTTCCAGCAGTTCTTCCTCATCAGCAGTTCAGTGAAAAATACGCTTTGGCTCGCCTTAGAAAATGTTTGGGATTATTAACGGACTTTGAAACTTTTATATAAGACAGTGTTTTCTTTTGTCAAGAATGTCTTGGTGAAGTTCTTAAAAAAAAAAAAAAAAAAAAATTGGCATTTGAAGTTACTGCGAGGATTAAACAGATCGACGCGTGTTGACAGAAGTAGGCTTTCATCTACGTTCTGATGTGGCCGTTAACGACGCGTACGTGCACGCCCTCGCTCCGGTTGTATTTTAGCCTTGCCAAATGGGAAGAGACCGATGGTGCAGCACTAAGTAGCGTCTTGTCCGATGCAAAACGCGACCTGCCGCCGAGGGACGGCAGGCGCTGGGCCTGGTGAGGGAGAAGTCGGCGGTGGCGGCTCTTCTTAGTACAGAAGAGCCTGGGGCAGGTTCTGCCTGGGAAACACCCACCACAACCCTTGGTCCAGATTGGAGAACTTGCTCGCGAGAAATGCATCCACCAGCAACTTCTGGGAGGAAAAAATAAATAGAAGCGTGGCTCAGGCCGTGTGCTGTAGGGCAGCTCCAATCGCACAGTGGTTGATGAGGGACTGACCCTTCTCCTGCCTGGCAACATGGCAAAAAACGGCTGATGGCTGAGTTGTGCTCGCATTGACTGTGAAAACCAACCTATCTTACGCTTGTCAGGTTATTTTGTGCGTGCTCAGTGATTCTCCCCCCAGCCCCCCATTTCTCACTGGGGTCTCGGGCAATCAAGGAGTTTCCTCGTCAAATTAAACTCCTGGTGTTGCCCTTCAGCGTGAGGTTTGCGTGCCAGTAATGTCGTTGCTGTGGGACAGCCTGTCCCCCAGTCTGTCCCGGGGGTATGTACAGCGTGTGACGTGCTCTGCTCTGGTATCTGCGTGCCTGGCCCCAGCCTTTCTGTCCTCCTCTATTTTTCGTGTGCTCTGGTCTCGTAAAGCTCCATCTTACACTAAATATAGTTGCAGGTAGACACCTGGATGCTTTTCTTCCCTCTGCATAAAAATGGGGCTTCTGTTGGCAGCTGCGAAGCTGTGAAAACCCCCGCTGTAGTCAGAAGGGGAGTTTGTAAGTCAGGAGAGGAGGTGGTGTGGTTTTTGAAGTGTTTACAGGCAGTCCTGAATAACGAAATAATTTGGAGCGCCGTAATTAAATTCAGCTGCAAACTCTGTTTCCTCGTGCATTGTAACCTTTCCGTTCAATGGGCGACCCTTTGCCAAGCACCGATCCCGTTTTTCACTTCTTGGGGGTCCTCTTGCACATCTGGGTTTAGCCGAAGCCTTAAGTCAGTCCCGCGATTCTTCGACACAAAGCCGCGGACCTCTCTCTGCTCTCCCCAGAGAGCTGGAGATGGGTCTAAAGGTTCATTTTAAAGCAGAGCTGTAACATAATATATAGGCAAGAGTATTAAAGTGACATGCCAGCTTGATGTGCCATGGTTTTAAATAACTCACATACATCTCCCTGGAGTACTTAGCTGAAAGTTTAGCCCTTTGCTGAACAGCCCTTACCAAAGTTAGACCTGGCTGTTGAACGCGTAGGGGGGGTGTGTGCGTGCCCGTGCTCGTGCGCACACCACTTTGGGAGGCTTTCCTTCATCACTCCTTCTAGTTTGATGTTGCTTTTCGATTTCTTCTTGAATCACACTTAACTTGTGCATTTGTTTTTTAAAACAGAATCTCTAAGTGACATCTCCGGAGGTGAAACTCCTTCCTGTGCTGTATCTGTCGTGAGATAGATAAATATGAGCGTTGTCATTCTTCTTGCTCCCCCCCCCCCCCCCCCCCCCCCCACAAATTTGCTTGTCCTAAATAAAGCTGATGATGTTATTTTTATTTTCGGGTCTTTCGTATGCTAGAAGAGCAGTAGCTTGAAAACAGATTTTTGGGAGATCATACTGAATATCTTTATTGGAAGATATTTACGGTTTGAAAGCAGTATTGAATATCATGTTTTGCAGAACTAAAGTGGCAGTCTTCTCTGCCAGCAAAGTTATTTTTCCATCAACGAAAAAGGATGTCAGATTATTGGGAAAAAGGAATAAAAATGTTTTTCTTCATGGGACGGCATTGGTTAGCTGCACAAATAGTGTCATCTTCATTTGCTGTGTCCTAGATTAGTTTCTGGAAGAGTTTGCCTGGGATTAACTTTGTGCTGATTTATATTTATGTGGTTCATAGTGTTTCTCAATTTTTTTTCCCCTCGAAACTTGGGATGATTTCACCAATATTGCAAATTTCAATAGTCAGCCTTTATATTCAGAGAGCTCCTCAGCCCAGTCTTTAATAACCTTGAGCCACAGGGCACAATTTTAATTTTCAGTCGGTATTGCCACAACCCTGCCATTCCCCTGGCCGCGTGTGCTCCCTCTCCCCTTACTCTACCAGCAGTGCTCATCTGTTCCCACGCTCTGCTAAAGCAGCAGAAAACTATATGTTGTCTTTTTGGGGGGGTTTTTTGGTTTGGTTTGTTTTTTTTTTTTTTTTTTTTGTAGAGTGCTACCATCCGCTTTTCAATCGGCATTAGGGTTATATGCATCCTAAAAATTAGGTGTCAGGTAGAGTTAGTCTGTACCTGCAGGATATTTTGTTATGAAAACATCAGTAAAATAAACTAGAGGGTAGCGCCCCGGTCTGCTTTGGTTTGGTGGCGTTGCAGGGACGGATCAGGGAGAGCAGGGATGGAAAAGGGAGCTGCTGTGCCGCATGTCTGGCTGGTGGCACTTCCTTCACGAGCAGTCGCTTCCTGAGATACCTTCCCACGTCTTCCCACCTCGCGCAGGCTTTGCGAGCCGTGACCTGAGGCCGTGCGTGGGTCCTGCTCGTCTCCTGGCCAGAGTTAGCAGGCCACACGCACAGCGACCAGCTGTTTTGTTTGGTTTTCCAGCAGATTGCATCTTTATCGCTGCTGTTTCAACCTGCCCCCTCAGCTGTTGAGTTGCGAGGTCGGTTTTGCAGTTTGCAGAATGATGGAAAGCAGCCGGTCCGTGTCTTTTCTGCGGCGGCGGGGGGAGCGACAGCTATTTGATGTTTAGCGGGCGCTGTGGTTAGCGGTTAGGAAGTGCGTGTGACAGTAACTGAGAAACTGGGAGGTCCGGTGTAACCTCAGGCAGGTTAATCACTCTACATTTTGACATTTAAATACAAACTTTCAGCTGCAGCATGATTTCCTATGACTACTTTTCTTTCTTTCTTTCTTTCTTTTTTTTTTTTAAATGTTTGCATTAATATCTTTGACTAGTCTGGAAGAAAAAAGAAAGATTGTGTTCTGCTTTCAGCTCTGTTTATTCAGAAAAGACTTTTTTTTCCTTAAGTTCCCCCTCAGTTTCATAGGAATGTGCGGGAAGCTTTCTCCCTTGGTATGACCCTTGGGCTGCTGTCGTCGTATCAGAATTTTATCTGCTTTCATTTCTGAAGGGCTTTGGCTTCGTTGCTCCAATTAAACACTGCAGATTAAAGGGGGGAGCTGCGTTTGCTTATGCCTCCAGAGGCCTTGAAACGCAGCTCCTTCAGCGGTGAACTTAGTGCTCTTAAACGTGATTCATTGCTGCAAAATAATTTGCTGTCAGTGCTGTTCTTTTCCTAGGCATGTTTGTTTTGTTTATTCAACAGAGAAGCACTTAAGCGGTAATTAAATGCTTTTGTGAACTTCATGTTAGTGAGGAGTTTCTACCAGTGGGAGATGGAGGTCCTCCAAACGCTGGGGAGGAGGCAGAATATCTGAAGGCTCAGTTGTTGGCTGGCGTCGATGAACGAGGGCAGGTCTTCGAGGAAGGGCTGCTCTCCTGGGCCGGCCGTGAGTATCTAGCAGCTGGTGGGGTGGACAGCAGGGAGGGAGACTTTCAGTTTGGGCTGGACACCTCGAACAACCAGTCTCCGTATTAGGTGCGGATTAATTTTTTGCGACCCTGTCATAGGGTTGCATTTGGCCAGTATGTCTTGGACGGGCAAACAAATGTCCGTTCGTTGCTACCTAAGTTACCTTTTGCGCTAGCAATAGCAGCTTGCGTGCGCACGCACGTGGACGAGGGTAGGATTGTCCCTAGTACTATCGCTCAGGCTAATGAATGTCCTAGTGAGAATGCAGAAGTGCACGTATCCTTCTCCACGGGCTTACGGTGCTCACCTATTTATTTAGAAACATTTGCAAGGCTCTGATTTCTCTCCTTGCCCTCCTTGATTGGACAGTGCCGTTTCCCAGGTTTTAGGAATACAGGCAGCAACATGCTCCTCGGTGTGTGGCCCTGGAGGAGACTGTGCTGCCTTCTGCTTTGCTGGTGTTAACACTGCTCCTTTTATATTGAACTCTGTAAAAAGTGCAGCCGTTAATGCAGTCATTCTCCCTGGACTTATGTTGCAAAGTAGAGGATTTTTTACTTTTAGGGGGAGGGGGTCGTGGTGATTAAGTATAAAATTAATCAGCTGAGCTCAAATCCAGATGTTTTGTCACCTAAACGTCTTGCTAATGTGTGGCCCTAAATTTATATCACATCATTACTCTGCACAGAAATGTGCAGTTTGGTGTCGTGGTCTCAGACAGGATGCTTAAACCTTTTTATTCTGCATTTCCATTGACTTACTCTTCCAGCTCCTTCCCTTGGAGCAGAGACTGCCAGTTACACAAGCCGTCTTGCGGTAAAGACCTGAACTTTGGAATAAAACTGTGAATGTAGTTGCAGTTTTTGCTCCAAGTAAGCTGCATGTTGTAAGGAGCACCAGTGTAATAATTCAGCTTAGTCTCTCTTCCAGGGCATAAGGTGTTTTTATGTGAATGGGAAAAGACAAAAAAAAAACTTCAAAGCCATGCTAGCATGGCATCCCTTTAGCTCGTTTGTCAGTGGGAGTGACGAAGGCAGGAGTTTAGCTTGCGTGTGATGGCTCCAGGATTGCTTGAATTATTTTGTACAAATGAAGTAAAACTTTTAAGTAAGAATTGATGCATACTGAAATAATTTCAGTATCAAATTCAAGCACGGATAGACCTTAATATTTTTCGTAACCACGTCAGGGCTTATGCGTTTCTTCTGAACCTGAGGGCAGCGTGCTTTTGTTTTACTGATGTTGGAAAATACTATATACCCAGCATCAAAAAGGCTTTGAAGTATCAGTTTAGATCTGCTGTGTTTGTGGTATGCTGCCGTGTAAATCTAGTAGCTGAGGAGATGGAGAAAACATCCCTTACGCTCTCTGGACGGGCAAGCCTTTCAGTGGACTTAGAGGTGCAGGCTGTAATTGAATACTAGTAAGAGGCATTAAACGCTTCCAGACCAGCCAGGCTCTGGCGTGGCCAATTGTGGATGTGTGCTGTAAATCTAGGGCCTCCTTTTTGATAGGCTGCCTAGTTTTAAGATACCTGATGCCTTCTAATAGGTGGCTGGAGAGGAGTGTATGAAGCTGTCTGTTTCAAGGAACGCATGATAGATGGTTGTGCGAGGAACTGAAGTCCTTCCGGATTATTTTCATTGTTCACCTGAGCCCGTTTGTCATTTCTATTGAGGCAGCTCCTAAAAGCCATATTTATGAGGAGAAGACCTTCTCCTAAATTTGGCTTGTCATGTAGGTAGCCAATGTGCAAGCAGCGCATTTGAGGATCGAAGAGTCATGACCCTTGATGTCACCAGCTCGTATGACATGCAGGCGTCGCTAGCCAAAGGTCACTGGCTCGTTTTCTGCTTCCATACATGTAGTTATCCTGTCTCCCACTCTCAGAAGCAGGCCCGGAGCTGCTGGTACTATTTGGTGGCGATAAAGGGAACCTTGAAGAGTGGTCTGGAGTCAGAAGCAGTCAGACGTTTCTGGCTCTGGTGGCCTGTTCTTTGACCAGGCCTTTGAATGATGCATCTTATCCTGACTGGCGAATGTTGGAGGTAGAGGTGGCTGCAAAGGAAAGATTGAAATATTTCAACTTTTTTTTTCCTGTTTCCCATAAACTAAGGGTGGAGCTTCTGTAGTTTTGGAAGCTGCGTTCCCTGCCTCACCTCAGCGCCTGAAGTTGGTAATGTTTGCTTGGATTCCAGTATTGCAGCAGAAAGTATTGCAAGTATTGCAGTACCAGCTGTTTATAGCTAAGATGCAAAAATCTTTAGTGTAAGCTAGCGAAGCTCATAGAACATGCAGTAATTTCAAAGTATTGCAGCTGAAAGTTGGTTTATCTTGTCTTGAAAACCTCTTTTGCAAACGATCGAACGCACTGCTGCTCGGCCAAGTCTCGTGTCCCGTTGAAGTGAATCGTGTGCTTATGTGTCTTGTTAAATCCTGGTTTTTGAACGCTCGGTTTTCTCCACTGCTGTCAAATTGCAGCTGAGTGATGCGTCTCTGTTCCTTGTGGGGAAGGAGTGAGTGCTGCAAAGGCTTGCTCTGCCATCTGGTCCAACCTCAGGCGATAGACATTTACATCTCTTGCATGGCAGTGCTGAACTCGACAATAATTACAGATTTGGTAAGCCTCCAAGAGGAAGGGAGCGTGAAGTCAAAATATCCCTGCTAGGACAGTTCTTCTACTCCACTCTCTAAGAAGTTTCTTGGATATTCTCGTTTCCTTTTTTCCCCGGAGGTTTTCATTGCTTTTGATGTTAGTGCGTGTTATTTGTTTTCCAGCTGTGAACATCTTTCAGGGTTTTTCCTGACTACTTCTGTAGTTTGGATACACCTTATCTGTCTGTCTTCAGGCAGAGGGTACGTAATCCCTCACGTTTGCAGCTTGCTTTCAGCAGACCCCTGTCCATGAATGGTCAATCCCGTGGCCTACAGAAACTTTAGGAATTTGAGTAAGGCTAAGGATAGCACAGAGAGCTGAGAGGAAGAAGTCATCGTGGGTGTTGCCGTAGGAGTGGTCAATCAGGACGATTTTAGAACGGTCAGAAACCTTGCTCTGCGTTTCAAGTCGTTTGTACAGAATTCAGGTAAAAGTCAGCTGAAAAAATTCAGTATTGCTGCTTTGCAGGATTTTTTTTGCTAATGAGAGATTTTTTAGCCTTCCACAGTGCTCTTTCCACCAGCTCTAGAAGAGGTATACTCCAAAGCTTCCTTTTGAGATGTTGTGACTTTAATTTTCGTAGCATAGAGCCCAGAGATCACGACATACGATAGAAAAAAAGGCACCCGAGCTGCTGTGAGCACTGGCCTCTATTTTATAGGATTTCTCCCAGACGCTTTCCCCTGATACACTGGAGCGCTGAGTTACACTGCGAGCAAGTGATAAATTGTTGCCTGGCGGAGATTTGAAGGGTTGAGTTTTCTGTGTCGGTTTTTCAGAAGCTTTTTGATAACCAACTTCCAGCCTTAATCATTGCTTAGCTGCCTGTGTAATTTTTGGATCTCCAGACATCCAAGTAACAAAAAAAAAAAAAAAAAAAAAACCCATACTGTGGCGTGACTCAGGCGTTAGGATAATTTAGTATTGCGATGAGCAGTTTCGGTGCAACTCACAGCAGTGAAATGTGGGAAAACTGTCAGGACACAGCAGCAAGAAGCACGGCCGAAGTCCTGAGTGGCAACAAAAGCACTTGCATTTTTCTCCCTCTGCCTTTAGTAAGGAAGTTTTGCGTTGGTTTGTATTCACGCTTCAGCCTGTGCAACCGGTTTGGCAATCAGATGTTCAGGAGAATTTCCTTAAAATGAAGGTCTTCATTTTGCGGTCAGGCATGGTATTTGTCCTGAATAGCATCCTGCTTTCTCTGGACAAGTGCTTTTTTTTTTTTTTTTTTGTCATGTGCTGCCTAAAAAGAAAAACGCTGAAAATCTTCACATGGTCTTATAATACAGGTCCCCAGCAGAGAAGAATAATGGCCTTTAAGAACAGTTTTAATTAGAGAGGGGTGTGTGTTTATGTGCATGTGTAGATATAAATGTAATATGTGTGTGTGTGTGTATATGTACACAATCTCTACTGGTATACCCAGTATTTTAAATAATATATGTATAACCTGGAACTGTATAAACCGAAGTCGTATAAAAGTCAGGTTTAAAGTCAAGTAAACTGAAACAGTGTTGTGTATATATAATACAGAAATGCAAAATTAAATTTCGAATTGCTCTATAGTCTCATGAGCTTTATTAGCTTGCAATAAACTTTTTTTGTGTCTTAGCTGTAAGCAGCTGGTATGAATTTATTAAACAATGTGTAACTCCTTTAAAATGTGTTTCTTGTCTTCTGGGGGTTTTTTTATTGGACTTTCGTTCTGCAGTATTTTATACTTTGGGTGTTTAGCCAGTAAGTGTCTGGCTTGAAATGAATGTCTGCTATAGTATTCCCCTGACGTATAAAAGGCAAGATATCCACTAGGATTTACTAATGTCTCCTATTTCTTTTTTATTTCTCTGTTCCAGAAGTTTGATTTTGACTAATGTTCAGGGCTTCTCGATCCATTGCTTTAAATTAAGGCCTGTGCATGTAGGACTGTGTTTTTGTTTATCTGGAAGGAGTCTCAGCATATCACCGTAGTAAGCGTAATTGGTTTAACCTGTTACTTCCCATGCGATTCAGAGCGTGCTTGTTTATCTGCACTAATCTGTCTCCTCTCACTTGTGTAAGGTTGTCTTTTTTTCGCCCTACCAAAGGAACGTGCTAAGCATTAGCGCCTTGGTACTTGAAAAAGTAAACCCTGAATTGACGTGCTGCAGTCAGGCTGGAGAAGCTTCTGCACCTCGGTGCGTCTCTTCTGCGCGCTCCCCGTGGGTGCCGAGCTGCAAACTCCCACGAGGGGTTGGCAGCACGAGAGCTCTTACCGAGTGTCCCGCGTTGCGGGTCGCCAATAGTAACGCCGTTGTTCTCCCCGCTGCCGCTGCCTCCCAGCCGATGGTGCCTGTGACGAAGAAATGTTTGTTTTCTTCTGCGCCGCGTTGATGACCCTTTTCTTTCAGGCCGTGTTCAGACGTTGCTTTTTAATCCATAACGTTTGCAAGACTGGACTTTTAATTCTCTTACTAGATAGCAGAAGCTGCCATCCAGTCTCGTCCTTGTTGTTTCTCAGCTGACTTCCTCCTCTTTGGCCTCGCTGTCCTCTGGGATTGGTTTATTAGTGCCGTCTCCTTCTCCTCGCTACTGCCGTGTGCAAGAATCTTCTTTGCATCCCTCAAGTTTCTTTTCCAGGGGACATGAAGGGCTTTGTATAAAAATTAGGAGGCGTGCTGTTTTTTCCTGAGTGTTCGGAAAGGGAGCTCCTCTAATGGTAGCAGTTCTGCGTTCGTTGATCTCTGGTGTTGCTTTTTAGGTTTAACTTCATGTTCCTACTTCTGTTGTCCGGTGTGTGAATAGCTGAAGTAACGTGTTTCTGTTCCATTGAATCTCTCAGTAGGCTCTGGCTCTTTTCTTTTATTACACTAAGCATTTTTTCAGGTTGCATTTGTCTAGTTGTTTTAACAGTTCCTTGCAGGTTATTTCTTTTAAGGATTTCTTCACGTTCTGTCCGCTGTTTGGACTGCGGGGGGTGCAGTAAAGGCAGAATAAGATCTTATTCTGTGTAATTTAAATTAGAGTAATTGCACACTGGATGTAAGAAAGGGAAGATGTAAAGCACATCCTGTTGAGAGGGCCTAAATCACAGAAGCTGAAAACCTCATGAAAACAAGATGACGTGTAATTGGCTAACAAGGTTATTAGAGATCTGCGTGGATGTGTAGCTGGACTAATTTTATTATCTGTAAATGAATAAAAATAATCCTCTTTGGGAAGGGAGGAAGTACACCATTATATGAACTGCAGACATCTTAGTATGTCTGACCTTGACAATATGGAAGGTGGTTTTCTTCTTTGGAAAAAGTTGAGCTGTATCTCTTTTACCACTTCACACTTGAATTAAGCTCCGTTAGAGAACAGTAGTGGTGCTTTATTTTCGGTTAATCTAGGAACTTTGGTCTAGACCTGTATAGGTTCTCAATTTACCTTTTAAAAAAAAGTTGTATTGTAGCTAGAAAGTAAGTGTTGGGGAGAGAGTGAAATAAGCAATACAACTTATTTTTGTAACTTCCCGAAGCGTAGTGGTGACTTTTGGATGCAGTGCTGGTCTACTCTTGCTGATAGCTGAGACCATGACTAAATGGATGCTGCTGGCTGAGGGCACACCAGTGTCAGCAGCACTGCTCGTTCTTTTTGCTGTAAAAATGACAGGCATTTGGAACCGCTATTCTGATGCAAATCATTTGGCTGCTAAGGTGATGCCTCTTCAGCATCCAAGTAATTTCCATGCTTTGGTTATGGTGAGGGTCATCCAAAATGCCCCCCCTCCCCTCTTCCCCCCAGCAGAACTGGAAGAGAGATTCTGCAGACTTAAATGCAGCTCGCAAAAGCAACCGTGCAGAGATTACGTTACATTTCTAGCTAGGTTTCCATTCCGTTTCCTCTTGCTGTCTCTCTGCAAAATCAGCTAGGCAATAATGTTTTGTCCACTGGCATATAGTCTCCCAGGGAGAAGCCTGGATTAGTTCTGCAAACTCTCCAAACATCGGAATAATCTTAAGAGACGAGATCGCCAGTTAAAATAAGTAGGGCTCTGAGGCATGCCGACAGTATGAGAGCACAAATGAGCTTCTTGAGAGAAGGCTTAGTGAAAGCTACTAGTTTAGGGTCTTAAATATCTGCAGACATTTTGGCACTCGACTGTAAATCGTTTTCCATCGTTTCCAAGTGTGAAGAAAGCACGCGTTTTTTTCAGAAGCACTCACCTACGTCTTTCAAATATGATTGTAGCCATGAGGTTGGAATTACTTGGCCTTAGTCCTTTTGACCACTTGTTTTTTTGTTATTGTGACGTTATTTCTTCCTCAATTAAGAATGTGAATCAATTTCATCCTCTTATTCTGGGACCGTAAGTATTGCCCATCCCATCTCGGTGACAGTGTTTTTATCTGATTGCTCTCGATGCTTGAAATGGGGTCACCAAAGTAAGACCAGATGCCTAGAGCCTTGTTAGATGCCAGCAGGGCTACACTTGCACGGGAGAAATCCCCCCCCCCCCTCCGTTAGTGTGAGCTTTGATTTATTTGGATAATCCTTTGGATTCTAGTGGGAATTTCCAGGTCTTAACTTTTATTTTAGTACCTGAATAAAATGCTTAAACTACATGTAAAATCCATGAATTATATCAGAATTTATTGCTATATATTTAGTTTATTGCTTCTCTTTGATGCAGGGAAGTTAGAAAACGGTGATTGTCCTTTCCACTAAGTGGTACTGAATTTGCAGTAAAGACAGTACCTTGGCCTTATGTCAAAAATAACAGAAGTTAGAGCTGAAGGCCCCTCGTGTGACGTTGTATCTGCCTCTGCTTCCTTACCTCCTGCAGCATTGGGCTGTCTGCAGGGAAGAGGAGGGGGAGAGGTAGCACAGATGAAACCCTTTCACAGGGGAGCAAAGCTGCGAGGGGACGTGATCCGTCAAACCGTGACAAGTGAGCGGTGGCACCGACTAATCACCCTCCTGGCACCAGCATGTGCGAACCCTTCTTGCTTACTAATAACCCCTTCTGGGGCAAGCCGCCGAGGCTGGGGACTTGTTCTTCCGTTTCATACTCCTAGCGTTCAAGTTAATCGGGTTAGTGTTAATGAAAAATCCAAGACCGCATACCCAAAAGGCCTGTGTGTTAAGCAGTGATCCTATTTTGTAAGCTTAATTTACATTTTGGATCCTATTCTGCTTTCAACCCGTTGTGCGTAAGAGTCACTTGCAGTCCGTGGTGCCTCCTCTGTTGTATTCAGCAACCAACTTTCTCTCCTGCTCCGTTGTGGGTGCCTCGCTGGGTGTTGGGTGCACATGGGGATGGATCTAGGGATTGATAAACGTGCAGGTATGCAACAGGTTATTTGAAGTGTAAAAGCAGGTTGGAAAAGTTTTTCTTTGTGGAGGACACTAAATAAATATCAAAGCATGACGTACAGTAACAGAAAATGATTTTAAGAAGAAGAGAGGGTGGAAACCCTGTTCCTCGTCCTGAAGCATGTGAACCTGCAGGCATTCTCAGTCTCACTTGTTTAGGGGGAACACTTAATTTCAGCATTGTTTAACAGAATTGACAGGGACACACAGCCCAGTCTCATTAAAATACATGGTGTTGTCAGGGTTATTGCTGAGGATAAGTACCAAGCAGAGCTGAGAACAAAACGTAAGAGATGGTTTTGTGGGTTCTTCACTGGCAAAATGCTTGAACGCCCGTGGGCTCTCTCTCATTTTTCTATGGATTATGGCGACGGGCTGGCCTGGGTGGGCTCCGTCATGCCTCCGCACGAGTGCAGCGAGGGAGCTGCTGTGCACCGACGAAAAGGGCTGAAGCCAACCCAGAAGACGTGTGCACGAGTGTCTTCTCGCCGTGGCATGAAGTGGTAACTCATGGTGGGGTTCAGAACCGGACCGAGAGGTATTTACTGCTGACCCTGGGACCTCTGAGCTGAGCGTTGCAGGCCTTGGCATTCACTACCATATAATATGTGTATATAGATGTATATATTTTTAAAGACCACGGTTTGAATGTATGCTAAATAGGGCTAGGAAGAGCGTCGACGCCTGCCCCCTCCGGCCCTCTCTCCAAGGGAGATGAGAAGTGCATCAAAGTTGGCTGGTCGACAGGAGAGATGTTAGTCGTCTCGCGGGATGCGATGGGAAACCTTACGAGTCGGTAGGTTTGGCAAGCACCCGAGATGAACTTGCAGCCGTCCTGAACTGCACGCTCTGCTGAATTGCGCTTCGTTGCCATTGGTTTTTGCTTCCCCTGGCGGGTGAGGGGGTACAAGGGCTATTACCTTTGTACCCGTGAACAGAAACAGAAACCCGTTCTACTTTCCAAGTGCAATAATTTGGCTGCGCGAACTGGTTGGTCTAAAGTCTATACACAAGTTTGGGTAAGGATATGAGGACAAGTGTGAAGGAGAGGAGGTGGCCTATAACTCTGAAACGTGCTGCCTTTGCTTTCTACTTCTTTTGGATGGTTTTCCCCCTCGCGTGTTGTCTGTAATGATTACTGGTGCGCCGCTTGGGGCAGCGTGCGGGGGTACAGCCTTCTGGGTGAGGGCAGGGTTTCCTGGCCGGGGCGCGTGGCAAAATACCCTGCTAATCAAAAGGGTTGTTGCCCCTGAGCTAATTCTGAGCCCTGCCTGGCTTGGGGAAAACCTTGAGGTTATGTACAGGGCTGCTTCATAACCTCTTTTATAGCCGCTTGTGTCAGCGGTTTCCACTGCAAGCCCTGCATGAGGATCCTCATAACTCAGCCGGGTAAATTTGATCTGGACTTTAAAATGAGCACGTACGGTCTTGATTTGCAAGCAAGTGTTAAGGCTGGCTGGACAGCGTGTTGGCTCTGCGAATAATAGCGCCGGGAGGAATGTGATGCAGCTCTGGGTCTCCGTCAAGCGCCCAGGAGCTGCAGGGTGGCCTCGGCGAGCTGCCGCTCCTCGAAGGATGGCGGGCAGCTGCAAAGCGCCAGCGCGCCTCGAGCTCGGCTGCGAGGTCGCGGGATAACGCGGGTTTCTCCTCCGAGCCGTGGCTCGACGCCCCTGCTCGCCTGTGCTTTCCGGCATGCTTTGGCCTCGAAATAGATTGGAGAGCGCGCTGTTAAAAGTGCTGCGGCTGCAAGGCTGTACTTTGGCCGGGTGAAAGAAGGCTAGGAATAAACGAGGCAGTAGCAGGTAGCGAGTGTAAATATTAGCCGAAAGGGTATTTTGGCAAGGGAACAAAGCCTATGGGGTTTGAACTTCTGCGTGGGAAGACAGAATGTAATTCTGTAAAAGAAAGGGTTTGCCTGCTTATTTTGTGAATCTGCTACGTTCTCCTGTAATATTATTTCCTTGTATGGGTCTTTACTTTTTTGGGGGGGGAGGGATCTAAATACTTTAATATAGGGAAGGACGTAGGCTGAAAGAGATCGAAGAGCGGTCATGGTTAAAGATCATTGTCTGGTAGACTTCGGTTTTGATTATGCTTTTTTTTTTTTTTTCTCCTCTTTTTTGACTATATTGTTATAGTCACCCAAGTATCAGACATGCTTGAAGAGGGGGGGAAAAAATCAAGCTGGAGGGATTTCAGGTAGCCCAGCAAGTCTTAATTGAGGAGCAGCAGATGAAATTCCGGGAGAAGGGAAGTTAAAGTTGACATTGAAGGATGTTTGTGCGAGGGGGAGCATTAATTTACTGTCAGACTGTGAAATAGTTTCTTTGGGGAAGTGGCTGTGATGCAACATCGCGCGAGTCGGTTGTAACTCGAACTGGTTCGAGACCATGCTGGCAGGCAGCGTGGAAAGGATAAAAGGCAGTTTCTAGCTCTATTCTAATAGACCTTTGTCTCATGAGTAACTGCGACTTAAGAGTTTCGTTTATTACTGCATCAGAGCTAAATAATGGTGATATGGTCCAAGAAGAGATGCTTGTCAAGTCATCTTAGTCATGGAAGGAAAATGAATGGTTATGTGTTAATTAGGCTACAAATAGGCTACAAATTGCACTGATTCAGAGATATGTATGTGTGTGTATACACACACATGTGTGTATGTACGTCTGTGTATATATATATGTATATGTATTTATAAATATATATATATATATGCAAACATACACTCTTCCCCTGGAAAAAATCTTTTGGGAAAGGGATCTTTTTATTTTCAAGTTTTAATGAGATATTTTAAGAGATGTTAGTTTTTTTCTTCCTGATTTTTTTCTTGTAATATTGCGTATTATGCAATGAAATAATAGGCCAGCTAAAATTTAGCTAAACAAAACGATTTTTACGCCCGGGCGGCTTTGGTTGCTTGCTTTTAAAAACTTGAGGCTGAGAACTGCGCTGAGATCCGTTTTTATGCTGTTATTTCTGAAGCTCGTCCTAAATGAAGAACTAGTTTGTATCTCAGTTTGGGATGTGTTTTAGAACAAAACCAAAAAAGTTGGTGAGGTTTGTTTTTTTTTTTTTTTCCCCAACCAGAATTGAAATCTAGTATTAGATGGGTGCTTTTATTTTTTGTTTTATTAGAAAGCATCCTGAGCATCTCTGAAGGGCTCGCTCTTGGCTCGGGGCCAGGAGGAGCTTTGCCGAGGGCAGCTGGGGAGAGGTTGACCTCCAGCAGGTGACAGATCCAGGTGGTGGCTCTCCGGTCTGCCTCCCTCTTGCTCTGCGAAGGAGCTTCCTGGAGTACATGGGCATGAAACGGAGCACTAGGAAACGTTTCCGGTTTGGCAGCTCTTAGTTTTAGAAGTCTGCTGTGTAACGTTTCCAAAAAGAAAAACAAAAAACCTCGACCACAGCAACAAAATCCCCCAAGACCTCCCTTTGTAGTCGTAACTCGTGCTTGATCTTAAGGACTCGACTCAAGGGTGTAAATATAGAACGAAAGCAGGTCGGTCAAGCGCTGCGGGAGCGTCTGTGTGGCGCTTCGAGGGCCGCTGGATTTCTAGGTAGCCTGGGTTATAGCGTGGAGCGCGCGCTGGTTCCCTTGCTCCCCGCCTCGGCGCCTTTAACAAAGCTCCGCTTTCAGGCCGGGCTTTCCTTCCTACGAGGATACCGGCCTTGGTTGTTTTTTCCCCTTTGCCCGTCAGTTTACTTGTCTCTCTGGTTTTAAGCGTATTGCAGTTCCCCTGTGACTGATGCTAGACGCTTTTATTAACTTCAGAGTTTGCAGCGGTAACGTGCTGTTGCAGAGCCTGGGAAATGCCAGAACGGAGGTTTGCAGGGTACAAATGCGTCTTGCAGCGGGTAAAAGGCCCTTAAATATTGGAACTGTTCTAACTTTGGCTGCTACGGTAAATCGGGTAGGTGCTCGGTGTTATTTCTTTTCGCATATCTGTTGTTCTGAGTCATGTCCACCAGGCTGGTTATACTGCTTCTCCCATTATCTGGGGTGAAACGCTGCACTTAAGTTGTCGTACTCTTTTTAATAGCAGCCGCTTTCCAAACCCCGAGCGCGGGTCGGGATTGTCGAGGGAGACTCCTGCTCAAGTAAGAATTTCCTAGAAGTGCCAGCCTCTCCTTAGGCTGCAGTGGCCTTTCGGTTTAAAGAACTGTTTTTCCCCCCTCCCCAAGGTTTGAGGGTCTGCCCTATAAATAGCTGTGTTGGTCATAGCTTTCCCTAGGCTTGGGGGGTTCCCCGGCCTGGCTGGGTTTTCGAGTAACCGGGTTCTCCTAGCTCAGAAGATGGGTCTGTGTACCAGATTTTTGAGGAATTCTGACTTTGGTTTTGAAGCTTTTTGAAGAATGATGCACTACGCAAATTATAGTACTGATGAACTGAGGAAGCCCA
Source organism: Struthio camelus (assembly GCF_040807025.1). Taxonomy (NCBI): domain Eukaryota; kingdom Metazoa; phylum Chordata; class Aves; order Struthioniformes; family Struthionidae; genus Struthio; species Struthio camelus. The sequence continues at coordinate 15,090,165 of NC_090945.1, forward strand.
GAAGGTTTCTGAGTTAGTGTATTTTTGTACTCCTTTGTCTTCCACTTTTTCTCCTCTGCGTGGAACCGGCTCTGCTACCTTGCCCTTGTCAGCACCCTTCTGTTTCACCTCTGGGCAAAATTATGTTGACCTGTAATGCTTCTGAAGGACTAACTGATATTTTGAATCTGAAGGGTTGGCAAGTCCTGCTACTTCTCCTGCCACCCCTTTCACTGGACTGATGTGTTTTCGTAGCATGGTGGTAAGAGCAAATGGGAGGATTTTGCTGGTTTTATTTGAATTTTTGGCAATTGTTTCTGGTTGCTGAAGACTGTTACTGCAGCTATCGGTACTGTATAGACTGATGTTCAGAAATGCCAGTTGTGACCCGCTAAGAGCAAAATTTCATGCTTTCAATATATGTCCTCAAACTGTACATTTTTGAAGTATTCCTTTTGCAGTATTAGGCACAACTTTCTCATTTGAAGTATTTGTCTTCAGAAAGTCAGATAGGTGTCATAATTAGCATTAACCACATTGAATAGGCTGATGGGACACTTCTCAGTATGCTTACCAACAGGTGACTTATTTTTCCTCATATTGCTGTTCACATCCTAATATATTAAAAAAAAAAAAAAGAGAGAGAGAGAGAGAGTCCTCATATTTCATGCATTTCCTTTGCCAAAGATAGCAGATTTCAAGATCTAGCTTCACTTCTCCCACTAGAGAAGTAAATGATGTGCAGATTGGTGATTGCACTTTGTGATTGGTCATTGCCATGGTGGTAACTTCTCGGTTCCCTATGAATGCACTGAAACAGGGGCTGTCAAACAGCAGCACGGGTGTAAGCCTTCCTTCTGTCTCCCTTTGAGAAGTCGCTTGCAAGAGCAGAATTTGTAATTCTGTGTTTGCAGCACCTCCCTAAAAACGTAGCACTTTTCCAAACACTAGCATCACGATTGCGTGCGAAGAAAAAGTTGTGAAGTTTTGTGTGCAAAGTACAAGCTGCTACAGCCTCTCTGCTGTAAGATAGGAAATACATCTGGAAAAAAAGAAGGAATTTGCACCGTTCAGGATTGCTCTCTGTAGCAAGCTATAAAGCGATCAACAGATTGAGAACAGCAAAGTAAATTGGTGCATAAATCTTGCTATAGGCTACGTTTTTATTTCTGTCCTTGGGAGTGAAGCTAGCTGAAATTCAGTGGCATCAGATGAAAAGACAAATTTATTGTTCAATCCGAGGTCAACAACACGAACTGTACAAAGGTTTCTGTTGCTAGAATATTTCATGGAAGGGGACTGAAGGCAGTTGAGCTGAACTTGAGCAGTGACTTTGATCCAAGAGGCGGACTGGCCAAGAGGCCTTTCTTATTCTGGTCTGAATATACTGCAGGTCACTGGGGCTATAAACCTTCCAAGAGAAGTGCAAAACTAAGTCCGTGAACCAGACTATCTGTAGTGTTGAACTTTTGACTTTCTAGTAGTTACAGCCGGGGAGAAGTCAGCTTTGCTACGAAAGAAATGTTCCACGCATGTGAGCATTGGCAAATACCTAGACTCTGAAGAGATTGTTTAGATAGCAATCTAGAATGGAAACAAAAAATGGTGTACAGCCCTGCTCTGTCCTCTCCTGAGAAAAAATTCAGATGCTAAGAAATAAGAGGCGGGAACTTTGAGTCCAGGAAATTTTGCGCAACTGCCTGTCCCTGTTTGTGGCTCTTGGTGAACATGCACCACTTTCAGCCGAGCAAGCACACGTGGAACCTGATTTTGGCAAGAGGGCAAGGCTGTGCAATGCTTTTCCTGTCCCTTAAGTAAAATAAGAACAAGAACCTATAAATATGACTTCACCAGAAAGCACAGTAGACGTGCAGTAACTTCCACAGGGACACGCAAAGGAGAAATGAGAGTCTCTCGCTACTAACGCAGCGCTGTGTCAGTAAGCTGTATTCTCAGTGACTCTAAAGATAACGCGGCCAAGTTTCTCACTCGCTGTGTTTGTGATGTTTCAGCTGAACGACAGCGGCAAGGCAGCCCGAGCGCACGTGGGCATAGGCGATGTGGTTCTCACCATTGACGGCATAAGTACAGATGGGATGACTCATCTGGAAGCACAAAACAAGATCAAGGCGTGTACAGGCAATTTGAACATGACTCTGCAAAGGTAAGATACCATTTGCTTTAATAATAGTAGTAATAAAAAAAAAAATTAATCGTTGTCGTAACAGTTGCTTGGAGGATAAAAACATGTTAAGTGGTTTGGCAAAGTGCATGAAGTTAAGTGGCCGTGTGAAAGACAGGCTGTTGCCGTCTGAAATGTGTCTTGATTTATAGCATTTTAGAAAACTTATTAGGAGTTAATTATATGAGTGGATAAAGACCTCTTCCAACCTTCTGTCACCTAGTCTACAATATCTGAATTCTAGTTCCTCCTCCTTCTTGAGCTTCAGGTTTGTTAAGTGTTTTAATTAAAAACAGGCCTGAACCAGGCTCTCCCTGCTCTCTTCCTCTCCCCCAACCCTGCCACTAGTTCCCACCATTGACTGGGAACACTTCTTTTTGAGGGTCGTGTCCTACGTCATCATTTTTGTTCCCAAAACTCCCCTTGCTCCTTTACATCTGGCTACCATAGTAAGTCTTATTCAGTGCCCTTCTGAATGTCCAGCAGCCAAAATAACAGCAAGAGTAGGCTGATCAGGGTGTGGGGTGGTTTTTTTGTCATTTTCCCCCACCCCTTCTCCTTTCTAAGCCAGGCAGTCTTGTATGCTGCTGTTCAGTAGGGCTAGCTGACACAAGTGGCCAGAAGTTCATCAGTCGGTCTACACTAATGGGTTTACCGTTGTTGGCACCTGTGGAGAGAGTTTTGAAAAGCAGGAGTGCGTGTCATATTCCAGCCTGACCAGTGCTTGCTAAGAAAGTGTCAAGCGTCAAGCAAATCCTGTCAGTCTGTGGATGTATGTTTGAGAGAGGTGTGCAATATTTTTGCTTGTATTTCCTTTCTGAAGTTGGAAGAGCAGCAGCGCAAGCAAGAATTCCTTTAAACTCTTAAAAGTCTCCTAGGGCAAAATATTGGCTTTTATTAGAAGATTGCTGTTTTCATTCAGTGATGTGAGCGAGTGTCTCGGAGGAAGATCAGCCCCTGAAGTCATCGCATAATGAGAACCAGCTTTTCTTGTTATCAAAAAATAATAATAATAAAAAATAACGGGTCCTTTCACTGACTGCAAAATTGCCCCGTTGTACTGATGTACCTTGGTTCTTAGTGACCCCTCAAAAGTGACTCCCCTTGCTCAGCCTCTGGGGAAAGGAGCGTCTTGTGGAGCAGTTCATGCCCCGGGCCGTTTCCTTAGGTGAAACTTAAAAAGTTGATCTTAAAATTTTCTCGATGAAACAAGGGTAGCTCATCCGAAGAATCGCAGATTTTATCTAGCGTGCCAGCTGATCTCCTGTCCCTCAACAGGGCATTCAGGGCGTTGAGCACGGCGCTTTCCAGGTGCCCGCTGAGTCACTCCTCCAGGCAGCTGTGAAGGTCAGGGTTTGGCCTGTTTTCTCCCATCATTATAAATGGATGGGCTGGGTTGGCATCTGATAGAGGAAAGGAATAACAGGTGTGCCTCCTTCAGGCAATGACTTGTCTGAAGTTGCTTCTGGTTGGGTGCTGGGCTGGCTGCTCGGTGGTTTCAAATCCCAAGGAACAATGTGCTTGTCCAGTCCCCTCCGGTTCCCACCCTTCCCACCCCACGCAGGATCTGACTCATCGGCGTCTGCTACCTGGTAGCCGAGAGCTGAAGTCATCTCGCCGCAGGATCAGGCTAGCCACGATCAAAGAAACAACCTCCGTCCCGGCATCCGTGGGTGGGACAGATGTCCTGTCCCGAGGCTGTGCCAGGCTGTGGTCTCCTGCTCTCCAGCTGTTTCTAATTCTCCCTGAACCCTACAAAACCCAAGCTTAGGCAGTGCTCTCCTGGCTCCTCTGCCTGTGAAAGCCGCCTTGCTCTCATTGCTGCTCGGCAGGAGATTTGCCTTGCTTGCTTGTTTATTGTTTTTGGCCCGGGAGAAAGTGCTTCTCAGGATCGGATTGGCTCGTGCTGGCCGCAGATACTAGCTGCCCCGGGGAAGGACGTCCCAAGACTATACGTGGGGTGGAGGCAAGATACGCCGTTTTCATATTCGGGGATTTCCATAATTAAATTCTTCTGCTCCTGCCTCTTCTCCCAAAGCAAAACAAACGAAGTAAGATATTTTGAGCCCTTATTGTTCACATGCAAGATTAAAGAGATGTTGTTGATGTGAAAGAATGCGGGCCTTTAAAATATGAGTTGATGACATAGATAGGAAAATCTAAGATGCATCTAAATTTTTCACTGCTTTTAATGATCTTTAGGGTTTTTTTTTTTGCACCGTCCTTGAGCTTTTATTTACTTCTACACAGACCCCTTAGTTTGAACTACAGTGCAAGAGTGCTGAGGTTAGTCTTAAAAGTGTATATGAATTTGTAGATACTGTCCTGCTATACTGCTGTTTCAAAAGAAACCAATGATCAATGTGTCAATTTTTGAGGACCAAGAAAACTGGAAGGACGTTATGGCTTTAGCTAATGGCTTTTGCACTGTGAGCACGTCCACGTGCTTGCTGTTTTATGGAAGCAATTAAGCAAGCTGAAAGAATTCAGCTGAAAGTAGTCAGAGGAACAAAAATGTATTTTGTTTTTCAATTCCATACGTATTTGATGGTAACACTGAGTAATCTTTATTTGTGATTTAAAAAAAAGTCAAGTACTGCGTACTCAGACGAGAGGGGGAGTACTCTGTGATCAGCTTACTGTAGGTGTTGTACCACAAGTTGGTAAGCTTCTGCACTGCTGGTCAGATTTGCATTTGGTTTTTTCCCCCCTGTGCTTTAAGCTCTAGGTGGAAGAAATAAACTGAGAAACCAAATAAGGTGCAGGTAGCAGCTTGCCTGGGAGGTTGGGGGGGATATTTAAAGCAATGCTTTCAAAGGCTTTATTTACAGTTTTAAAGGAATATGTTTGTGGAGGCCAGTGTGCCCGGCCCCTCCTGTGGAAAACCAATTTAGATGTTTTGTAACTTGCCCGTGAACGCTGACAAAATATTCGAAAGGAGAAGAAAAGCTGCTTTTTTCCTCCTTAAGGCAATATAGCCTGTTGGTTGTTTAAATAGGCAGTTGTTCCCTGTGGCTGGCAGGAACTGGAGTTACAGCTGTCACAACTGAAAGGCCACCTTGCCTGGAGGCTGCTTCGATACAGAGATGTGAACTTGTGTTGCCAGCTGCCTACAGTAGTAGGTGCCTAACATCTGCGTGCGTTGGGAAGTATTTTCAGGTGTATGTTTCTAATATTAGTTAGTTCTTTACACAAGTCCCACTCTTTGGTTTGAAGGTTGCATTGTAAAAGTTGAAAGTTAAAATGATAGTTTTAGTGTTTTACATGCTCACTTTTCGTATAAGATGTAGCTTAAAAATCTGTGGGGGTTGGGTGGTGAGCCTTTTTTGTTGCTTTGTTTTGTTTTTTGTTTTTTTGGTAACGTGCTGTTTTAGTTTCCTGAATATTTGTTAACGTTAAACGCGTTTCGTAGTTCTTTATGTTCTTTATGGTAGATGTCCCTCCCTGCATGAGCTCTTGCTCTTTTGCACCCCAGTACTTTATTTTTCAGTTAAGGCCCTTTCCTGGCTCCCATGAGGGCAGATGGAAGCCAGATGCTTGCTTTTTGGACATGATTCCAGCTTCAGTAACTTAGCGTGGACTTCCATAAATATGTCTGTAAGTCACTGATTTGTGAAGAACCACCACCTATCTTACATATTGTTTGGGGAGGGGAGGAGGAACTGTTCCTCCGCAGTCCTGCCTTAATGACTCTTTGCCTGTCAGAAAGATGAAGATCTTGGATTTTTACTTTTACGTGAGGTCATGGTACCCATGAAACTTCTGGAAAGTGCGTTAATGGGAAATGCAGAGATTAAGAAAACAAAACAGTACAGAAAAGCCTGCGAAGTTGTGGGTTGGGTTTTTTTTTTTGTTTTGTTTCTCCCTTGGCTTTTGTAATATAGAACTAACTTAACGCTCCAGCTGGTCACACCAACCTGTACCACTGTAGTGTGAAAATGGTGCCGTTCTTAAGAGGAATTTCTTTCAGCTCTTGGTAAGAACTTTATCCCTCGGTACTCCAGACAAAACACGCCAGGATCACTCACACTGGGACTTGAAAGGGGGGTTCACAAGGTTATTGAGCCTTATTGACTATACGAGGTACTTCCGAAATCATTTTGGGCGCCGCAGATCAGCGGCACCGAATGGCTGCCGGAATTCTGCTGCCACCTCTGCAGCGGACAAACTCATGGATTTCTGTGGTTGACTGCGTGTGTTGCAAAGTAACTGATGGATTTCAGTGACTTACTGTTTTGTACTCTTCTTTAGTTGAGTTTTTTGGTTGTTTTTTGCTTGCTTGCTTATTTATTTTTAAATTACGAGGCTGTTAGTGTCTCAGGCGAGGCTAGAACCTGCTGGATATTTTTCATTTGGACTTGAGGAGCCAAAATTTGCGTGAAACTTAGGGGTCAGCACCGCAGTTGATAAATTTAAAACCGAGTGTTAAAAAGCGTGAGTCAGCATTTATTTATTTATTATCTTGCCTGTCTTCCTGAGTCTGAATCTTTATCATACCCTTCCCTCATCTTTTAAATTTCTCATTCAGGAAACATGAAGTCTAGACGCTTCTTAAAATGCAGCTGAAAGTCTCATGGTTTGAGGTGGAGTAATAAGGGGGAAAAAATGTTATGGATCATTTGATTTCCATTTTCTAAGGTCATTTTTCAGGTTTTCCATTTCAGAAAGTTTTGTCTGCAGAAAGACTGACTCAGTATGCTTTTTACTTACTGTTATTGTTCTCAGGCTTTTATTAGATAATAATAAAATTAGATTACGTTGAGTCGGCTTGGCAAATACACAGGAAGAAGAGCTGCACAACACAGTACAGGAAAAAATGGATGATGTTGCCTCTATTTGGAAGATGGGGAAGTGAGGTAGACCAGCTTTGAAGAGGCTTTTGAGTCTTTACTCCTTTAGATGTCAAAATATTCTCAGAATTTAGGTTGGCTAGAAAGTACTTCACCTTGCAAAAATACACGCCAGCAGCGCAGGGAATGGCACCACGGATCCTGAGAGCCAGCCCTGATCACTGTTACGGGCAGTCTGACATCCTGATGGTTAAAAGTTTAAACTGTCTCCGTAGAAAGGAGAGAAAACAGTTTAACTGCTAAGTAAAATGGAGGGAGAGGCTATTATAATGAAAAATAAAATGGAGGAACAAGTAGAAGAATACAAGTATAGAAAGGATTTCAAGCTATTAAGAATGCATATCTCCCTGTGGCTGATGGTTTAATCGCATTGTCAGGTTTGAGTCTTGGGTGGCTCAGGGTGGGTGTTTTGTTTTCATAAACCATATAAGGGTCAGCCTTTAAGAAAGCTATGATAAGAATGCCTTGGGAAGTCATATTACTCTCCAACTTTGGTTTCCTAGCCATGATCATTTCCCTTACATAGGCATTTTCATTTTAGGTTTAGTCTTTGGTTATTTGCTTTTTTAGCATATAAAAAAAAGGTTGTTTTTCCTGTGCCAGTTGGACATAGGCACCGCGTTGGTTGAAAGCATCATACCTTCTGAATCAGTTTTTCTAAATTCGATATTAGTGCAGAAAAAAGGATTCCAGAATAATTCTCATTCTTACAGAACTCTTCCGTCAGGGATGTTAGCCCTCTCCTGGAGTGCTGGCTGCTTAAGGAAAAGAAGCACCATTGTAATATATATTTTATATATAGTTTAGCCACAACTCAAAGCCTTAGGTAGCTTGTTCCTCAATCTCAGATTGTTACTCTCAATCCTTAGTATTAATTTGGTATAATTATGCCTGAAAATAAACTGACTGAAAAATAACACCCCCGAAACGGAGGTTCACTTCTCTTATTTAGATATTTGTCGCTAAGCTTTGTGGCAATGGCTGTTCCAGGTAGATCTGGACTTCAGATGGTCCAGCTGAACTATTTGTTACTGGCTAGCTGTTTTGCTGAAAGTTTTAGCAAAAAACGGCTAACTTACTTCTGATCTGTTGCTGATACTAAATGTTCATGGGTTTTTTTTCCCCCCCCCCTCCCCAAAACGCCAGCATTTCAGGAACTTGAAGTCTTAAAAGACACGGCGTTTGAAAGATGCCTTTGGTTGCCTGCCTGAAGTCGCACCCCGAGTGCGCCCAGGCAGCGCGTCTTGGGGAATCGGCAGCAGCACGTTTAATGACGCTCTGCTCCTGGATTGCCGCGGGTCTCCGCGGCCTGGCCGCGCTGACGGCCTGTGGCTCTCACAGCTTTTGCCAGCAGAGGTACCGAGTATGTGGATGTTGCCTGGAAAAAGTGTTTCCAAAGACGCGTTCAGGTTGCAAAGCCAGGTATTCAGAAGTAGGAAAACGGGGTAATAGGATGGCATCCATTAGAAACAAAAACACGTCGCTTACGGCTGCAGTAGCGAGCCTGCAGGACCGGGCAAGAAAAATAACGAAGCGAAGCAAAATAAAACGGCCCTCTCGGTTTATCGGTCAGAAGCGTCTGGTGCCTGTTCTGTAGTCCCTCTCCTGACTCCTGAAACCTCTCTTTGGGCAGCCCCCAGCTCATGTGTTTTCAGAAATTTAAAAGTCTATATTGAGGGGGTGGAGGGGGAGGACGTGACTGAAAGCAAGCGCTCGTGTGTATGAGTACAGGCTGCTGGCACGGATTTTATGAGACTGAGAAATGCCCGCGCAGCTCCGGGGCTTGACCAGCCCCCGGCCTGGCTGATGGAGCCCGCGGGGGAAGAGGGGATCCAAGGTTGCGCGCCTCGTAGCATGAAAACCCTGAAGTGCTTCTGTCGGCCTGACCTTTAGGCCTGGAAGCAACGTGACCTGCGGGATGAATGCTGCCAGGGAGCGTGCGGTCAGTGGCCGGTGGTGGGAGAGTCACTTCTGACCTGCGGGTTTGCAGCGCGCGCGCGTCTCTGAGGCTGCCTTTCTTTGAAGCCCACCCCATGAGCTCTGTGCAGGCTCCTGATAGTCCCGTGCGATTCGGAAGGGCCACCTTCACGGTTTGAAAGGGCGGCGTTACTGGTGCGGAGCAGAGCGTTTGTGGTGTCTCCCTTCTGCTGGTGGCATCCGGCTCTTGGAGGCGTCCTTCGCTTTCCCCAGGCGTAGGCGGAGGTTCGTCTTGTGAAAGCGCATCTGAGACGGTCTTGTGAAAGCGCATCTGAGACGGAGCGCTGCGTGGGGAAGGGGTGTGCTGCGGCACCGGCTGGGAGCTGACCTGGTCGCCTCCAGGCTCACGCATTTGCATCTTAACAAGCGCTCTTCTGAGGCCAAAAAGGTTTCGTGTGGGGGGCCTCTATATTGCAGTGCAAGCAAACTGTGAGTCATCTTAGGTCCTCGTGTCCTACCTGATTTTGAAATTAAGCAGGCTGCTGGGTAAAACAGCCTCCAAAGATTTCAAAACCAACGAAGATGCTGGTTTCTTCTTTGCGCGCAAAGGTGTCTTGGCACAGAAGTGTATGTTGTTGGGTTTTTTTGTTTTTTGTTTTTTTTGAGGCAAGGTAGAAAATTTTTGCTCCTAATTTAGCAGCTGAACAGGTTTTGCCAGCTAAGCGGTGCTTTTTTAGAAAATCTGCCCAGCAAACCGAATAAATGAGAGGGCAGAGCTCTTGCTCCCAGCTGGTATTTAAATTGCCCTTTTGTTGTGCACAGCATTTTGCTGCATGGCAACTGGCAATTAGATGAACCACAAAACATGCCACAGCTAAGTGAACCCGACAGGCTAAAGCCGTGCCTTTCAGTTCAAAGGAACTGGGGGTGAAAATGGAAGGTTGCAGGGTAAAAACGGAGCCTAGTAATTTGGAGGGGTCCTACCTCCGCATCCACCAGGAAAATGGGTAGTAGCCAGGGCCGCTTAAGCGGTAAGGCAAGCAGCCTTGCACGTGGTGTGCAGCTTTAGCGCCTTCCAGGGCGTCTTTAGAGCTGCAACAGATTTGTAAGGACGGCTCAGTTTCTTGAGGTTGATACTGTACCTAGTATAGAAAAATAAATATGATAGTAAATAAAGATAGTGGACAATGTTGAGTGCCACTAGTAGATCATTATTTAGTGAACTTAAGAAAGTTTTCTTCGACTTTAAATTTGACACTTTTTTTTTTTAACTGTAATGTGGGTTACGCATGTATAAATATTTTTTCTTCCTGTGTCATTAATACCGGTGCAGGAAATGTTCACAACCACAGACTGGTCGTATGGGGTTTAAATAAAGGGGGAAATGGGGACAAAAAAGGTGAATAAACAGAGTACTAGGAATTAAATGTTTATTTTGGTGAAGATTTAAGAGGAAGCACACTTTTTTGTTTGTTTTTTCCCTTTGCCTCCAGGGAAATGAAAGATGCCACCTTTGAGCTGTAGCAATTGAAGCAAACTTAATGGTACGCTTTTGGGTTTCTTCTACTTACCGTATTCTGGTGGGCTGAAACAGAGTACAGTCAGGTTAGGAGTACATTTTGAAATCGGAGCCTCACTTATGTGAAAATAAGGAGGCCATCATAAAGTAATTGTCTCTAATAAATTAGGTTTATAAGCTTGCACTTTATGATGGGTTTTCAAGATTCCTGTCCTCAGTCCTCTGTGGAATTGGCCTTAGCTAATTGAGACTGCTTTTCCATCAAAAACGATGCTCTTTCCACAGCTGTGCTCTGCGGCAACAGGAATTTTCCCTAAGGGAAAGGCTGAGCATTGTAGGACACCAAACTTTCTCTTGGGTACTAGGCCCAAAATAAAGCCGTTGTTAAAGCATCCACCGGTTGCGGACAGAAACGGCAGCACGTCTTCTGGGCGGCTTTCTTCTTGACTTCTTGAACGTGCACACCTGCTTGCTTGAACATGTACGTGGACAAAGCTGTAATAAAGCAAAACTGTAGTTGTTTCATGTTTCTAACAGGGCTAGGAAGGAAAAAGAAAAGGTGAATTGTAGATGCTTGGAAGGATAGCTCTGGTGTTGCAATCAGCAGAGGCTTATAAGCGGCTGGGTGAGAAATGAGGTGGGGTAGCACCAGGTGAAGCGTAGTGAGTGCGAGTGCTTGTGGGGAAATACGTGCTGGTCTGGTGAAATCTGAGAGTCCCTCACCGAAATCGGAGGGAGGAGGTGTTGGATCCCAGAAGTTCCCACCTGTTTGCAGTGGGTCAAACGATAGCCAAAGGGCCTTCACCGATATTCTTGCTTCTTTCCCTAACCAGTGGGAAATGGCCACGTGAGAAATGTCCGTGCCTTTGCTTTGTGCAAGTGGTGGCGTAGCACGGACGCTCGGCAAATACTGTAAAATCTGGTCCTGAACTTTGTGTTACGTCCAACTGCTAAAAATTGGTTGTTTTGAGACATGGAATTAAAAAAAGACGGGGAAAAAAATCTAATGCGAGTGATTTTGCTGACAGTATAAACATCTGCTGTAAAATCGGAAACCATGCACATGTTTCAGATAATATGCTGGGACTAGTCAAGAGATATTTATCAGCTGTTATTATACAAGGACTGTCTTCTTTAATTTTAAGATAAAACATGATGATAACTGCAGCCATCATCCTGGTATATTCCATAAAATGTTTCGATACTGAATTATTCTGATGTAAAATGATTTCAAACTTTGTTAACAAAGAGTCTAAATTTTTCATGCAAAGCATGTAAAATGAAAAAGATCCTACGAGCTCTTAAAGTTTTACAGTCAGCAGATCGTTAAAAGTGTAGCATTAGTTTTGGCTTAATGTTTAGATGTGCGTTAATTTAAAAGCTTGTTTTCACTATATTTTCCAGCTAAAGCTAAGCTATACTCCGGTTGAGTTATGAGGTGATTGATTTCTGCCTGTGGAGGCTGGAACGGGCAATTATAATTTACTCGGATATATTTTACCTGAAGCAGTGTAGTTGATAGGAAATATCTGGGAATTAGAGCATCGCACTCGATCTGAGCAGGTCGTGGGCAGCCGGTGCGCTTCAGGGGAGCTGTGCTGGTGTAGAGGAGGTGAGGATCGGTTGGCAGCCCTCTCTAGCTAGACGGTCAAAGACATGTTAACAACAAACTTCTGCTTGTGATTTAGAGTAACTTTCTGCAATTGCAGTAATTTCCGGCGGTGTTTCAGAATTCGGAAAAGCGGAGTTGAGGGAGGAAGCTTTGCGGGCAGCAGGGAATCAGCTAATGTTGGCCACGCGGTCAGGTTGGTATTTTATTGCTTGCAGCAAGGACTCACATCTGCAAGCTGAACCTTAGCACAGCAGTTCCCCCCGGGCCGATGCGGTGCTAACGAGTGTTGCTGGGGCTCTGACTGCGGCGGCTGCACCGCAGAACAATCTCCAGGTTGCAAGCTACGCAAGTCCGTCGGTTTTGCTTGGTTTTCAAGTCGATGTACGTTCCTGGGTGTTGAAAAGCCCTTTCCTTGCTCTTGGTGGGTGGAAACAAAGCGTGCATGTTCAGACATCCCCCACCTGAGGAGGCTGCCAGCTCGCGCTTCAGGTCTTCTGTAGCAACGTAGACACTTCTGATTAGTAGGCTGAATTTATTTCCCAAACGTTAGGTACATATATTTTCAGAGCGCAGTGACCAAACTACGCTAATCTTCATGAAGTGGAATAAATCTCTTTAAATTACAGGAGTTACTTTTGCTGACTACTGATGGTGATGCAACATGGTATAAAAGCTCCTGTTTAGTTGGTGGAAGCGCCTACTCCCCGATGCGAGGGCAAGGTGTTTGCTCTCAAGGAACCGAGGGGCACCAGGCTGGCCGGTCCGTAGTGGCTGCGATGATGTTTGCCCTTCCTTCGCGGCGTTCCCAGTTGGATGTTTTTCAAGTGCATGTTTCCTGCATTGTAGTTGTTCTAGGAAAAAGGTTCATAGCTGTGTTTCAGCAAGTTCTTTCGGTAACTGTCTTCCCCCTATTTATAAATAATCCTTTGAGGAAGAGTGTAGCTTTTTTATTTTTTTGCTCTGAGTCGTAGCAAGCCTTTGAAAAAGCACGATTCTTCAAATTTGGTTATATACTGTTTCACTAAAGTAATGTGCAAAGGCTATTAATCTCCAAGCTGCCTGTGGTACAATCGGAGCTTGCTTTTCCATGTGTTGTGATGGATTTCCCTGGTGTGCACGGCAACAGCAGCACGCGGTCACCCATCCTCCCTAAGCACTGAAGCGCAGTGGAACAACACCTTTTTTTTTCCCCTCTAGTAATATTACCTGCTATGTGAGGCAGCTAGATACAGCTTTATTTGAAATGTTATATTACTTACAAAATATGTTGTCTGTTGGTAATCTTGTTATTTCAGATGTAGTTCTGTTTGTTAGAGACGATCGTGTGATTAAGCGGAGCTTTTAAGGTCTGGATTTCCAGGACGGTTCCTGGGTTTGCCATAGATCTTGTTTGGCTTCACGCAATGTTTTGTTCTTTTCTTCTGGTTTCCTTTTTTTTTGGTTTTGTTTTCTTCGTCTTCTCTCTCTCTTTTTTTTAATGCAGATAACTTTTATCTACCATTTACACAGGCAAATCTGAGCTTACCCGAAATCTCTTGGGGGCTTCCATAGTAGATGTTACACAAATGAAAATATCATAATTATTCTTAATCTAGAGATGACTATTACCAGTCATTTTTATTTAGTTCCTTGTGAACTGAAGAGTCTTTGCGCCCCCACCCCACTCCCCACACTCTGTTATTGCAAAGAATTGAATAGGCGAATACCAATTATTAATGTTCATTTCAAGTTTCAGTGATCAATTATTTTTACTTTGAACTATTGCATAATACTTGGGTTTCGTTTCTCAAAGATAAGTTGCCGAAAGAGAACAAAACCAGGAGAAAAGCACGCTGTTCTGGACAGCTCCGATGCAAAATACTCTTTTGAGCGTCGCTGCCCTGCAAAACACGCCTGTGAGTTTCGTCTCTCCAGGTTGCTGTTGCTTTAATGTTAGAGGCAAAGATGCAGCTTTGCCCGGTGCTCGGAGAGCAAAGGCCTCGCGTACGCGTCGGTTTGGCATCGCCGCCGCCGCCTGGCGTTTTCCGATAGGAGGTGTTTTGGCCTGGCGGTCAGTAGCGCGTGTTTCGGTGGACGCGTTCGGGTCTGAATGCCGGGGCGCGAAGAATACTGAGAGAGTTTAGAAACGATGAGGGAGGCCTGGCCTCGTCTCCAGCGGGAGCGCGTGGGGTGGGCGAGCCTGTCGGTCCGGTGTCGGGGCTCGTTCCGGCTGGTGCCTGATGAATCCGCGGCGAGGGCGGAGGGGCGGCGTTAACCGCGGGGGCTCCGTGACCCCTGCGTGGCGAGAAGCGCCGTGCTCGCGCAAGACGCGTGGGTTTGATTTGCCCTGAGCGGTTGTAACCGGCAATTAAACCGGGCTCGGGTGGGCGTTGTTTCGTAGAGCTGTCACCGCGGCTCTCGTGGCGGGCTGGCAGCATCGAGGTGTTGGTGCTGCGTGCGGGAGGAAAGCGTTTTCTCACGCTGGTTTTTAATGGCTTCCGACTTGGCGCGCGGTGCAGCCCCACTTTCCCCTAACGCGCAGCGAGTCGTTCGGGAAGAGAGTCTCGACTTCCTTTACCCGGGTCTGTGCACCGTTTCCGCTGTCTGCAGCAGAGCTAAGCCTTGGTCAACTTGCTGGGTCCAGACCTGAGCTGGGAACGCGTCCGAGGATGCATCCGAAACAGCAGCTTAGTCCCAGCTCGCTCTTCCTCGTCCCCGCTAGACGAAATGCGCTTTGTCTTTGCAGTTGTGCGTGTTCACATGGACAGGTGCGCGGTAATTTCTGTCCTGGAAAGGATGCTGGTTCCCGGCTGCGGCCGAGCCCCAGGGGACGTGCTTCTGGTGACGCGCCGTTGAGCGTTTGAGCCTCTCCCCCAAAAGTGCCAAAAAGACTGAAAAATTTCCCTTCCTTCTCGAGGTGAGCAGGAAGGTTTGAGAGACCCTACCCCAACTTGAGAAAGGTTTTGAACTGCCCTTTCAACCGCCTCCGTTTGTTTCGCCTTTGCGCCACAATCCTCCTCTGCCTCGGGCACGGCCTGAGGCCACCGGCTGCTGCTGGAGACGTCAGATCCGTGCTCGCCCCCGGGCAGCAGATGGATACAAGGGAGACTTGTGATGCTGCCGGTTTGGAGGAGCTCTGAAAAGCGCGAACGTGGGCATGGGAGAATGGATTAGGAAGTTGGGAGCAAAGGGCAGAGCAGAAAGGAAACAACTGCCTGAAAGAGTATTATTATGCTTCGGAGAAAGAGGAGACTTTTAAGGGAAGAATGCACAACACTTAGGGGAAGAAGACGGAAAAGAGAAATAGCAGACGTGAAAAAAAGTAGTGAAAATGCTGTGGCACATCCTCAGTGCAGGGATATTAGTGTGGATTCCGGTCGCTGAAGGTTGCCTCTTCTGGGGAAATAGTCCGTGGCAAAGAACTGCCTGTACTTCTGGTCCACAGGAGTTAAAAGCAAAAATAGCAGCAATAAAGGTATAGGAATGAAATTGGGGGGGGGGGGAGGAAAAAAGAGTGATTGCGGATCTTTCAGAAAACACTTTGGGATAATAATCTGCCCACTGGACAGGCTGCTTCGCCTCAGAGGCTCAAAGCAGGGCTCACCTAGCTGGTACAGAGGGGTCGTGCCCACTGGAACCACAACTGACCTTGGGTTTTTGTGTGTTTGGCATGCATTCCTCTCATAAATCGAGGAAACGAATTTTGTTGTTGTTTGTTTTCTCTGTTGGCATCCAGTTCGATCGATCTAAACTGTATTTGGTGCATACTTTGCAAAACCCCCCCCAACTCCTGCAGATTTAGTTTGTAGGTTTTTCCAGCCTTCTTGTAGACTGTGTGAGCTGAGATGAGCCTTTCTCCTTTCTGTTAAAATGAAACTTGCAAGTGATTTCAGTCTCTCTACTGCATTTAAATTCACAACAGATTTATATGCTTCAGTGTTTTTGGATCTTCGAGGTTCCTCTTAGTGCCGTGCAAATTTTAAGCTTGTAGGATCGTTCCCGCAGTTTTGGCAAGCTGCAAATTTTCTAACTCTTCTAATTCTTACCAAGGTACAATAAAAATTATAGTTTAAAAAAAAAAAAAAGCTTTCCTGAAGGTTTGAAAAGTTGGTTTTATGTGGATGTAGGTAAGCACTGAATCTGCCAAAATAAAAACCCGTGGAAAAATTCACGAGGCTCTAAGCCACTGCCTGAGATAGGTGCATAGACAATGTGTGTCGGCAGGTGAGATTGTTTCCAAGCTGGTGTTTGATGTTGCTTTCTGACTGCAATTAAAATTAAGTCCTCACTGGGCAATTAAATGGGTTATCTGCGAAGCAATTGCTTTTTGAATTTCTTGGGGCTTGCTTTTTTCCCCGAGTCTGTTTTTCACGTTTAAGCTGCGAGTGACTGCTGCTGTGCAAAGCAGTGTATCTCGGCAGTAAGGAATGAGTTACGGAAATAACGTGGGCTTCAGCAGAAGGCACTTTTGACACATTTAGTGCCTTTTGGTATGAAAATAAAGCCAGAGTATTTTGGAGTCTACTTAATATCCTTTATAATTGTTAAGCTTCCATGCTAAAGGCTAAAAATGGTTGGTAGAATACATTCTTAAAATGTCCTGTGGAGTTCAGAAAGCCAAAGTTTTAATGAGCATGGTGACTTCAGAGATAACTAATGCGACTTGATTGCTAACAGATTATTTTTCCATTAAATGCAGTCTGCTCATGTGGAGTGGCTTTGTAAGCTTCAGTGACACTCGGAGTCACTAAAACACACCATACTGCATTAGGTGTAACCTCTAACAGTGTTTGGAAGTACAAAATTGTGTCATGTTTTCCATTCAAGGCCTCTCAGGTACTTAAATTCATAAATGTGTCTGCAGCCGATAGTTATCTTGGAATCCCTTAGCCAAAAAAGAGTTATCAGTTATCTTCTTCCCAAGTTTTGGAAGGCAAGGCAAGAGCTTTATAAGTCAGTCTTTTTCCACATAGCCTTGGGGGTGGCATGCCAGTGCTGAAAATCGATATTAATTCCATATTGCTGTTGATCATTTTAAAAAAAAAAAAAAAAAAGTCTGAGAAATCAGAAATCCATTTCATGTAATCATAGGCTGTAGTTAGCTGATAGACTTGTATCTTTGTAGGCAGGATGGATTCCTATTTTTAACTTAGATGTACTTTTTTATTTTATGCCGGAAGTAACAAAAGCACTTTGGAGTGAAATACGGTTACAAAGTTTTGAATTTATCTTGATGTGGCCAAAAAAAAAAGTTCTTAGTTAAAGAGAAAGTTTTCATCTCCCGTTAAAGTTAATGGAGCCTGAGGCATTTAGCAGCCTTCCTGGAGAAACGTAACACCTTGCAGGGCTGGACCTGAACTGTTTCTGCCATGAGCCAGTATTTAGCAGGCAAAGCACACCTTTGATCCAGAGCTGAATAAACGGCACAATCAAACTCTTCCTGTTTGTTTTATTTTCCTTTCTTTTTTAAAGGAGATGCAGAAGGTTTTAGTTTTTGGTGGGGCTTTGTTTGGAGATATAATTTCATGGTCAATTTTTATTTTAAAGCTAAACCTTTAATTTTGATCATGGATATTTTCCTTGGCTGAGTTCTTTTTTTCCAATACATTAGCACAGGAGAACGTCTCCTTGTTAGGATGAGATACCGTGACTAGCTGCACGCTGTGGGTGAGGCCGAAAGGAAGTATGGGGGTGAGCTAGAGTAATCACAAACGTTAGATATTTGCTCTTCACTCTCCCTATTCATTGTATAATTCACCCAAATGATTTTATTCTTGAAAAATGTGAAGAATTCGTCAGATCCTTTTTATGACACACCAAGTTCCTGCTGTTTGGTTTTGTGTTTTTTTTTTTTAAATACCACTGAGTACTTTTCTTATTGTGAGTCACCAGTCGTTAAGTTACCTCTTGACTTGTTTCAGTGCTTTTCCTCCTAAAAGAGAGAGGAAAAAAAAGTTTATTTGGTTGGGAAGATCAGAACAATTAAAAAAACAACCAAAGAGTATCTGTGGGACTTAGCTGTCATCTGTTCAGGTAAAAATGTGGAAATGAAGGTACAGGATATGCCATCGGTGGGTTCATACTATGCCCCGCTGTAGGTTACTGCGGCAGGTGGAAGACCAGACGAGGAGGTGTGAGGAGAATGGCTGGGGGACCTTGGGAACCCTAAAGGTGGTCCCATTTCCATGAGGCCAGATGTGGGGGGAGCGTGTTGGTGTGGATTAAAGAGCTCCCGTGGATGCTAACCTATTTGAAGGAAGGCATGGTTCTCCTGTACAGCTGGTCTCTGGGGGCATTTGCCGTTCATACGCTCAGGTGAAACTTTTCGGTCCGCTTCTAACTTGACCTGTACAACCTGTCCGGTGCCTTTTTGGAATTTCAGAGGCTCGTTAGCAAGCATTTGCCATGTGGTGTCATTGTCCCCGTACGTTTATTTTAAGCTGTGCCCATAGCTATTGAGTGAAAGATGTAAGGAAACAATGTGAAGTTGGCAGCAGTTTATCTTCACTGCTTAAAATAACACAGATGCCTCGGAGAGTGGCATGATCTTTGGTGACATTTTAATTCTGTTGGCACACTTTAAAATAGCTAGCTGGGACATCACAGATAGACTTGTTTTGAAGCTTTGCAGTTACCATCTAAATGCCAAACTTTTGAGTAGCGAAATAATGCATTTATATATAGATTAAACAATATCTCTAATCAGAATTGCCTCACAATGCATGCCAGTAATTGTGAACAGCTGCATTGGAATAATACAGCTGCTAAAACTCTTCCACACCCAATAATGCATGTACTTGTCTAGTCTAAATATTATTCATGGGTGCTACTCATGGGCAGTCATATCTGGATGGTTTTTTTTAAGCATGCAGAGAATCATTGGGTACACATGTGTTTGAGGAAACCAGCCCTTGGTTGCGCTGAACTGAGGGAGTGGAAAGTATATGCAGACTCGCAGAGATTAACAAGTAATACAAACCTCTCCACGTACGACAAACAGATGGTATCCTGCCCTGAGTAGCGTTGCTTCGGTGTCTGGAAACAATATTACATTAATAAAAACCTACAGCGCTTGTGTACGATGTCCAAAATGCTGCAGTTCTACCTCCTGTCAGGCTTTAGCTGTGTCTGCAGAATACACAGTGCCGCTAAATTAATACATAACCCTCTATTTTAGCTTGTTTAATTTTGTTTATATACTGTGTTTGGATGCTCTGTACTTTAAAGGGCAAAAAATGCCTGCCCAAACCTTGCGGCAGCTGACAGGGGAGTAGGAGGGAATATTGACGGGCAAGGCACTCAGATATGTCAAGATAAGCTGCCTGTATCCATGTGTTAGGAAAACTCTTTGGCGCTTTTCCGTGGACTCCGTAACCTAGGCTGTGCAAGGGGTGCGTTAAAGAGGTGGTAACATGTTTAGATGTGGAAGAATTATTCTTGCTTCCCCCCACCTCTGAAGAATTGCTCCTCTCTTAGCGCGTAATAAATGACTTCTCTAATTTTGCCCGCTCAGCTAAGGTCATTGCATTAGAGCAAGTCTGGCCTGTATGAACAGTGTGAAAGAGTTGCCACGTTCGATTCACTTAAAAAATGTGCCATCGAGGACACTAAAATGATTTTAGCGATTAAGCGGTGACTTTTCTTAACCTCAGGTTCAGTCCTAGGAGAAGAGATCTTCCACTTCTTCATACCCTCATAGCACAGAAAATCCAATCCTGTTGCCCAAAATCAAAACTTGTAAATACTACTTACATGGTCTTGCTTTTTAAGAAATATATGATGTTACTACCTGCATAAAAAATAGCAAATTTATCGTTAGACTGAGATGACTGTGAGATAATTTAGCTGATGGAAACTCTTTGAAATGTGTTTGTTGTGCTACAGCATTGCACTAATTGCTTCATTTTACATTTATTTATGTAGCCAGAGGTATTTGCTTTGTACTTTTTATTTTGCTTTAAAGGCCTTTTAAACATAGGATGGCTAGAGATGGGAAAACTGATGCGACTTCATCGTTGTCCCATCACAGTCCAGTAACAGACTGGAAACAAGCATCCTCGGGGCACGCTAGCTTCTCCTAGCCTGCCGCTGCGTAGCTAGAAAAGCTATTTCCCATCACAGGCAACGCTATTCCGCGCTCTGTTTCCAGTGCATGTTTCGTGCAGTGAATGGTTGAGGACTGGAACGTAACCTTGAAGAAATTCCTTCGTGTTGATGGACACCGTAATTACCATCAGCATTGCCATCCTACTGCCCGTGTCGTCTTTTCCACTTGGAATTTTTATTGGAGGAGCCTTTAGAGGCCTAAAAATAGCAAAAAGCTATGTCATAGAAAGAAGCCTGAGAGCAACGATGAGAAGGTTTTATACTGGAAAATACAAGGGAAGCCTGCTCTTTTGCATGAGAAGCTTCACTGTGGAAGTCTGATGCACTTAGCCGGCGCTGGAACCTACCGTAGAAGACGGCAGTAAAAATCTGATTTTGCGTATGTGACCAATTTAGAACCAGCCTGAATAAAAAAACTTCCTGGGGTTAGCACAGCGGTACTGATTGTAGTGCTCTGCGACACTCTGAGCAATATTTTTTCCCTCAATGCTATGTAAAGAAGAGCGTTAAGAGGGAGATGTCGGAACGGCAAGAAAATGGTGACTCTCTGCAAACGTTAGGCAAAGCACTCCTGCAGCCGATTTTGGTTCTCCAATGATAATGTTAGTCACATGTCTCCTGAATTCAATAGTTTAATGAGACTGCCAGAAAGACAGCAAGCTGGAATAATAACTGTTTGACCCAGGTCCAACAGTTTTCTGATCATGAAGTTTTAAAGCACTGCTGGTTTATTTCCCAGAACCTGAAGTAGCCTTGGGATTTGGCAATCGTCTGGCAGTCGTGCGTGAACAGTGGTGCTTCCTCTGCTTCTGGCCAGCTCGAGATAAATGGAAAAGCTTACACTGTGGGAAGCTGAAACCTTTCTTAGGAGCATGTGCTCCTTCTTACCTGTGAGTTCGAATAGTACGTGAAAATCTTTGAGACTGAAACTGTGTCACTTTTATTAGACGATGTGTTTTTTGTACTTGCTGCGTTACCCGGATTGTATGAGAAAAAAGTCATTAATCTTGATTTTTATTTTTTTTTTTGGATTTTGGTTTTGAAAACTGATTTCCTCTTGCTCCTGTAATCTTAAATATTTAGAATGGGTGGAGGATAATTTTCATTGCGGTCTCTGTGTTACGGCCTCCCCTACGGCTCAGAATGTGGCATCGTACATCTCTACGCCTGTCATCCACCTGCCGGGATTATGCCCAGGTCTAAGCTACATCAGAGTCCGCTCTGTAGTTTGTACCATTTTTCCTTCATAAACACATCATCTCATTATTTGGGTGCCACAAGTGATGTCACTTGTCTCTATTTACACTTCTGGTTTCCAAATGAAGATCAGATCCCACACCTGTTGTTTTCCTTTGAAAAGCACCTCTCTCAGACATGCCGGCTTTGTGATGCTAACTTGCAGGCATTCCTTAATTATAAAAGGATATGTGATGATCTGTCGAGAGACAGTTGTCTCTAAATGGATTAAAAGAAGCTTATGTGGTTTACAAATGTGCTGCATCCTTCATATGCCAAAAATAGCTCAAGTTAACTAAGAGAGGTAGTCAGATAAATGATTTATTTATGTAGTACCTGTGCAGGTAACCTTAAAACGTTTGTTTAGTTTTTCAGTTTCAGAGAGCAACTTCTTCCCCTCTGTGAACGTGGGATGTAAAGAGAAGAACCAGGCGGGTACCTGAGTTGACCCAGTGCTGTTAGATAAACTGTTCCTAAGCATCTGCCCACAGGAAAAATGAGACACTGTTTAAATAAAACCCATCCTGTGCCATGCAAGATCATCTCTCAGCTGTTGAGAATCAAAATTGCAGTGTCCTGGCTCGTGAGCAAGCCTCTCGCTACCTTGTTGTAGTCAGCAGCGTTAATGAGGAGAAATGAATAGTTGGCACCCTGGAAAATAAACGTATCCCTGAAAAATAGCGGCAGTATCATGGAAGTGTAATGGCTTAAGAAAGATAGGGTTTGTAGTAACGCTGGGAAAAGTAAGCAAGTTTTCAGGTGTACAGCTTTCTCTAGAGGTCTCAAAGAAAGCTAAATACAAGCTGAGAGCAACTGCTGGAAGTTGCACCCTCTAACAGGGGAGGGTACTTGGTACCTGCAGAGTACAGCATCTATAAGCAGGGAGGAAAAGTGTTAAGATGCTTGCTTCCTGAAGGAAAGACAAATAATTCATAGTTGTACAACAGGGAGAGGTGAGTGAGTGGAGTATGTATGTAACATAAAAATTTATGTATGAAAAGACATAAAAAAATGGAATCAGATGTGGAATGAGAAACCTTCCTATCTCATTTGGTTTTAGTCTGATACCCACCTGCAAGAAACAAAAAAAACCCTTCTTTTCAAATGCAGGTGTTCTCCCCGGTGCAGCTGAAAATTCACAAAAAGTTTGTTTTTGCCCAGTTTTTGAAAAACTACAGCCTTTCCAAAATTCCAGGGTATTACCAGTAGAAAGTCATGTCTGTGGCACAGAACCACAAAACCCCATGAGTCAACCGAAACATTTATTGCTCCTGTGGAAGGTTGCTTGCTTATTTTTGTCTTACTTTTTAACAGCAGTAAACTTTGCGGCGTTGTGAAAACCTCAGCAGGCTTTGTGACTGTCAGGTGCTTTGCATCAGCTTTGCATCAGTGATTAGTGGCTCACAAAAGCGGTTAATTGCTTCCTATGCCAGTGCGCATGCTGTGAATGTTATTCCCTAAGTATTTTGAGCAGAAAAGGGTAAAAACTGCTTTTCTATAGCTAAGACTTTGGGGAGGGAAAACTCTTTGGTTAGCTGCACTAGTCTGGGTCGGATGGGATTGTTCATTTTCTCTGCTGCGAATGAAGGAGGAACTTTATGTACCTTCACGTAAGTGAACGTTAGAATTTCCCTTGTACTTTGTTCCTGTACAGGCAACGGGAATTAACTCTTTGAGATTGTTGTTTCTTTGCAACTTTTCTTGCTTAGCTCTTGCGGTAAACAAAATAATTTCCAGCTGCAGAATCTCCTCTGGCAGCTGTGTGGCAGCTTTGACTTTACTTTCTCATAAAGGTGTGGTGGGACCTGTTGGCCGTGCTAACCTGAGGCCTGTAGAAACAAAAGTTGGAGGCTTTCTTATAAGACTTCTTTCAGGTAGAAATGTTTAGACATCTAAAGTTACGGTAGACGGCCCTGTCAAGGCATGCGTAGCTCTTCTCCCCGTGCAATACACGCTATTAAACCCATAACCGTAAGTACATAAATATCTAAATGTATAAACAATACACGGAAATGATAAAGGCCAACAAAAGCAAGGCACTGTAGAGGAAAAGTTAACTTCTGGCAAGTGCATGTTCATTAAATTGGTTCTGTAATAAACATGATGTAGTGGGAGAAGGAAGGCGCCTTGCCAGCCAGACCCCGAGGTGATGTGGCCCAGTAGGAGGGGAGAAGGTGGTGTCTGATGGCTGAAAGAAGAAAACTGAGTTTTTGTGGTGGGAAGTCACGCTCTGGAGTCAGATGCTTAAAGCTGTTTTTGACCTTAATTGGAAAGAATTAAAGCCATAGTGTATCCTCTTAAAAAGAATACAGTACAGAATTGATCCTTTTTAGTGTATTCAAACTTGTGTACCTTTATTGATGGTTTCTGCCATGTCCCTGGCTTTTCTGGATCAGGCCTTGGCTCAGCGATTTTTCTGAGCAACTGTCGACCAAGCGGCTGGGACGGGCTGAGGACATGTCCACGCAGTTCAGAAACAGCTGGAGATGTACCACTCCAGAAGCCAAAGTACCCCTGCAGTAAAGTAAAGGTTTTAAGTGCTGAACTTCTGAGGAGCGGTTTTCAAAAAACGGTCACAGTGCTGACCAAAATTCAGCAATTTTCCCAAAACTTTCACAGTCTTGGCCTAATTCTAGTATTAGGTTGCTCAGATTGTTCTGGCGTTATAATAATGGGTCAGCAAGAAATGGGAAGCCTGAGGGTAGTGTTGGGTTTAGGCCAAAGAAGCCTGGCTGGCGTTTTAGGTGTCCCAAGTGGGCTGATGACTGTTGCTGCTGCTGCTGGTGACAGGAAGAGGGACTTGGCTCCTTTTTTGGTATAGCTGCCTGACATCTTGGAAACTAAGATTTCATCTCATTTGGTTAACTCCTCTTCCACCGTATTTTTTTCATAGTTCTTCATAAAGCCATGAATGGGTGAGCTGCTTCACGGAGGACAGAAGATGTCTTTAGCTTCAGAAAGAAGTAAAATATCATTATCGAATGGCTGTCTAAATTGCCAGTTACTTCATGTGAGAGAAGGACTTTGATATAAATGCTCCTTCCGAAGCATGCAATTATGAAAGCCATTCCCAAATAAGGGTATGCTGGGGGTTGAGGGCTTGTTTGTCATGATGATTTCCAGTTAAAACATATATGACTACACTTTTGAGCTTATTTGAGCTGTGTTTTAGACAAAGGAGGTAATGTAAACATTAGTCACCATATTGTGGAAAGCACTGGAAAAAATAACTTAGTATATAATGGTGAATCTCCTAAATTATAACCTAGATTTGATGATAGACTGAAGTCAGCACCAAGTCTATCATTTTTTTTTTGTTTTGAGGGTTTTGGAGGAATGACTAGGTCTGCGAGTCATTTAGACTCATGCTTTTCATTAAGCTGGCTATTTTTAAAAGGTAGCTTGCTGTGTTAGAATTAGTATCTACTAAACACTTCTAAAGACGCTAAAGGTATGACTTCCGCTTCGTTATAAGCCAGGGTACAGATGCTAAAGGCCTTCTGGTGTTCTGTGTTGTCGTTTGCATTTAAGTTTTGTGTAAACATTGTTGCTTGACAAGACAGTTTTAGTTTGTTGGGATTTTTTTTAAGAGAGAAAAAAAGTAAGGCATAACTGATAAGAGAAAACCACCATCACTGATGGTAATGCGTAAGCTACTCTTGCACATGAACCATTAGTTCTCCCATTGCTCACGAGTAGCATATCGGGGAGAATATGGGTTTACCACCTAGTGAACTAGATGACAGGATTTAGACACCCTGAGCTACAAATCGTATGCAGGCGGCTCCATAATTGATTTTTGGGACTACCTGTAGTGATCTGCCTGTAACCCACAGGCCGTAACTTGGTAGCAGCTGTGCTTTGCCTGTCCCAGCTCTGGCTAGAGCATAACGGGCAGAGCAGACAGATGTCCCCCTCCTTGTCCAGGCATGAGTATTTGATTGGAGCAAAGAAATCCCACTGTGGTCTTGGACTTCACCTTGCGCGAGACCAAAACCAGGCATCTTCCGTAACAGGAACATCAAGTTTCTGAGGGTCAAAATGCCGGTCCTGCGCTGCACCTCGGTCAGCTTCACGTCCTGGTAGTCACGTTGCCCAGTTATGTGAAGTACCCAAAGAAGATACCAGATGATGCGCTGTCTCACGTGTGTGGGGTTTCTAAGTTTCTAAACCTCTTCTGCCTTAATGGGGGTTAAAAGCATGATTTTAAAAGTCTTTTTCAGTCAGACGTTAAGTGAGATAAGGGCCACAGTATTTTTCCTTTGCTTTTTGTTTGTTTTTGGTTTTGTTTTAATAGAATAAAATATTGTCTGACTGCACTTAAACTCTCTTTACAAATGTGTTCAGTAGGGGTTGCCACAGACCACAGGAATGAGACTATGAGCGGTGGTTGCCTTTGGGAGGTCCTGAAAACAACTGATCCTTTGTGGGTGGGAGCACCGAAGGAGAAGGCAGGTTCTTCCTCCCCTAAAATGTCAACACTGTTTATTTTAGCACATAATCGTGAAATCCCGGACTGTATTTAAATTTAAGAGGAGGACCTAGGATCGATTTGGCTGAATATCAAATGAGCAGTTAAGGAAGAACATCATTTTTCTTGTTTCTGCGTGACCTTAATCTGATGTCCAGGGGGTGTGCACGGTGGGAGGACATAAAGGTATTATATAGCATAAACCCAATATAAAATACTGACCTATTACGTTATATTCATTTCCCCCCTTTAAGCGTACTGAAAATTTAAAGTCAATTGAGCGTGATTCACGAGCTAGGCTAAATATAACAAAGTAATATTTCAGAGGTGGTATATATTGAGCACATACTATTCTATCAGGAAAAAAATGCCAATATTCTCAGGGTAGTCCATTAAATACATCTCAGCAAAAAGTGTGAAAACTGAAAGTCTAAACACCAGTTCTTTCAAAGCTGCGTTTAAAGACACAACCTGTTTAAAAATTGCCCATCTGAGTATTTTTCTGTCATTTCACATATAAATTGAGAGTCCACAGAAACACTTTTCAGTATTTTTTCTTAATGCTGAGAGTTGTGTGTGCTCTTTTTGTAGGGCAAGAGGAGAAAGAATGCGTTTTGAGTATAAGAACTGGTGTGTAGAATGAGAGAAGTTGGCTGTGAGATTCCTTGAGATATAAAGTATTGAAAATGCCTTTCTGTTTTAAAAAAAAAAAAAAAAACAGCAACAGCAGTTAGTGTCCCAGCTTAAGCCTCTTATAGTGCTGGTTTGAGATTGTCTTCTGTTTCCTTAAACAGCCAGTCAACATATAATTCTGCATTGTGTTTCATCATGATTAACGTTTCCTTTGGAATTAAATGCGTTAAATGTCCGCAGAAATTATTTTTAAATAAAGTTCCTTCCGTATTTGGATAATGACATAATTTGACTTGTTCAACTAAATGGAAACTAATATAATAAAGTGTAGCAAAAAGAATGGCTTAGGAAATACAGTTCTTGCCAACAGGCTGTTGATATGTCACCAAGCATGGTGACCAGAATACACATTTGAAAACATTTTCATGTGCTTTAAGGGAGGAGGAAAAAAAAAAACAAAAGTCATCTCCTTTTTGTCGTGAGGGCGAAGGATTCCAGTACGTTGAAGTCATCTCACTTGGGGCTTTGTGAAGACCCTTCTGCTGCCTCCTGTTTGGCTTGTATTAGGATGCGTGCAGGTCTGCGGTGTTGAGGCCACCGGTGCTTGTCCTGGCAAGGTTACTCAGGCACTGATTTACCATCTTCTCTTGCTTGGGGCGTTTTCTGTGCGTTTCTACACACCCGTGAGAAACGTGGTTGTATGTTGTGTTGCTGCCTGGCAGGCTACTCAAGTAATTAGCATCTGTAAGACAACCCTTTCTGATAACGTAGGTGTTGTAACGGAAAGCAACCTAAAGAATGTTTTTCCCTGCCGTTGCTGTGATCCAGAGCAAGGCTGGTAAGAAATGAATTATGTCTGTAATAGAGAAGGGGTTTTGGTCTAGGGAAAAAAAAATATTTGGATTGCACTTTTTTCTTTGCTTTAAATTACGTCTGCGTTTGTTTTCGTTCAGATAACCCCTAGTAAAAGTCCTAGCTTGTTACATATGTCAAACGCTTTCTGCCTGCCATTTTTTTCATGAGAGTTGGCTAATTTTCGAAAAGCAAATGCATTTAGCTTTCTGCCCTGTCAGCTGACTGCTGTCTGGAAATAAAAAGAAGTAAAAAAACCCAGAACTGCGGACTAAAATGGCAAAGCCATTAAAGGATCAGATTTTCAGAAAGAAGATCTAACCAGTGGCTTTTCAGGGATATAATATCTGCTGTCAAAAACCATATCTTGATTGATCAGCCAGAAAAAAAAGGAGTTAATTTTGAAAATGAGAGGGCAGAAAAAAACCTCCTTTTTTCCCCCCCGTATTAAAAAGGGTTACCCTTTCAAATGTTGCAGAGAGCTCTCCAGCCTGAACTTCATATTAGGAGTGGAGATGTTTGCAATTTTTGTTGTTGTTGTATCTCAGGTTAACTTTGCGAACGATCCTTTAAGCTACAGAGACAGGAAGAACCCAAATACTTATGTTAATAACGGTATTGTGGGTTTCCCCTTATTTATAGGTGGGCCGATACATGCCTGTGATTTTTCCCTTGAGTTTTGCATCTGCTTTTTAAGTTGTGAATGTAAGATAGCCTCCTTAGTAAGGGGCAGAAGGACTAGCATGGTGGGACCTCAGGTGGAGAGGAGAAGAGGCACCAACTTGGAGACATCTTCTGGACTTTGGGTTCAGTGAAACTTTACAGATTTGTCAGCTGGTGGGTTTGGGCCACTCTTTTGGAGTTAAACCCACAGGAGAGCTGAGACTCGTCCAGAGAATCCTGCTTTTTATTGAATTTAATTCCGCAACAGTAACCATTGAGACTACGGTATTTGCATTGATGGGCTGTCCATTAGAGGTGGCGTATCAGATTGTATCCGTTTAGTGTAGTGTGTATGAAATACTGTAGCTTTAGCTTCAATTATGGATTTTTCTAGCTATTAGTAATTTTCGAAGGATCCCGTTACATTGTTGGCATGCTTTTTATGGGTGAAATACTTGGAAAGGAAGTGAATAAAAACGAGAATTTAAAGAATGAATAGTTTTTGCTGGGGACGGTGCTTGGAGCGAGGGGCAGACCGGTTGGTTTCCCTAATAAGGGCTGCGCTGGAAGTTGGAATGCTTGGACTTGCGCAGAATGCCCCGAAAGCATTCGTCGGGGAGGACCGGCTGGCGGTATGTTTACAGAGCAAAGCCGATCGTGTTTGTCTGGTCTGAATGAAGAGTTTACACAGCCTAAATATAGCCTTTTTTTATTTTTTTTTTGAAAGGACAAACAGCTTGGATGGAGAAGCACGTGTAGAAACTGCGTGCGCTTTCGTTTTCAGTATCGGGGCTGGCGGGACCTGGTGGGTGCTGCTTGTGTTTGCCTTGCGGTTAATAACTCGCAAGAGGCTTGCAGCTGAAGCTGGGAGCTGCCTCTAATAACCATTTGCCAGCATGTACCGTTTATAAATAAGCGTTTATACCAAACTTTGTCTCCCTTTTGTCTCTTGTCTGTATGTCGCTTAAAATGTTGTATAAACTAATACACCGAGCTGCTAGTTTTCAGTCATTCAGAAAATGTCTTTCTGCTTCAAGCCACCCAGCTTTTTCTAATGGGTGGCAACAAGGCAAAAAGTCATTTTTGTGTCATTTTGAAAGCCTTTATCAGCAGTGGTTGAGGCAGCCTACTTAACCAAAGCAACGTGAAATCCTGCCATGCTTAGCTTGGGCTAGGTGGGAAGGTAACCGCTACCGACTAAGACAAACGTACAAGATTCGATTCTGCAGGCAAATTGCTTTTCTGCTGTGCTAATTTAGTAATATCTATCACAGTCCTAGGAGCGACAGTCAAGATTTAAGCCCTAAAGGAAGCTTAAACGTGTGTGTGTGTTTCAGACGTGTTTTGCTTTTGAGCTTGAACAGCGCATTTCCTTTTGTACCGTCTTGTCTAACCACCGCACATTTTTCACATTCAGATCTTGGTGGCTCAGTTTGCTGGGTGAGCATTTTCTTTATGCAATCCTGGATAAATCACAGATTGTAGTCTGATTATGGTCTGAAGTCAACAAGGCCAAGGAAAATTGTTTGAAGTATGTCTGGGACACGCAAATTTATGTCCTTGTTTCAAGTATGTTTGGGAGAAATAAAGTAATGGTATGCTGTCTGACTCCAAATGTTAAAAGAACTTTGGGAACGTTTTGGTTATCACGAGCTTTTTCTGTATGGTATTTTTAAACATGAGTTTTGAAGAGCAAGCATGTCTTCAGATCGTTTGGAAATAGCAGCTTGAAATATTTTTTGCTCGGCGCTATGTGGATGAGTATAGCGCAATCTCATACGTTGCAACATCGCCTTTAATTATTTTGTAAAGGAAAACTTCAGTGTGCTCTTGCTGTGAGGGTGGAACTTCAGGGTCCAGCTGTGGCAAATAAAAATTTCTTTCTCAACCATTAAATATGATAATTGACATGAAAAATGAGCGTCTTCCTGTACTTTTACTGTTAGGGCCAATTTGATAAATACTCAAAATACTCAAAGTTACATTATTGAAAAATGCGTACCTAAACTGTGGAGTGACATACACGTTTCTTCCTGACTCTGGTCCTTAAAAGGAAGAAAAGTTTCCGTATGCGTTGGCGTTTCTTGCCCTTGTTGCTGCCGATTGACAGCTCTGCCCTTGGGAGTGATGAACGATGCAGCCCGGCACGGTGGCGGGTGGGAGGTCGGTATTCGCGTGGGCTCAAAACTCGGTGGGAAACGAGAGACCGGACCCGCTCCTCAAAAAGCACAAGACCAGCATGCTCTCTGTCCATCTCTTAAAAGTGGAGAAGACAACGGTTAGATGGGCCGGGTGTGGCCTGATTCAAACCTAACCCTCCCTGTTTTCCTGCTAGGGATGGCAAAACTGATTTGTGCAACAGAGGTGCTTAATTAAATCGTAGCCTCTGTTACCTCATCTCCAATTAAATGAGTCTTTGCACCTGCCCAGCAAATTATCTTTTAGAAATAACAGTCCAGCTTCAGTTCTTCAAAACCCTGTTTAGAAGATGCTTAGGAAATCCGGGTTGTTTGATTTCACTCAGGATATAATTACTGTTTCTTGGATCATTTGTAGGATGCCAGCTTTTCTCAGCAGCTACCAAATATGGCAAGAAATGTTCTGGAATGTGGCAGGAAGCCACTTTTCTACTGAAACAGCGAGAAAGCCCTAAAGCATATCAGCAGCAATGTTTGTGCACAAAATGTTTGTGGGTTGAGTTTTTGTTGTTTTTTGAAATTGCAGAGTGTGTGTGTACTTTTGCACATTTGTATGTGCAAATCTGAAAACACTATAAATGAAGTGAGATGCTTTTCCCGCCGTGCTGTGCTGCCGGTTAAGTTTTTGGCGTAACAAAACCTGTCAGTTCTTCTTCATCCTTCCCGTTGCCCTCTTTCCTCTGCTTGCCACTGCCCCGTGGTAGCCTCAGTGCGCTCATTGTTCGGAAGCAATTTTTGTTGCTGTCTACTGTGCGGTTCGAGTTACGGTAACCTTACCTCTGAAGACCCAACATTATGCAAGAAGTTTCCGTGTTATTTAATTCGATAACAGTCCTTTGGAAGGAAAGTTATGTTGTTATGCTTAAGAGAAGTTTTCTGTTTTAACCCTGCCTAAGGGTTATGCTCTGTTAAAACTCAGTTTATCTGCCCGGAACTTTTGAGTTACGATAAAGTTATGATAAAGTTTCATATGAAGGGAAGAAAAACAGTAAGCAAATTTGAGCTAATGTCTCCTAACTACTGATACGGTATCATTATAGTATAAATCAAATAGTACTTGATGATAGATGTTAGAGCTCCTAATGTTATATCTGGATAAGTTCATCCAGTTTGCTTGTGCTTTTGTCCTGTATTATCCAACAATGTTGTAGGTTCAACTCGAATAATTTTTGTCTCCTTCAGAGGAAGGAAAACAAAGACATAATTCATACGTCCGTGGGTGGACGTGGTGAGTTGGAAGAGGGAGAGGCTTAGCCATTAAAGAATTTATTTTTAAGATTATGTGCGTATTTTCTCTTCCAGAGTGGCGACCGTACCAAAACCTGATCCTGTTCACGTACAAAAGGTATGTTCAGCAGCAGCAACCAAGAAATGTAGCATGTGGCACTAACCGTTACCCATCTGTCAAACCCTGTTGTTGATAAGAACTGTCGTTCAAGACTTTCCTTTCACTGTAGCGTGCTCAATTGCCATGTGTCACGTAGACATGCAGATTCTGCAGTACTGAGTGATTTTTTTTTTTTTTTTTTTCCTTCCAAAAGAGGTTCGGGAGCTGTCAAGTGATTATACATGAAAAGGTGCTAGTAAATAAGCTGTCTTCCAACTTTCTGATTTTTTTTAAAGCTAGTGCTAATGTTTTTGTTTTCTTTTTCTTTTTTTAAGCAAGCCTTGCAGCCTTGCTATGTATTTGATAGAAGCTTATCTGAGCATTAAAGTTTCAGAGAACAGTTCCCTTGAGCCCTGGAGAATTATTCATTCCTGAGCTCTTCTAATGTTACATCCTGAAGCCTTAATTTCAAAAACTGCTTTTGCTAAGTAGGCTATTTCCAAGCCTGCCAGTGCTTTCAGAGGACTGGGCGGCATCCCTGTCATCAAACCTGTACTTGAAAATCCTTTGAGGTGGACATCAATACTGTATAGTGTATAGTGAATCCATGATCCTGATCTGAAGGGCTACGGTCTGGGCACCGCGATGTTAAAGCATAGCTCCCAGCAAAAACATCACACTTGCATTTTCCGAGGGTTTTGATCTGACAGGGATAAACATGAAGTCTTTTTTGGACAGGTTTAATATGAATGAATGTTCTCAAGTGCTAGATGGAGTTGGGGGACTTGCTTCCCTCTCCAAAGCATATCACCAAAACTAGGGAGAGACTCGGCAAACCTGGACGTTCACGGGGTGAGAATTGCCTCCGTACTGCTTACAGCTGCTGCCTCTCCCGTGTTTCAAACATACCGTCTTGCTAGAAAGTTTTAACAAAAGCTCACAGGATATCCTAGAGTAGGTTGGAGGGTATGAATGGAAACAGCTTTTTCACCTGCTGTTGCTGTAAATAGACTGTCTCGTAGAAAGGGAGAGAAAAAGGAGGAAAAGTTTGCTTCCTCACTTTGGGGTGCTTCCGCTCCCACCCCAAAATAATTTCAGAAACAAAAAAGCCATTTTTATTTTCCCGTATGGTTTTGCTGTAAGTATATGCAAGTTGTAAGCGTGTTGTAAGTGCATAAGAGACTGTCAATCTTTCGCTGCTGCTTCTATCCGGCAGTTAAAACCCTTGTCTCACTTGAGTACCTGAGTTACGTATTTGCTTATGGCTCATCTACTCGTGGGACCAGATGATACCTTTCCCGGTGTCCGCCTGAGGTGGACAGGAGCGGGCATGCCGTTTGAGCTGGAAACGCCTCTGTCCTCCCAGCGCTTGGCTCGCATTAGTGGGCTGCACCTGGAGAAGTCTGCCTCATCCCAAAGCGCTGGCCTCGAGTGAACGGGCTACGGACCTCCGGTTCCTCTCTCTTGGCGTGGGCCCTGTCGACAGATCAATATATGGCAGCGTGTGTGTGCGTTGCACGCGCATGCCCTTTGCGTGTGGAGAACGCACACGCCGCTGGGTTTGAGAGATGGACCGTGGCTTTGAAAAACCACTTACTAATGTTTTCCACGTGAATTATCCCGTGGCTCTTGCAGTGGAGCTTGCCTAAAACGTGATTTGTGGCGCGTGCATCTTGGACGTGAGGAGAGAAGGCAGCATCTCGGGCTTTCACGTGTATCGCGCACGTTTGGATCGTTCCCTTTCCTAAAAACGCATGGCTTGTTTTTCCTTCAGTTGTATTACTGCGGTATTGGTAAAGCTTGCTCTTCTGACGACATCTCATTTCTCTGTTTCAAGCCGCTGGGGGTCCTCTTCCCCCGGTACCAACAAAACGCCCGTTCAGGAACGTGCATGCGGTTGGTGTGTTGTTGTGTGTGTGTTTCTCTTTTTATTTATTCCACGTAGGGAGAACCTAAAGAAGTAGTTAAGCCTGTGCCCATTGCCTCTCCTGCTGCACCCAAAGCCGCGTCCCCGGCGAGCGTGGCTTACAATAAGACACCGAGGCCGTTCGGGGCGGTCGCTTCCACCAAAGTCACTTCCATCCCGTCACCGTCCTCCGCCTTCACCCCGTCACCCGCGGCCCCCGCGCCGGCCGCCGCCCCGGCCCCCCGCGCTGCACCCGGACCGCATGTTAACGCCAACGCTAACGCTGAGCCGCGGGCGCCCGCCCCGAGCGCTGCTAAAGCTGCCGTTAATGTCCCACGGCAGCCCGCCGCGTGGGCCGGCGACCCGGCCCCGGAGGTGGCGGAGGGGCCGCGACGAGGACTCAGAGACACCCAGGGGGACAGTAAACTGCAAAATGGGTAGGTGGCCGCAGGGGGACGTTTGCGTTCCCGGCAGGAGAACCGCTGGGCTTGTTGTAAGGGCCGAGTAAAGCACGTCGGGGGTGAGCCGCTTGGTGGGCGAGAGGCAAATCGGGGAAGCCGCGGTTTGCGCGTTAAAGAGGGTCGAGGGAGGCTGTTCGTGGTGGTTTTTAAGGGCCAAAATGCTGCGGAGCTTCGCAGTTAAAACTGCATCCGGCCACAAAATGCTTTGCCGGATGCTTTGGTGTCACGATGTGTTTTGGACCTTACAACAAGCTCAGTGTTAATTTCCCCATCTATGCCTCGCTCTGTGTTTTGAATCCCGGCCCGGCGCTCGAAAGCAGCAGGCACTCAAAAATGCTGAGCGGTTTGTCAAGAAGCATCAGCTGGCGTCGCGGCGGCCGGCAAGGAGACATTAGGAAGCAAGAGCTGCGACGCCGGCAGGACGCGTGAGGAAGGATGGCGGAGGCGGGGAGGGGGGCAGAAGGGACAGGACGTAGCAGCGTTAATTCAGTTCGCCACGCAGCAGAAGTTTTGGGAGAAGTGCAAGGAAGCCGGTGGGGTCTGAGCAGGCTCTTTTCGCAGTTTTACAGCGCAGATCCCGCCGCTTCAGCGCGGGCCGCTGTTCTAAAAAGCCAACGCGGACAGGATTTAAAATTCTGGGCGTTTCGATACTCGAGGGATTATGTTAAAGTAACAGTATATCGGAGGTGTAGTATGTAGCGTAGCGTCTCTGCTAGCAAGCGATAAACCGGTGAGCCGAAGGGAGCCCGAGGCCGTTCCCGGGTGCGAGGAGGTGCTCGTGCAGCAGGGCAGGCGCTCCCGGGCCCCTGCCAGCTGGCCACCGTGCCCGGGGGCGGCCTCGGATACCTTAAATCAAGTGAAAGGGCCTTGGCAGACCCCTCTGCTAGTGTCACTCACCGCCACCAGCGTTGAATCAATCCTGAAGTTGAGCAAAACGAAATTTTGAAGGTATCGTTGCTCTAGGTTACGTTGCATACGTTGACCAACTTCTCGCTTTTCCAAACAAGTTTTGGGCTTTGCCTTGAGTCTTAAGAGCTTAAAACCTAGCTATGGTGAGTATTTCCCATTTCTCAGTAGCGTATGGTTAGTATTTTCCCGTGCAAAAGGAAGAGGGATAGGGGGAACAGGCCTAGTGCAGGTCTTTTCCGATATTCTCCCAGTCTGACCGCATGAAGACACCTGCAGAAAGGGAAACATCCACGTCTTACATACAAAACGGATTATTTGTGGGTTTAATCAGGCTTCTTACGGAGAGAAAAACTTCTGCATGTTTGTATTCCATTCTATTTTAGTGCAAATATTTTCTTCATGCGCATTCATGTCATGCAGTCCTTAATGCATTTTATATCACGCTGTTGTCTTGGTGACTTTTCAACAGATGACGGCCTGCTTCCACGCTGCATAGAAGTGGGATAAAAACAGGAGATCCCAAGAGCCTGCTCGATGCTAGTAGACTTCTTGTTGGATATGCTTTGGCAGACTGTCCGTATCTGTCCAGGAGCGCTGTGTTAGCAAACAGCGTGCGAGGAGCAGACTTTCCAAAGCAGTAATTAGTTCTGAAAAAAAAGAACAATAGCAACCAAATTAAGTCCTCCTGCAAGGAAGTGCTACAGGCATCGAGTAAGCATTTAATACTCAAGGCAGAGTGACTTGTTGAGCGTTGTTAGGCTCCCTACCTTATACTTAGTGAATGGATAATATTAGCTGAAGAACGTGTTGACAGGTTAAAAAATCCGTCTTGCTGCCAACCTTACAGATCTAGTTTTGGACACTTTGAGAAACTTTGGAGCTGTAAAGATGTACTTAATTTTGCCTTCTTTCTTAGAACAGTGTGTTTGGGCTGTAACTGGATTTAAGTACTACTTAAATCCTAGACTTGTCATCCCGAAAGTTAAAAAAAAAAAACAAAAAAACCCCACCTGTTTATATTGACCTTCAGCTACCTAAGTAACTACTTGGTGCATTTTCACGATGATACTTAACCGTCTCCCCATTTAAAGTGGAATTGATGACATTTATAAAATATTAAAAATATCGAAATTTGGAATAATTGATCAGTCTGAAATAAATTCCATTTCACTTCTGTGTTTTTAATTTTTCTTTAAAAAAAGAAAAGGGTGGAGGAAAAAAGCCCATCCCCAAACATACTCAGCTTTGGTTTCAAGCACTGATCAAATCCTCGTTCCTAGAGCAAGAACTCGTTTATGCACGAAGACAGTTTTGAGCCAATTCAACAACAGAAGTTTTGCTGACCTTTTTGCAAATTTATTTAGGCTGATGTTGTTTGCGCTCTTTACAAGAGGTCTTCTCAAGCAGTTATTCGCCACGCTCAGTATGGGGAGTGCTTTGGAAATATCTGTGAGCGAGGGAGACGTTTTTGCTGATGTACTCAAAGAGCACGGCACTTGCTGTAAGCAATGTATAATTTTTTTTTTGTAAGTTTAAACGAGCTGAACCTGCTCCTCTGTGTTTAAACCATTCTCAGATCGCTCGCTCCTCATTAAAACCAGAACCAGCTGCCTGGATTTTGCAGAAGTCCACTTATCGTATAGCGGGTTCAAATTTATCATTTGGGTTAAAAAATATTATCGGTAAAAAGCATTGATAGACTCTATTAAATGATAAGCCTGTGCTAGACTCTGGAGAATTTACCTGGCTGAGGTAAAACTATGCATTAATTTAGCTGCATTGATGAGATCTGTGACAAGGCGACAAGAATGCAGACGATGACCTGATTTTTACCCTCGTTTTAGCAGTGTGGAAATCAGTGCTGCCGATAGAAACTGCAGTGCAAAACTTGTTGCCTGTAGTTCATTGAGCAAAGATGCAGTGAAGTCTTCATCTTCTGCAGGATAACAGCTGGTGAATCATGCTTGCAGACTGTTGCACTAGGTAAAATACTCATTCCGAGAGTATAGTTTGGGAACTGAAAAAAATGAGACTTAGCCATTCTGACAATCTTAATAAATTTGAAAGTCGCAAACTTAAAAGTAAAATAAAGCAAACTAAGCAAAGATACATTTTCTTTCCCTCTTTGCCTCCCCCCCCCCCCCCAAAAAAAAAAAATCACATTCAGGATATTAAATTGTTTGCCTTCGCTTCAGGATAGGGAGGAAGATCTGTTTCCCGTGCTTAGTCCTGACTTAAAAAGGAAGCAATCTAGCTTCACTAGGCAATGTGCAATTTTGATTTTTTCAAGATCTTCTTGCCAACTCCTGCATGAAAACGTGCCTGCTGCTTCAAAGAGGTAAGATGTCCACAGACTTCACTCAGTTTAAGAGTGGGGGGCTAAATTTTTCCCTTATAGGTTCCCGATAATTTTAAGTTTGACTCTATGCAATGCGTGGCTTTACCAGAGCTTGGATTTGGAAGATCCCAAAATGTTTCAAGAAGCAAAGAGTGCATTAACACATTAAATTCCTTTTTTCCCTTGCAGATAACAACAGTGACAAAGTTAGTATCAACAGCACTGGAGTTGAATTATGATGGTTTTTCTTGTCGGAATAACCAGCATGTATTATTGTTTTGCGAAATTATAGCCCTTATAGAGTCCTGTGTTTAAATTTTGCAAAACAGCTTCAGCTTTTTTAGTAACTTTTTAATGTAGTTAATGGTTTTGGTCTGCATTGGACATGACGTGATCTTGCTTCTCACCGTGTTAAATTTTGCAGCATTTTTAATTCCACAGAACGTTTGTGTGGTGTTTGTGCGTATTGATACGTTCTTGCTGCACCTGTGGCTAATTGGCTTTGGTAGGAAAACTGGTAAATCAGTGAAACGCAATCTTAAAACATAAATGGTTTGGGTATGGGTTGAAGGACACCAGGGATCGAATGCAAACAACAAAAATAAGTGTCACATCCATATGTTATTATTTGTGTCTATTGGGGATGATAAACACGACTGAGGTCTTGTTGGTTTTTTCTTTTTGTCCTCTTGTCTCAGGACTGAGTTACGGGAGAGCCTGTCTCCTTTAATTTGCCTTTGTCTCTGGCACCACCTTGTTGCCTCAAGGAGTCATTACCAGGAGGCTCTTCAGCTGTAAAAAAGGAAGCAGTAGGAGGTGTAAGGAGAAGGCGAGGGGAGAAGTCAGCAGGATACTTTCTTTATAATACTGCTTTCAACAAATGTGGAAGACTACTTGTATCTCTGTATTAATTGCTAGAATACAGCCAATTGCATGCGAATAATTACATTTCCATGTAACTCTGCGACTTTATTGCTTTAGTTTTTGGAGTTTATCTTTTCCATTAACTGTTCTTTTGTCCTGCTTCACGTTGTCTGCGTTCCTTGCTTGTACTTCATCCTGGAAATGCCACTGTCTTTGTTTCTGTGCCCCTCCCTCCACCAGTAGCTTTGAGGTGTAAGTACTTCGCTAATATCATGTGTCAGTTTTTAGTAAATTCAGGCTTTATTGTGATTTTGTATGATACCTTGCAAATAATTTTTTAAGCCATTGCTTAAGTATTTTCTAATACATCCCACTGAGTAGGCCTAATTCGTACTTGTTGACAAATTAA
The DNA here is from genome assembly GCF_040807025.1 of Struthio camelus. Lineage (NCBI taxonomy): Eukaryota > Metazoa > Chordata > Aves > Struthioniformes > Struthionidae > Struthio > Struthio camelus. The sequence goes on from NC_090945.1 coordinate 15,128,576, forward strand.
TAATTTACATCATTCTCATTCCTATTTGCCACCTTTCTTTACCAGAAACACCTTGGACATTAAAAATACAGTGGGGAAATAGTGAAAAAAACAAAATCGACTTTTAAAGCTTTTTTTTTTTTAATAGAATTGTTATGTCTTTGGAGATAGTTTGGCAAGGTTAATCTGTAAGTCACGTAAAAATAAATATATGTGCGAAGAGTCTTTCAGAGGAATGCTTTGAGATATTTAGTGTAGAGTTTAGGAAGAAGATACGTAGCATGACTTTTCTGTTACCCTTTTCTAAACAGATCACTGCTGTTACGTGGGTTTTTTACATCGGTTACTGAAAGCAAAGCTTCAAAACCCTACATTCGTGTAAGCCTGCTAGCCCAGGGGTTGGTAGTCGCAGCTAGAATAACGTGGGGAAAACTGCCAGAGGGAATAATCGCTCCATGTCTTTGGCTTTCGGGGAGGGAACGGAGCATCGATAGCGCCACGTCGTGCTTTTGAACGGCTCCCTCTCTGCTTTCGAAGCCCTCGTTTCTGATCGCAGCCGTATCGATCGCATGGGATGTCCCGCGTGGCCGTGGCGCCCGGCGAGTGCTTTGGCTTTTGTGACCAAAGGGGACAGTTTGTCCAGGGCTTTCAGCGCGGGGCGCTCGATCAGAACTAAATATGCCACCCTGCTTCAGCACGGCAAGCAGAAAAGCGCCCCTCTGCTACCTGCAAGGATCTCGCCGAGAGCGTAAGCGAAGTGGCAGAGAGGGGAGTCTGTGCAGCAGTTTTGGGAGCAGAATGAGAGAACCGCTGCTAGTTGGATTTCAGGGCTCTCTCTCGCAAAACTAATTCGATAGGGTTAGCTTAGCTCCACTTTTGTTTCACCTTTCTTACTTTTTTTTTTCCCCTCTTGTTTTCTTTTTCTCTCTTATTCCTGTGTACGCTGGGAAAACTGTTCCTCTTGCTGTCCTCTTCTGTCCTCTCCAAGGAAAAACCCACCCAAACGGTAAATGTTTAAACTTGTAAATGTCTTGTTAAGAATTGACTCCTCCTGTTAAGCGCTTCCAGGAGCGAAACGAGGGAAAACATTTCAGTTGGATTGGAGTAATTACAAATCATCGCTTGGTTCGGAGAACTAAATCTGGGTTCAGATGTCCGTAGCGGTCCCTGCAGAAGCTGCCTTTAAATGTTGTGAAAAGCCCCAGTCCGCCTGTGTCTTTGTAGCCATCCTACACGTAGTGGTATGGCCCTAGTGAAGGTGCTTCCTCACGACTCTCTTTTTCCCCTCCTTGCCGCAGTCCGCCGCGGAAGCACATTGTGGATACCTATACAGAGTTTTATCACACCCCTACTCACAGCGATGCCAGCAAGAAGCGGCTGATCGAAGACACTGAGGACTGGCACCCCCGGACAGGGACCACCCAGTCGCGCTCCTTCCGCATCCTTGCCCAAATCACCGGCACCGATCATAGTGAGTAGCGTGACGTTGCGATGCCAGCCAAATAACAAATAGCCGTTTTTAAAAGGTGGTGGGGAATAAATAGATAAATAGATTTAATCGCATCTCTAATGTTTTTTACCTCGTGGATGATAAATCGAGGAGGCAGGATTTTGGTGAGCTCTTGAAAAGAAAAAACATTCAGAAGGCTACGTGGGAATAGGAAGATATTTTTGTACATCTCCCGAAATTGCTGAATGGCTCAGGACATGCACATTACTTGGCATTGTTCCCAACTTATTTGGATATTAATGTGTTCTAGATAAACCTAAAACTGCCATTCCTGTTCCCAAAGACGTTAGCAGAAAGTCCATATTTGTTACTGCTCTCCCCTCCTGCATCACTGCAGGGGGGATGCTCCTATTCTGAATTAACACTCCGGAAAGTGCTGAGAAAAACTCTTAAGGCTTTCTCAGGCATGTAGAAAATGCTTGAGGGTCAGGCAAAGGTTGACAGTGTGCAGTGGTTTTACTGATCAGAAGCATGCATCTGTAGCTCCTCGGTGTATGCCAAGGGAATGTCTCCATCCTCTGCTTGCGGTATGATATGCCTACATGTACACTAAGGAGTAGAGTTGATGATGCAGAAAAAGTCTTTCGCAGTCGTTACGTGGAAAAAACTGTTGATTTCATATCATGCTGTCGTTTATAATTTACTGGCTGAGGTCTGAATGCTGGATAAACTCATTAGAAATGCCAGCAGGACGTGTGAACTCTCTCGTGTTCAGACTGAGGTCACTCGCGTATGGGCGATTATTTCATTGATTAAATCTGCTCTCAGTCCTCTGGCAGAGTTACTCCAAAAGCCAGTGCTAATCTCTCCAAATTAGGACTATTGTCTGTGTGTGATAAATCTGCCGAATTAAGACCGTTAACTGATTGTTTTGTGGGGCTTGTGTTGCACTAGTCTACTTAATGAGTCCTTATCTCTCTTGGGACTCTCTTCTTCACTAATCCTTCCAAGAGGAAAGTACGAGGCGTGAACATGAAGTAACGTGTCAGTGTTCCCTTACAGTGTGAGTGAGTTAATCATGGCGACAAATAATATAAGAATATGATTGCAGCCATACGTGCCAAACTAAATATTAATTCCACAAATTCCCAGTCCCAGTTTTATCCCACCTGCGTTTCTGCAGCACCTTGATGGGGACATGGCCCGGCTGTATGCAGACACTGGGATTATCATCTGATAAAAACCTGCGGGTTGTTCCTCCAAAAGACGTATCTCTGAGCTTCCGCTCATCATCCTTGTAACTCGCCAGCTCACCCCTTTCCCAGTGCCGACGTGCACAGTGGGTCCAGGGAAGAGGCAGAGACCAGCAGAGCCACCTTACAGTGATCCTGCTGGCAAAGGGACTTTTGAAGTATATCTAGTATATCTCGTTTCCGTTTGGGCATTTTTAGAACCAAGAAGTCCTAAGGAGCCTTGCTGTAATTTCCTAGTGTGGCGAATGCTTCGGTACAGGGGGGAATGTCAGTGTTTAGTGGTGTTGCTTAGTTTCTTAGAAACAATCAAAATTCTCTGTTTTTCTTGCAGTGAAAGAACCAGAACCTGAAGCTGCAAAGAAGACTAAGTGAGTTCATGTTTTACGTTTTTGTTACTTTAATACTTTGCATGTCTTAATTCTAAACGGATAATGCATTACTGTTTGGTGCATTTGTTGAAGGTCTGGGCGTTTCTCAAGTGTTGCCTGTTTTTTTGCCTTGTATTTCAGCATGTAAAAATCAAGATTTTTTTCTTCATAGACCAGCCTTTATAAATCTCTTGTTTGTGCCGTCCAGTATTAATGCTTGTGCAGGAGTTTGAGCTTTTTCCGTGAACTTGGATTGGTTTGGTTTTCTGTATGAGGTCAGCTTGTCAACGTGTTTTCTTTTCCGACATCTAACCAGGTGTTTTTTGATTGGCAAGTGTGGATCAGGTTTCAAGATGTAGCTGGAAAGTATTACCATTCTAGATGGCGAACAAGTGTCAGCTGTCTCGCTGCTTTGGACCGAGTGTGGTGTTCATAGAGAGGGGGGGACTGGCTAGCGGCTAAATCCGACTGATTTTTGCAGTCCTTGGGAGTCTCTCTACGGACTTGGCTTAAGACCGGATCAGCTCTTTTGAAAGAGGGGAAGGAAACGCAGGGACGTGTGTAGTGCATGGTGATGGCATGCTTTGGCTTACTTGTGAAACTGCTCGAGGACAAACTTTCTTTCTTTCCTTCTTATTTCTCTTCTGTCGCTTCTTTCCACAGGGAAAAGATCCCCAGCCACGTCTTTAGCCCCAAATACACAAAATTACGTGACTGGCACCATGAAGTCTCAGCACGTGTTCTTAATGTCCAGTGAATTTACCCACGTTGCACAAGCAAAATACAAACATTTACTTCCTTTCTTCTTTTCCACCTGCTTTGCAAAAAAAGAAAAAAGAAAATGCGTTTCACTAGCCTTACCACAAGAGAAATTCTAGCTTTTTCTATACTTTTCTAACACTTTCCTACTGATGTGTAAAAACGAGGTGAAAATGTTTTTGTGCTAATCACTAGTTGACAAAAAATACATGTTTTAACCCGGAACGACTTGGGTGACTGAATCTTCCAAAGTGGGGGAGGAGACGGCTGTTGCAGTTCTTTTTTGCCTTAAAGGAGTCATTTGCCTTGCTGAGTTTGAGTTACTGTAGGTTGTTAGAAAGCAGAAAACAATGAACAAAAGAACAAGAAATGGGATTGTTTTGATTTGGGGGGGGGAGAAGGAGAAGAGGGACTGAATACACTTATGTCAAACTGTTGTGCTTACCAGGATAACCTCTGAATTCACTAGCTTTTCAGCAGGCCAGTTTTAGAGTGGTTGTAAATGTTTTATGAAGTAGAGCGAGAAGACAGACCGCTTTTGAGCAGGAAGAAATTTGCCAATATTGAATGTCGTAGCGCAAGTTCGGTATAAAGAGCCTGCTGCTTGAACAAGTAACCTGTTCGTATTGTGAAAAAAACAGGGAAAACGGAGCAGAGTGCCGCTGAGTACGTGTAAAGGGCTTCGGTACGTAACCTCTCACAGGAATAAGATAAGATGGGTGGTATTTATTTATTTCAGAGTGAAGCTCTTAGGATTTCTTGTGTTCATAAAAGCTTCATGGCCCTATGGTTCTCCTGTAAAATAATGTATTATAGTAGCTACACATTCATTAATTTATGCTTTCTGAAGCTTGAAGAGTATTTTAATAAAAGCTGCTTTTAACTTAGTGCTGTCTGTTTTTTTTTTTTTCTTTCTTTTGAGTCCCTCCGACTCCTTAACAGTCTTCTCTCTTGCCAAGAGCTGTAGCTTCGTAACCCCTCCACGGATTGCGGTTAAGAGAAATAACTGCATCCCTGCTGCGTGGCAGGAACAGCCCGAGTCGTACAAGAATAAATATCGGAGTAGCAGAGTCCCTGACTGTGTTAAAAACGTGTGGTATATTTCTGTGTTTTCAAAACCGACACCAAGATTTGCAGAAGTCGGTCAAGTGGCTGACCTTTTGGGGTGCGGCGGGGCCAAGAGCTCGGCTAAGCGAAATTCGCCGCCAGCTTGTAACGTTTACTGGAAAGTTTCCAACCTCCGAGGTGAATTGTAAAGCGCGTTTAGAAGCCCAGTCGTTGCGACTGGCCCGCTTTTGGTGTGAAAAACCTGTCCTGCGAACAGAGCAAGGTCCACCGCAGACGCTTTGGTCGACGCAGGGGCGGTGGCGGGGCGTTGCTTTGTTTCACAGCTTTGAAACCCAGAGGAGGGCCGACCCCAGCCGAAAGCCTTTGGAGCTGGTGTTTCCTTTTCAGCTGGTTGGTGTCGGCCTGCAGCGCGGCAGTAGCTTACGGTGTTTGTCGTTTTATCTCTAGGGAGAGCCAAACGGAGAATGGAGACTTCAGGTAACGGCCCAGTTGGCTAACGCTAACAGTCACCCACCTGGACGTATAACAGGGCACAGCGCAGAGCACCGTTACGATTGCACCCGTAGTGACCGACCAAAGCAAATCACATCTTACACGCCTTTGACGTTTAACTCCATGGGGGGGGGGGGGGGGGGTAGTGGGGGGAAAGCGTTCCCTTTAGTGATCTCCCTAAAGATGGTCTTTGGGTGAGAATTGCCGTTCGGTTGGTTTGGTTTTTTTTACCGCGTAACCCGGTTGGCTGACTCATGCGTTACTAAAACGAAGCATGTTAGAGGTACTGATACACCACAACATGATCGCTCAGTAGAATGCTGCGTGTGAAAGCAGGAAGACAAAATAGCATGGTGAAATTGTTTTGCTGGTTCAAAGAGGGTTTTTTTTTTTAATGAATGGAAAGGAGCTTAAGAGGATACCAGTGCAATGAAAACGATGAAAACTTATCACTTAGATTGTCTGTAAAGTATTCTTCCTAAGGGTAGAATGATATTCAAGCGTTTTTGCGTTTTGGAAATGTTCCTAGGTGGTGAGAATGTCTTCATGCTGGTATTTAATTTACCATTGTATGTGTCTTACCTAGCTTTCAGCCCTTTGAAGAATGAGTCGCTTTAGTGAGAAGGAGAAAACGCCTCCCTAAATAATCCAAAAAGTGGATAGCTCTGTTTTGCTTGAAAGCAAACATAGAAAGCCACAGAGTCTATCTGTTGAGAGAATGAGAATAGTTCAGGAAGAACTACCAAAACTATTAGTAACGAGTAGCTAGGTATGTCGCTCTCTTATTTCCCTTATTAAGACAGCATGTATTTTAGCAAAAATATTTTCAAGATGGCTAAGTGAATCTCTGTATTCAGAAATGTGAGGTTGACCTGTGTTGAGAATGAAACTTTTGCAAAGGTGCCATGTTACAATTACTACTTCTCCAAAGAAGTAACAAAGCTGTAAAAATTCATCTTTTTACGTATGTATCCCAGAGGTTGTCTCTTAACAGTAACATCTCAAATAACATCCCGAAAGAATAACGTGAAGGGAAGCAGCCCTTCGGACTCTATTTCCCATTAGCCTGCTCCTTCTGCCTTGAATAGCTGCCCTGCTTCTGGTCCCTGACTGCCTGTGGTTTATCTGGATTGCCTGTTTCTGTAGTATTTCTCTGTATGGGGGTACATGTGTTACATACATAAGTCCGTACATATTTCCATGAGTTTTGTTGACGGACCGTGGTGCCCTTGTATTTACTGCTCTAAAAATGTCATCTCTTCTGCCAACGTCCCCCTCGCACAACACTTGCTGACGCTAAATTCTGGGTCTGGGCTTCCTAATTGTTTCCATAATTATTGGAATACTCCAAAATACCCAAAATGAGATTGCAAAATGGCCTGCTTTTCCATTCGGATGTGGATAACGTGCCTCAGCTCAACTCTGATTGCCAGTATACATTGGATCTTTGGAAAACTCTTCTGATGTGCTTTTTTGATATAAATGAGTAAGCCTAAAATTAAATGATCAGCTGGAAGTCAGGGTATGATATTATCAAACAACAGAAAAGAAATTTCTCTACCGTGAGTAATTTACCACTGAAAATCCCAACTTTTCAGGTATTGTCGAAGACAAATGTCCTATGGGTTTTTTTTATTTTACTTTTCTAGTTTCATTTATCCCTAAACTGTAACCTACTGGGAATTTTTGTGTGGATGAACAGATGTTTCTTCAGCAGCTGGAAAGAGAGCAAACTGAAATAGAAAGCTCTTCCTGAAACCAAATGTGTAAATTGTAGCTCTTAAACAAGTTACTTAAAGCTTAAAAAGGCAAAGTCTAGCTGTTATGTAAAGTTTATTTACGTGCTTTAGTAACCGATTTAGTTATAATTCCACAACAGTCAATTTCCAAGCATGTTTCTGATGTTGAACACTTCTTACCATCTCATTTTGACCCAACCACCAAGTACTGATTTAGTTTTGGTCTTAGAAACGTAGAATCAGCTAATTGTCTTGAGTGAGGCTGTGTCTGGATTTTCCAGATTTAGAGTTCACCTAATCTGTTGCCACTAGGAAATGTTTGTCCTGCTCTCGCTCTGTCCTGGAACAACCTGTATCATAAATCATGTGACTTTTTTTTTTCCCCCTCCACATCATAAATATTTGTAAAGCACACCTGCAGATCTGCCCAATGGAACAGGAGCCGAGGAGTCCCCTGTTAATCTGAATAAAACCACTGTAGCTACTCAGACTTTTGAGATGCCACCTGCATCAGAATTGCCATCAACACCTTTACCACCTATAAGGTCGGCTTCGTGGTCGTTCCTAACTCTGTTCAATAATTGCAGCACTCTGAGGCTACCTACTTTAATTAAGATACTTCATCCTGCATGCTAATGAAAGACAGTGAAATCCTACTCACGTAGCTTGTGGTTGTGATTCCTCTGTACCTTGCACTTTGCTTTTGCACATTGCTGTGAGATGTCTGATATGTGTTCCTCTTGAAGTAGAGGGCTTTTATTCCAACGTTTTCTAGGTTTTTCTTGTCACGGCTGAGCAAACGGCGGGAGATGGAAAGAAATAATAAGCAGTACATACTCTAACCCTCACAAAACTAACACTCTAAAGAACCCACAGCAAAGAGTATATAAAACTTTGGGAATTAATCCCACCACCGGTTGTGGCTGGTTCTTATCTAGTATTTCCTGAAAGTTTTCCACCGTATAATGTAATACAACATATATGTTTTAATCTCTGTAAATACACTGTTTGGCTATTTCTGAGTTTATAAGCAGCAGGATGCTTCTCAACTTCCACTAAAAGCATGGCAGGTCTCAAGCCTGTTGCACCTCGCCTTACCTTCCTTTCCGTTTCACTGTAAACTTCAGTTTTCTTTCAAGGTACTAATACTTTTGTGTAGACTTTTTCCTGTTCAGCATACTATTTCAGTATGGATTTAAAACCCTTTTTCTGTGTGTGTGTGTGTGTGTGCGTGTCGGTGTGATTTTGTCGCTGTGAATGCAATGCCGTGGGTGCTAGACCGGAGCCTGCAGCAGCTGTTTCACCAGGAGCAGCACCCTCACCCGTCAGTGCTCCCTCTCCCAGGCTTCCTGAGCACCTTGTCTCCACAGCTCCTGGGAGGTAAATCATTCGGAGGCAGTGGCAATTTAATGACCATCTCACTCTATGTTGGTCTGTCTTAGACTTGGTTGTCTTGCAGGAGAGAGGGTTGTCCATCACTCGCTGAAGACGAACTTTGCTGATCTGCTGTTGGTTAGGGCTCTTTGCAGACGTGGTGGATGGGAGAAGAAGTAAAGCTGAACATATCAATGAACGGTTTCATGGAGTCCAGTTAAAATGAGGCAAAATATTAATATGCATTGATACATAGGGGATCTCCTCGTGGTGTAACATTTCATGGTCTTACCTCAAAAATTAAATTCAGATTATTTCAACATATGGAAAATGGCCCTTAAAATAAAAAAAATGGATGATTGTGATAAAACACTCTGCTGTGCTATTGTGCAGTGGAAGAAAAGTAGAGGATCATCTGGCAAATTTCCTGTCTTTGGCCTTGGATAGCTTCACTGGCACTTTTCTTAACAAATTTTTGATGATTTGGAGGTCATCTTTGGGTATAAGATGGTGACAATAATTTGGATTTTTTGGGGCACTGTTGATGAAGATAGATAACATTTTCTGATAGGTTGTGTTTCATAGTTTAGGAGTTTGTGTATGCAACGAACACTAGCTACCTGGAAGCAAAAACAAAATCCCAAACACTAAACAAAGCTACTACTTAAAAGAAGATTTAGCTACTGCTCAAAAGAAGATTTGTTAAGGGTTAAATATTCTTTTCACTTGGTCTCTGTCTCCTCTTGGGCCAGAAGATGAAGGGCGTAGCACCGAGGGAGCTCCTGCCGTTTCATTGCCCTTGCTGTTGGCAGGGCATGACAGGACCGTTTGCAATTGCAGTGTCAGGAGAGTACTACGTCAGGAGAGAAGTCTCTCCGGTTAGATATGTTTTTTATCTGTGATGTGATTAATGAGGTAGCATAAGGTGTTTTTCCCTCTTTTTACCTCCACGGATAGGGCTCATCCAGTAGATTATTGGCGTGCTCTTTGCTTTTTTAAACAGCAAAATTCACTTTCAGGGACTCTCCCTCTTTCAGGGACTCTCCCTCTGACACAGCTGATTTTACAGTGACCCAGCTGGCTTTATTAAAACATCTTTCTTTTGAGTAGCTGGTCTTGGATCAGTTCACCCTTGTCGCAAGATGCTAGCCGGCTGGGAATAGGCCCAGGGACGGTGTCAGAGTAGTAGGTGATGCGGGGGTTTGCTAGCCACCGTGAGGGAGGTTCAGTCCTTAGATAGATCTCCATCCCTGTAACATAACACAAGGGTATGTCTAGTAAGAACACTTCTCTGGGAGAATTTCTGCCTTTTAGCGGTGGAACTTGGTAACAAATAGGGACCCTTGTTTTGTTTCACAGCTGATGGAGCTGTTCACACCTCTGGCTCTGCTTGGCCGTAGGGTACATTTGCGTGCTCTTGGTGTCCGACAGGGTTATAGCAGCAAGTGAAATACAAATTGGAAAAATAAGGTTTCTGCATGACTGAGCAAGTCATTTCACTGTGCCCACTGTTGAAAATGCGCGTTTGATTTTTGCCAGTAAAGTTCAGTCCCTAGATTTTACAGGATCTATTGCTGTTTTGAAAGATGTGTATCATGCCAATAGTTGGCTGTTGACCAGCGGCCAGTGAAGAATACAGTGCTCCATTTTCTACTTGCGGTTAGGTGAGAGTATGGGAACATTTCCTTCACTTGGAGGGATGAAGTCGTCTTTCAGAAGCATAGCGCTTCAGGATTTTGTTGACACTCAAACAAAATAGATTTTGCACCAGTTAATGGTAACATTTCGGTTTTTCCCTTTTCAATATTTTCGTGGTAGCCCATCCTTAAAGACCAGGAAATAGCCCTTGCATTTTCTGTAGTGACCCCAGGGCTCTTGGAGGAAAGTTTATTTATTTAATAACTTATTGTAGCATCAACTTCTTGTAGCAGCTTTTTAAATACTTCAAAAACAAGCACTCAGCATTCATAGGATTATTTTTGTCACCATGCGATTTCAGAATAAAGCTAGAGATGTTGCTTCCAGGAGGCTGACAACAGAAGGAGCTTGCAGCCTCCACAGCTCTATACCTACAACGCTGCAGCCTGTGGGCCGCTGTGAGAGAATTAAATGAAAATCTGTGGTCCAGCTAGGCCTCCAGGCAGAGATGCATTTCTGTAAAAAGATAAACATACAGGGTATACTTTTACCCATACTCGTATGTGCTTCCCACAGCTAGGAATCCAATAACAAGATCTGAGTGTGAGAGCTTCCCCTTTAAGGTAGCGGTCAGTCTAGAGAAATGAGGTGGACCCTCGCAACAAAATACGTATTCGTCCCCTTGGAGCTTTCCAGTTTCCAGTCTGATTTATTTTGCTGCAATGTCTTTTGAAGGCTCCCTTGACACTCAGGGAGGGAGGACGCGAGGGCGGTCGGGAAGGGATGCTGGTGGTGGCAGAGGTCTGCTTGGGCAGCAGACCACTGATTTCACGGTAACCTTTGGTCCCCCCACAGAACAGACTTGGTCGTGACGGTTTCAGCAGCATGTTCTCATGTATCTCAGGAAGCAGATGGGATGAGAGGTTATGAGTCACAAAAGAAGAAAAATACCTACCAAAAGGTGTATGGCAATACTCTTTCTAATGTAGAAAACAAGAGATGGAAAAGGAATAAAATATTAGTTCAGTAAATGATTTTCATGTCTTCTAGGGAAACTCCAGTACTATGACACATACTGGGCTGCAGCTGCCTTGCTGATACTGCTGCAAATACTGTGTGCTGAGTGGCGAGGAATTCTTTCTAAATCCTAGCTCTGTGTCCAGGAAGAGGAAATTTAAATCTATTCGCGCTCGGGACCTGTGGTTCTAAGTTTGTTATTGGGCAAAATTAACCTAGCAAGAGAGCAACTTTGAAATGAGCTAGGGGGAATCCCAAAAGCATCGCCACATTCCCTTCGGGATGCATAGTAGACCAATTACCTTAGCAGAGCAATCGCAAAATTTATATGAGCAAGGGCTGATAATACAGCTGAGATGCTAGTACCCATATCTCTGTTATGTATTGAACAGTTGCAATTAGGGATATTTTTGCAAATTTTCTTCAGCTGGTTAAATGTCTGTGTTCATATTGGCAAAGAGTAGCAACTTTTTTGTTGTTTTTTCCCCTGACCATCTGGCTTGAAGTTTGATGCTCTTGTTTAATCTGGAAATTAAAATACTGTTGCTTTGTCTCAGTTTCATCTTTTTTTAGTTTTCTTTTTCTTCTCTATAGTCCTTTAAAAATGGATGGAAAAGGTGGGAATTTATTTGAAGGAGGGAAGGCTTTTGTGGTAGGTTATTTCCAGAATGGCTTTTGTATATCGCTTATATTACAGATGTGCAGAGGGATCTTGGGTTGAGATGGATTTCTTTTGTCTTTTTTGCCCAGTCTCCTGTTGTCATATCAAACACTCATACGTGTATTCTCCTTCACAGAAAAAAAGTCAACTAATGGTGTTTGATTGCCTTATTAACGCTCTTACAAAATAAAATAAACAAATTCTGGCCTTTGGCTATGTTCTTGAAATACAGAAATATTTCAGCATGATCTCCTTCCTAAATTATTTTTTTCCCCAAATTTTTCAAAGTTTTGTGGTGAGGGAACGGCTTTAAACAGAAGTCAAAACGTGAATCATTTTTTTGTCCTAAGTTAAATATACTTTGAACACAAGAAAGGTTCATACCAACATTTTTATTTGTTGACCGTACACTGTGAGAAACACTCCTTGGAGGGGATCAGGATGTGCATGCAGATAGTCCCCGTGCCTCTGGAGAGAGCCGTAGGTGACCAGGTTTTTATAAAAGAAATAACGACAGATATTGCCTTTGGAAATTGTTCTGAGTTTAGATAAAAAGGACTGCAGGGGAGCTAGTGTGTTGTGTTGTAATATCTGTGAGATGATACTTTCCTTTGATCAGTTGTTCATGTTCCTTCTGTTTAAGGCAACACGGTTATTTCAAAATGTGTCCCCTCAGTGGGTGCTGTCTTGATACAAAGATTGTTACTAGCATTTGAAACTTGAGAATTTATTTTATATATATATAATATATATATATATTTTTTTTTTTAAGCAGATAACTACAGTAATGATGGGAACCCTTGTTAGAAGTAGCATCCCCATGTATTACATGTGATACAACTTGTTTCTCACCGCAGCATGTACAGGCAGCATTAGGGCATTGAGGCAATATGGGTTTTTCTTCCTTCCAGTACTAATTCGCTTCAAATACTGCGTATGGTATTAAAGAGGAGACTGGTATGCTGATAAACTGGTCCAGTGGTTAAGATAGTTATTTGAGGCAAAATTATAGTAGCTATAACTTAAAAGGTGAAAGCCAAAGAATTTATACAAATAGCTTAAAAAAAAAGAAGATGAGTAGTTCATACCCAAGAAGGGCAGAAACGTGAGCAGCTTCTGCAGAGCTGTAGGAAGGAAGGTTTAACGTTGAGTGTGGGAAGGAGAACGTAAATACCTTGACAGTGTTGCACAGATTTGATTCTCTCCTTAAAGAAGAGGTGATCTATCATTATAGATATATAAACTATGTCTGGTGTTTGTTTTGATACTGAGCCCATATTGCTACTTTTCAACGCTTTTTGCGTGGGGAATACACCCAAAGCTGATCTCCAGAAGTCATCCGTTTTTAAAAGGACAACTATCGGCATTGAGTAATTGCTGGGTGCCGTGTTGTACGTGCGAAAAGGGGCCATCCGAAGGTCAGTAGACTTGATTTTGCCGCTAGCACCTTGCGTTTGTTGTCCATGATTGGCACAGATCTTTATTTTCCTAATGGGCTCCATCGTTCCTTGGCCAAAGCTCTGTGATTTGTACCACCCACTACTGAACCACCAAGAAGGAGAAAGAACTTGCTGTGAAACGTATGAAGGATCTGGATTTGATTACTAGATTAAAGCTAGGTTCACTGCTTGTAAGGCAGACTTCATAATATAAAGCATAATGGTTTTTTTTTTAATTGCAGTTTTACTTCTTTAATGAAAGTCAAAATGGATCGTATGGCAATATACCCAATTACTATAATTTATAGTGCATTTTTACTCAATTTCATATATGGCATATCATCCTATAAGCGTAACACTGCTAAAATATTTAGGAGTAATTATAACCTTTCCAGAAAGTTGCAAAAAGTCACCTTCAATAGTCATCCTGGCAGCTTTAGACTGTGTAAACCGCAGAATCTGGCACTTCCTGAGAAATAAAACTAATATAAAGCAGATGCAGTGCCAGCAAGTTTCTTTAGATTGCTCTCTTACATACGTGCTTTTCACAGTTTTGCAGGCTTACGTTTATCCTGCCATTAATGGAATTATTCCCCGTAGTCATAAATGCAACCAGTTAGTATTGCCTATGTAGTATATATTGTGTGTGTGTATATGCACACATATACATACAGAATGTATTGCCTATAGGTTTTAAGTATACAACAAGTATCTAATAAGTATACGCCCAAAAGTATACAAGTTAGTAATGCCTACAAGTATTAGGCACTAATTGTGAATTTTGATGTATGCCTTCTGATTAGAAAACAGCCAACAATATTCCTGCCGAAACAGTAATCTCCATACCTGCTGTGACCCTTTCTCCCCGCCCCCCAAGCCCCTTTTATGGCTTATCCAATGTCTTTGTGAAATCTTTGGGCAATTGAAGGCAGCTCCAGAAAAGGGCAGGATCTCAACACGCCCCTGATTTGCTGCTGGAGCGGTGGTTCAGGAGACGGGAGCAATGAATTACTGTCGCTGCTGCTGTACTTAAAAGTCAGCCAGCTCTGCTTTTTGCCAGGTTGGACACATCTGTGTCAAATTTCATTTAAAAAAAAAAAAAAAAAAAGTCCATCATCTGTCATCGTCTCTGAACGGGAACCTTGTAAAGTCGGGAATCACCCATTTAAAAGGGGAAACGAGTGTCAGGCTGGGGAGAAGTAGAGGTCTCTGGCTGACCGAACCAAAACTGTCTGAACTTTTATGGTTGTCTTGATTTGGTTGCAAGCGAGAGGAAATAAAATCTGGGTGAAAATACTGCTTTGTCTTTGGTGAATGCTACTTGTCACTCTGCTTTCTTTTACTTCAGAAAACTTTTGTTTGAGCATCCTTTGGAGGCCTTACCCAAGTGTGCACCTCATCCCCCGGCAACTGTTCAGGTTTTAAACACCTGCAGCCAAGTAGCCACAGTGTCTAAGGTGCCATCTACTCACACTAGGTAGAGTTTCTCGTGTACTGGTCGTGCTCTGGTTCAAGTATATTGCGTATTTTTAGAAAAGCTACGCTTACCTTATCCAAATACTTTGTCTTCATGGTTAAGCAAGGCTGGTTCTAAGCTGTGAAACTTCAGCTGTTACAGTGCCCCAAAGACACGTTTCCGGCACGGTCTGGTTCTTGGGGGATGACTATTCGGTTCGTAGAGCAGAAAATGAAAGTCCTCCCACGTGCCTCACGAACTCTCTTTACCAAAGATGCAAGAACGCCAACCAGAAACAGGGGCTCCGTTGCCGTTTGCTGTTTTTAATCACGTGAGAAATTTCCTCCGTATATGTTGTCTCATTATAACTACTTCTCCTCAAACTGCCATCAACCAGGAAAGTCACTGTGGTGCTGGCTGCTCCAGGCGCTGACGGCGACAGTCGTCCCTCGGCTACGTGCACAGTGGCCACGCAGGCTCCAGAGCCGTCCCTGCCCGCGGCTGCCACCCCGCCACCGCCTCTGGCAGCCCAGCCGGTGGAAGCCCCCCTCCTGGGGCCTCCTGAGCCCCACAGGTACGCGGAAACCAGCCGCATGGAAAAGCACGATCAAAGCTCTAATTTTACATAGTTGTTTTTCTGTTTTTCCCTCCACCTTCGATACTGATGCTGTGAAGCTGGAGTGGCCCTTGGGCATCTCCCTCACGAAGCTCTAGAAATGAGCATAGCAATTAGAAATTAGAGTGGATACCAGAGAAAAGTTAGAGCAGTAGTTCAGAAGTCAAGATGCTGTGGAAGTGGAGAACCCAAAGTCATAGGCAGGAGATTTGCTAGGCAGGGGACTTCTCTTCAGGCAGTTGGTGAGATGGGGTGAAAGCATTGCGTGAAGGTGCGGAAGGAGAGGGGAGTGAGACAGTTTTGGGGGAAAGATGCAGCACGCTGTGCGTAATGCATGGTTCTTGGATACTATACATATGTTATATGTTTTATTCACCTGGCAGTCGAGGGTTAGTCACCCTTGCTACAAAACATGCATTTTGGAGTTACCGATAATCTGAAGTTCTTTGAGCAGAATATAAACGTTAACTTGTGTCGTGACGGGATGTTAATTTATTCTTACCAAAGTGTATGGTTTACCAATAGTCAGAGATACCTTTTCTTTTTCCCTCCTCAAAAAAAGGGGCAGAAGAAGAAGAAAAGAAAGCCCTGGGGGAATGGACACGGGCTGCAGGAGGAGGGGGGGATTTGTTTGTCTGCGTTTGCTTTGTTTTAATGGGGGTGAGTTGTCCAGCCTTTCCAAATGCAGATTGGCATGCTAGTAGTTAATAATCAGGAACAGTAAGCCTATACCTGCTCTTTTTTATGGGTAAGAAAGGGCTTTTAAAAAAAACCTTTAAATGAACTCCTCCTGAGCTTTATTTAGTGTTGCCAGCGGGTATAGTAAGTGTTTGATTAATGACTTTTCTTCTCTTGCTGCTTTTTGGGCAGGCATGATGCATCTCTGCCTACTTATGAAACAAATTCTTTCACTAAAATATCAAGCTGTCAATCTAAATCATCCGTGAGTCATACAAGGTAAATCTTTTATGGTATATCTATGGCAGGCTGCTCAGTATAAGCAAGATTTTCAGGCTGTATTTTTGTGTTTAAATCCAGGAAGTGGCGAGAAGTGTAGTTGTTGGACAAAATGAAGTGTTTTGAACGTTGTGTTCATTTCTGAAATGACTGTAAAGAATGCAAAGCAATTCTGTGGATAATATTGAAATTTTAAAATACAGCCTGGGTTTTGGGCTGGCCATTGTGAAAGTGACTATGTAAAAATGCTGTTTTCTGCATTAGTATTCTAGTGGCGAATACGTTGCCCTTTTCAGTGACTCCTGTGCGAGGTTGGGCCCCTGCAGTAGCATAGGTTTGCAGTGGTCCATGCAGCCCCGTGTTGTCCTCTTCTTCTCTCAAGCTCCTCTGCTTTCTCTGTTTTCTCCTCTGTTGGATCCAAGCGTGTGTGCTAGGAAAGTGCTGCTGGGAAATCCCTTGGAAAGTCTACCCAGATCGGCTCCAGCTCCTGTTCCTGCTTTTTCTCCATTCAAGCAGAGGTCAAAAATTAAGAGCATGGCTGCTGCCGCCGTGTCTGCTGCCGTTGCTATCCGGGCCAGGTAGCATCAACGTTAAAAAGAATGTTTTAAAGCTTGATTTAAGAAAACTGAAGGTGCTACAAAAGTAATTGCTGTCTTGCAGAACTGCAAAACCAGCTCTTTCACAGTAACATGGTGGGCAAGTGGTGAGAGTATGTCCGAGGCTCCCCACGTCCTGTTTTTAGCTTGGTTGCAGACTGCTGCCCTGACCCTTGGTGAATAATTGTACTTCTTGAGCCTCACAATATCCATGTTACCTTCTAGTAAACTAAGAAAATAACAGTAAAGTTTCATGGGTGACGTGTGTTTTTAAGGAACTTTTGGGTGCCAAAGGCAATAACTACAGACAGTTGCATCCAAATCCTTATTGCATTGCTTTTTCTAGATAATTTGTAATTGTTTCCTAAGTCAGTCAGTCCAGGTTCAGTTTCTCCATACCGTTACAGAAATTTGAGGCTTCTCATTTATTTGGGTTTTTAGTTGGTCCAGGGAAAATGAACTCTGCTTGGTGGACGGGTTTATTCATGTGGTCTTTTTCAATGCCTGTTAGACTCTCCGAACCTAGCGCCTACCGCTCGCTCTTGGATGCCCTGCTCATCACCCCTGTCACTAAACCTCCTCTCCAGGCTATCCGGCCCGCCAGGAAATCCACAAGTGTTCTGGAGTTGCCAAAAAATCAGAGGTATTGTCTGAGCATGACACATGCCTGGCACGGAAAGCTAGCGAGAAACCGGCGTCTCTGCCGGCGTTGGTTGCGTTGCCTGCACCTTCTCTGCCCGTTGTGGTCTTTGGCGTGATGTCACCCGTCCCAAATCCTGCTCGTTTCACCTCTAATTCGCACTCGGGGTCCTGCCGCTGCTCTTTGTGCCGGTTCACCGCGTCGTAAGCCGGAGTTTCGGGGGTGACGTCCCTCCGAGGGAGCCGCTGTCACCCTAATTAACAGCCTGGAGCCGAAACAGCATATTCTGGCGTGAAACCTCTTGCTCCGGATGAATGATTTGCAACAGTTGCATGAGCAAGCCAGCCGCGTGTTGCGCTGGGAGAGGGTGCTTCGGGAACAAAGGGCTCCTCGCTTTCAAAGCTCGCTTGTAATATATAAAATCAAATAACTGGCACGCGGTGCAGCAAGCAAATACTTTAAAAATAATTTGCTGTCTCGGCCCTTTGTTCACGGGCTGATCCTGTTCAGTGCACCAGGACGTTTTGTTCCCGTTTCCTGACCACAGCTATGTTAACACGAGCTGCTGTGAAAAGCCGGGTTCGTGTGCTTGACTTCATCCTCAAAGGCAGAAATCTCCTCTGGTATTTTGGAGGGCAGTAGCTGCTAAGCTGTGCTAGAGTAAATCTGCTCCTGTTTCGTGGCTTCTAGCATGACCTCCGTCACTAGAAAACGCTAAAGCAGCCCTAACTTTGGTGGGGGAAACAGTGATTATGAGACACGGGCAGATATTCTTAGCTTATATTGAAATGTTCAGTATTGCAGCATGCCTACTCTAAAAGGAAACAAATGTTAACAGATTTATAACAATGCAATAAAACCTTAAACACGAATGTGCTTTCTGCCATTGAACGGTACTTGCAGGAAACGTCTTCTGTGCCTTCTCGAAAGAGAAAACCTCTCGAGGGATCCTGGTCCCTGCGCACCACAGGTGAAGTCCGGGACGTGCTGCCATCCACGTTTTCTGCTTTATCTGTGGTGTTTATTTGCCGATGCTTCAGTAGAGCCAACAGTGGTGGGGGGAGCTGCTGGGCTTGCAGTCCATTTTCTGCCTTCCCTTCAATTCCAGCTGAAATCCGACTGCCTTTTTCTCTCTTTCCTCGCTCCCTGGTGTGCACAGCATTTATGGCCCAAGCCGCAAACGGAGCGAGATCGTTACAGCAGTATAAACCCGTTCTCGCTGCTGGGTTTGCGTTTGTCCGTCTTCTGCTCATGATGCAGGGAGCAGCTTCCTTGCTTTTGAAGGTTTGCTCTTGGAGGTGCAAGCACTTGCCAGGCTGACTCGATCCTTGGGATTGACCCTTTGAGAAAGGCAGCAAGCGATGGAGAGCTTTCTCCACCCCCCCTCCGTAGTTAGAGAGCAATTTGGAGTTTTTTCTCAGTTTTACTCTTCTGACTGACAGCTGAAGAGACGGGCTGGGGAGACCTTTCATATTGGTATTGGTATCAGGGTCCAGGTTGAAAGGCTTGAAATAAACATCCACGGATTATTACTTTTCCTGATGTTGCTTCCAAATTTTTTTGAAACAAAACTCCTTTTCAAGAGTTGCGGTACCCAGGTTATCTTGGTTCAGATCGCTGCTTCCGGGCTTTGCTGGAAGGTGGCACAGGAAACGGGATTTTCACACTGATAGTCAGTGGAGAAAAATGTCCCAGGTAGGACGTGACCTAAAACTTGTGAGTGTGTTGCATATAAACTTTTTTTTTTTGAAGTTTTTTTCAAAAAGCCCTGGTGCTTATCTGAAGATATCGTTCAACACGTCAGGACGATGATTTTGGTTTTCCTTATTACCAGCCTGTACTGCCAGCGTAGATGAAGAAAAAGGGGGTTGATGGCAGGTAGATGGAGCCAGAGGAATGAAGCTCCTACTGAAAAAAGGAGCACAGCTTCATTGTATGGGTCAAGAAACATGTAGGAAAAATAGAGATAAGAGAAAACTAATTGTGCTTACAAGGTAATGTCAATAAGTACACATTCTTATTGAAGGACAACATAAGCCTGGCAAAAACGGTCAATTATTTCAGAGAAAGAAAAGTATAGCAGATTTGAGGGAAATACCTCAATCAGTGTGAGAAACTCGATATTAAATGTCTTTCATTACTGATAATCCGATGACATATTGTAATATGTGCACAAATCTAGCGCTGAAAAATCACTGTTTTAAATAGCAGCTCACTTTACCCCGGAACATGATAGTTGGTAAGGATGTAGAGTTGAAATCTTACATCCCTTACCCAAAGAGGAGAAAGAACAAGGTTGTATAGTAGAATAACCTGACAAATAAAAATCCATCTGGGACAAAAATAAGCTTGAACAGCTTTGGTTTTTGTGTTTTCCAGCTCCATCTTAAATACGTTTCATGAAAAGGTAACCTAGGCCTGTTTGCGTTACCTCTGGAAAACGTGAAGGTGGTTGTGGCTACAACAAAATCGGGATTTGCATCTTGTTCTGCAGCAGAACTGCTCTGCAAATATTTCCATTTTATTCCTTTCCCTTCCCAGCCTCTGTTCCAAAAACGTCTCAAACTTCTCCAGGCTGGGCAGCTGCCAGAAAACTTGGCCCCTTTCTGACTAATGTAATATCTGTTATTAACTGGCCTGAAGTGGTGTTGAACGTCCACAGGTTTTCTTCCCCTGCCGGGCTCCTCAGAAACGGGCCTTTTTTGTTTGGTGGTGTAGCGGAGCCCTGCGATCTTTCTCTAAGCTCAGTGCTCCCTTCCTGTCGCCCCGTGGGCAACGGAGACAGCATTAAGCTTATGGGGCTTTGTGTTCTTGAACAAACGAAGTATAGGAAGCAAAGGGAATGATGTATTTAATATCTTGCGTTTCCAAGAATTGGCGCTCTTCCCTAAAATTAAACCATATGGCAAAAACGCTGAGATTTTGGGAGGCGCTAGCAGGAATGGATGTGGACGTGGCTTTCGCTTCACATACCTGATGTTATACCCCGTACAATTACCTAAAGAGGACAGTCTGGCCTTGTGAGATAAACCCTGCTGTTGACTCAGACAATGCATTTGCTTTTTTTCCTGAAGGAGGCTTTGAATTGGTCCGGTTTAGACCACTGCTTATGTAAGGATTACGTATGCCCTTACTGTAACTCAGTGCGGAAAAACCTCCACCCACTCTACTTTTTCTCTGCTCTTTCTTTTTATTGTTTTATTCTGCCCTTTTTTTTTTTTTCTTGGAAGTTACAGGTACACTCTTAGGTTAATACAACATGTAAACCCTGCTTTAAAAAAAAAAAAAAAAAAAGCGTGAGACCACAGGTTTGCAGTCGGGGTGGGAACAAGGTCAGCACTTAGTGTTTCTTGTCTGCTCTTCCTCTCTTGTTGCTCCAGATAGCCCTGGCAAAAATGCGTATTATTTCCCCAGTTCTACAGCTTAAAACAAGAGATGGAGGTTTGAGCCTCGGGTTGCATCTCTGCTGTACTGGTGTCTTGCAGTGCAACTCTGGCGAAGCACCTGCATAGCGGTTTGCTCGGCCTTAGAGCGGCGCAAGTCGTTCTTTCCCGACACCGGCGTCGCAAAGTTTCTCTAATGCAAACGCCTCGAAAAGCTCTTTACTCAGCACTGTATCAAACGCTGTCTATATATAAAATAAGTGTTTGTTCAGGTTTCTGCTGTAAGATCAAGGCCTGCTTGGGATTAATAGACAGCCCATAGGCGGTAACGTTTAATACAAGGGAAGTCGCCCTCGTTCCTTAGACTGCTTTGGTTTTAGAAGACCTAACGCTGAATCGAGGTTATCATAGTCCACTTAGATGTGCCGGAGACTAGGAAGAATGATTTGCTCGCGTCTTTTTTTTCAGTTTTGTTGTTGTTGAGTTTTTTGGGGGTCTTGTTTTTACCTTAAAAGATTTAGTGTTCTTAACTGCACAGAACGCCTGGCCGTAAGAAGGCGGCATTAGCAGACAGCGTCGTAGGCATTGCACGATCTCCCCTGTCACCAAGCTTGCTCAAAGCACGAGGAAACTGTTTCTGATTCGGGCAGTGCTTCTGGACAGCAAATGGGAGTTTAAACATCATCTGTACTCCGGAGACCTTTTAGCCAAATACTCTCATGTTTGCAGACAGATACGCAGGTATTTTGGACTTGCGTGAAAATATTTTGTCATCACCCACCCAAGCCTCTAGATCCTGTTCAGTAACAGATGTGAGATTTGTCCCTCGTTACCATTTCAGCAATGTCAGAAGCTACATGTTTGAAAGCTGCATTTCATTTAGGACCACAGCTTCTCCTTTTGCTGATGAAAATAAGAGACATAGTTTAAAACGTGCATATTAGCTCTGTGCTGTAGTTTCCATTAAAGGAGGGAGGGAGGTAAAGGTATCTATAACCGCAAGCCACGTGTCCTGTTCTCTCTGATTTTTGGCGGGAGATAAGGAAACGTGTCAAAACCTTTACATAGATTTTACTTTCGGAAGGATTTCCCTTGTCGTGGTACACATGAATTTGGGGTAAACGGACTTACTCTGATGGTGGAGAGCTCCCCTGTGCCAGAGGAGTTATGGAAACTCAGGAGAGGACGTCATCTGCTCACTGGTGTTCGTTAGAGAGATCCAGAAGTTAATGCTCAGATACTGATCTCTTGCTTGTTTGCGTGCCTGCTTTCTTTGGCTGTTCTTGCAATCTGTTTTCATTGCAACCCATTTCCAGAATAATTCGGACTAGTCTTTCCATAACTTATTAATTAAACGTGTAGTAGGTTTTCAGGACACCAGATTCATGGTCAGTAAGACTCATGTTGCAACATCGCTCCTTGCAGTGCTGAAACCACTTGCCCTAAAACTGAGAGTAAAACATTCACGCCTTCCAAGCAGTATCATGTTCCTTAAAATGGATATGCCTCTTCGTTATTACTAGGAAACATCGTATATCTTTTTATTATTTTTTAAATAGGAACCAGGTATTCTTCTATCCTAGATTTAGAACATCCTTTACTGTAATAGCATTCATCAGTTTTGATCATGGAAAACTTTCTTTTACATGATTGATTTTTTTTTTCCTGTAAGTATTCATCAGGCAGAGGAAGGATCTTTCATTTTAGAGTTAATGAAACATAGTTAAAAGGTTAAAACCAGGGTTAAAAGGTGAGCTTGATACTAATAGCAGTACCCCGTATTTTGACACAGAAATGTACTGCCCCTGACCTTCCAATGTTGTTTGGGAAGTCTGAGAAAGCTGCTTTATGGAACTCGATAAATATATAGAGTTGATCATCATTCCTTGTTCGGTCCTCTAATACGCATGCTGAAAAGTAGGTTGGGCTCTCTTCCTTATGTGGAAATTCAAGAAGGGTGAATAGATTATGTTTCTCTCTTCAGAGCATGGATTCTCTAGGTAATAAATCTAGTTTACTCTTTTTTTTTTTTTTTTTTTTTTTAAGATCCTTGCTTACTAGACAAATATGATCTTATGTGACCCTAGAAACATTGTCAAAAGAAAAAGACTTTGCATCCCGTGTTTGACTAAATTAAAAACTGTTGCAAACGAAGGAGGAAAGCAGATTTCTGTCTGCAAGGTGAAGCTCACTTTAGCTTAGGGAAGTCCAACGTAAGAGGCAAATCAACGTCACTCTTAGGGTTGCACTTCCAGGGCAGGTTTTTTTTCTACCAGGCAGAACGGAGGCTTAACAGTTAAAAAAACAGCTGTCTGGATCATCCTTGTGTAATGGCCTAATGAATCACAAAATACTAGTAGCGCTAATTCTGGGCTGTTTGACACTGGCAGACCTCAGCCGTTTTCTACGTGTGTGTCCTGCAGAAAGAGCGTTACTCTAAGGCAGAGGTCCCGCCTTTGGTGATTACGCTTGGAAAGTTGATCTTTTTTTATGTTGTTGAGCAGCCAGATTCACAACTGCTATAAATTGGCATGAGACGCGCCAGTCGGTGGCCATCGCTGACCTTACGAGGAATTTTTTTTTTTTTTTTTTTTTTTGCTTGTCTTGCATCTGACTTTGGTTGTTAAGTAGCCTTTTCTGTGTTAAGACAGCTGATGGGTGATGGGTCAGCAGGATTTCCTTATTTATGGTTGCACACAAAGGTAGTAAAGGGGGGCTAGACTTTAAAAGCGGCTTCACGGGTGGTGGTGAGTCACGAGCCCGTGTTCTGACCTAGTTCTGTGGCGTGTTCGAGTTCGCCTGTGTTGTCCAGACGTGGTGTTTCCCTGCACGGGCAAAAACTGCCAAGTGAAAAAAAAATGCTCAAGGACTTTTCCTGTGCACACTTGGCACCATCCGTCCTTCTGTGAATGGCTGTGGGGAAACAGGCCCAGCGCACGAGTGGTGTAGGTCTGCCCTCCTCCCGCAGAGGGAAGGGTAGATGGCTTCCAGGGTGCCAGCCGGTGGCTTTCCGGATTGCGCAAAATATGCTTTGGTTGCATTTCGCAGTGGTGTTGACTGAGTTTATTTCCTGTTCTTCTGATCCTCTTAGTTTACAAATGACCTTCATTAGTGATTCCTCCCCTCTGCTGTGAAGATTTTTAATGAAAATATTTGTTTTCAGCTTTCCAGAGGCAAATATCCATTATACAAATACTGTCGTCCTGCATGCCCGTTCCCTGTTATGATGACTTTGTGATTCTTGAACAGCCTTTGGAAATAAGAAATGAAGAATTTTCTTGCTGACAATTTAATTAGTGGCTACTTACCTTCAATGTGAATTCTAATTAAGTGAAACTGCCGTTGTGTGTGTTTTTAACTAGCTTTAAGAACTGTACTAACCCTTAAAATATACAAGCAGCTGTAAACTGCTCTAAAGAGGCAATATAAAAGTATTGTGCGTGGTCTTTAACAAATAAAGAAGCTATAGCTCTTTCTATATACTTAATCATTTGTGGGAACAGTGGCCCATAATGGAAAATTGCATTTAATTAGGTCACTTTCAGATTGATCATTTTTGTTAAGATCTACCCGTATAATCTGACTATATGAACGTTTTCCCACTTGCCAAGAAAAAACGTATTCATTTGAAAACACCTGGGAGCGTATTGAGCTTACAGTAAGGGTTTTGCTTTAACCTATATCATGCCGGCACTTAATTTTTGAATTGATGTTCTGAAGGGATTTGATTTTCTGTGTTGACTTTCAGTAGGAGTTATTCAAGCGCCCAGTTCTTTTAAAATTAAAAAAAAAAGGAAAGATGAAAAATGTAAGTGGAATCGCTACTATTGTATCTTCTGAATGTTCATTTTTGAGGGCAATAGGTAAGAGAGAGAATTTTTTTCAGTGGGATTTAATTTTGGTAGTCTTTACACACAGATTCTAGAGGATTTGAGCTCTATCTGACTTTCTCCTGCCTTGCTTTATATGACATTATCTTAGGGTGATGACAGCAATGGTGATGACAGTAGTTAATACAGCTCTCTTGCACCATCGTGATGGCAAGTCACTTTACATTTCGCAAATGCGTTTATTTCAATGTGGCTTTGTTCCAGTGAGAAACACATTTTGTTTTTTCCTCTTCTCGTCTCTGAGCAGCGATTCCCTGGAGGCTACCCAGCCCGTTGCTTTTGCCGCCGCCTCGATGAGGAACATGCCCGCGAGCCAAGAAAACGCGGATGCTAGACCTGCGCCGGCCAACACCGCATCTGCTGCAGCCGTCAAGCCAGCCGGACCCCAGAGTGCTGCCAAGTACTCGGGCTGGCAGCCTTCGAACCGAGCAGGTAACTTCCCCCGAGTCTCTCCCTCTTTGGCTTTGAGACCTTTGGATAGATTGTTAAAATATCCTTGACCGTAGGTGCAAAAACAGCTGCCTTGAAATGACCGCTTGTGTGTTCTGACTGCAAGCTGGTGCGTTTAGAAAACAGGAAAAACACAACTTGGTTTTAGTAAACCAGTAGAGTTTTTTTGTAGGTAGCCTTATAGATTTAGCTGATCTTATTTAAAAAAAAAAAAAAAAAAAGAAAGAAAGAAAAGAAAGGAAAAAAAAGTGGTGTCCCTGACCTTCTCTTAAAGGCATATATAACAGTGGAGTGTATGCCTCACGGTTTCAACCTGGCATTTCCCACCTGGCTGTAAGTTAAACGGATCATGATCTGTCCAATTTCAGGGCAGACAGACGGGCGTGCTGTCCAAGCAGTCTTCCCTGAAATAGATTTTATATGCTTAAAAACAAAAAAAAAAAAATAGGGAAAGCTTAGGGTGGTTACGTATTTGGCGTTTGTAGGTTTTGTTCTCGAAAGATGCCAGAATATTGCGTGGGTTTGTGGCGTGAAGAATTACTGAAAGGCTGGTACTTGCTAGGACGATGTACGTGGTTGCTGTCTTTGACTGTAGTTTGGTGATTCTTACGCTGTTATGCAAGCACCAGAACGTCTTATATCTGGAGACGATGCCTTTTTCTTAATAGAAGCGCCTTAGGTATAACTATATCCGTATTAAGAAATGCAATATGTGAAACTGTGTACCTGTATTTTCGTAACGTTACGTGCAGTAATTTGAGAGAATCTTTTAATGTAATTTGTTTCTTAAATTGAATCCGTCTTTGGCGCTGAACTAAACTTGAGTATTAATTTCTGAGGATCCAGGAAATCTGTATTACTAATTAAGTTTTCACCGCAGCGTCTCTTGGAAGAATGAGATGAATATCCTCCATTCGGCCTCTGACAGGGTCTGAGCTGCTAGATAGCGTTTTTTGAGTTCTGCCGTTAAGGATTTTGCCCTCTTAAAAGGTATTTGCAGTCCAGAAAATAGACCGCAAAGATCCTGGCGTAAAACTAAAGATAAAAACAGGTGGTATTAGTGCTATATGTTTTTATAACGGGCTCTTTGGAACGCGTGGTTAGATTACTGTTAGTGCCGGTAGGAGCAGACGGATGGATGTTGTTTTGGACGTGTAGTACTGCCCGCGGTCCTGAAGATGGCAATATGCTCTCACGTCGCGCCCGGACTCTCAAACCTCAAGTCTCTTCTTAAGGCAGCAGGAACGTGACTGACGCAGCAAAGACTTACTTAGACGGGTTTATTTCTAGCGCTATTTTACTTCTTTGAGTTAGCTGAAATTGGAAAAAAAAGGAAAAAACCCTTCTGTCTTTCTAAAGTTAGGTTTTTGGTAGCAAGCGTACTTTTAAGCCAACGTTTGTTTGTGGGAATATAATTACGCTTTTAAAAGAGTGATGCTGACGGTATAGCACGTTTGATTTTGCTCTTTCTCCGCGTCATTTCTGCTTGCCCCACCAAATGACTGGCTGATTTCACTCGCACAGAAACCCCCCCCCCCCCCCCCCCGGTCACCTTGAGGTTTCAAAAGTACCATGCTCATTTTCGTGTGTCCGTGGGTGTTTCTTTGCTAAATCCTGCTGCTGCGCTATAGTATTTAATACAAGTTTAATGCTGAAGTGGGTTTTGGGGTGACGAGTGCGGTGTGAAGGAGAGATTCATAAGGGACAGGTGAAATCACCCTTGATTCCACAGTCCTCTGGAAATCCGTACCTGTGCTCTGGATAGTTTGTGAAAACCGCTTTTTTCACGTTAGAGGTACAAAGCAAACGGGCGAGGGGGGAAACAGCCGGAGAATTTTCGGTTGTTTTGTCCTAGAGCAGTTTAGAAAGTTGTGAACGATTTCAAACGGGCAATTTCAGCACGTTTAAAATAATTTTGCTGCTCTTGGAGCTTTCCAGGCGTTTGCCCCGGTTTTTCACGTAGCTGTTTACTGGAAAGGGAAGGCTGTGTTGAAGTGTTGGCGTTTTCGGGACCCTGGGATTTATTGCGCTAGGAGAACCGGGAGCAGCCTCAGGTCCGCTCAGTGTCCGGAGAAGCGAAGTCGCCCCCTTCTCCAGAAATATTCAAGGAGCCAGAAATGAAAAAAACAAAAAAACAAAAAAAAAGTAGCGGAAGGCAGTTTCCTCGCTCCCGTACGTCACCCTGGGATGCTACGCGGACGCAAGGCCGGTGCCTACAGGCGCTTTGGTGCTTAGCTTGGTTTGCTAAGGAAAGGAGCCTTCTGTGATCCCCCCCACGCGTGTGTATCCGCCTGTCCCACCTAATGCCCTTTTAACCCGGCTGCCCGTTTCAGCGTCTCGCGCTGGATTTGCGGAGGCGTTGAAAATGCAAAGTTTCGTGAGGCGGCAGCGTGAATCGGGACTTTGTTAGACGCCCAGGAATTAATATGGGTTAAGATGAGTTAAGAAGGGACGCACCTAGCCTAGCCGGTAACCTGATTTCTTAGTTAAAAGGATATGCATTTCACAATTTGATTGAAATTCTAGCAGCTGCTAAGGTGTCTTAGGCTTGATTAGCAGTTACACGATGGGTTTCACTGCACATCTGCCCTTTAAACCTGACATAAGCTCACCTCTGGTTTTATATGGGAGGCGTTACCCAAGTCATCCAAGAAGTCAGTAATGCAAAACCAGCAGCTGGAAAGGGCCTAAGCGCGGTTTACAGCAGCATTGCAGCAGAGACTGTCTTTTTCTCAGACATAGATTTTACAAAAATAGAAATACCCAAGCTTTCGCCGCGCCTAAGCTTACACAATAAGGTTGAAATCAGCAGTTTTTCTCTGACAGGTAAAACCATGTCAGTGGCTGAGCGTTTTGCTAAAATTAGCGACATGTTGCAGAAGCAGGAAAAAGGCTACAACCGTTTCAGAGTCCATTTGGTTTTAAGTCACTAGGCTCATAGACTGCAAACAAACAGCAGAATTAAAGTTTTTTGTAAATTAAAATAGCCATTGCTTCATAGGCCCCCCCCCCCCCAAAAAAAATGACTTTGTAGGCCCAACAAAATTTTAAACAAATAACTCCACCCCTCCCGCGCCACCTTGGAGCCTACTACTTGGTTTCCTTGCTGAAGTCTGTCTCAGCAAATAATCAGGAGGAGGCCATAATCTTCTATAAATGTGCATATGCATAGTGGTAGGCTATTAATAGCAGAAACTTATGTGGAGCACTGTTGCGTAGCTCTAGGAGCACTCACTCTTTTACCGACTATTGTATGTAACACCTGATTGTTTCCGCAGCAAAGCAGACGTGTCACAGGATTTTGTTTGTGTCTAGGGAAGCTGTAGTCTGCTGTTTTATAGCATGGCATGGTATTACCAGTGATATTTATTTATAAAGATGCCCAGCTACACAGGTAACTCGTTCACTCAGAAAGCATCTTTTAGCTTATTAGCTGGAATCTCTCTTTCTCAAATAGGCCAGCAGATAATATGCTTTATGCTATAATTAGGGTGGTGGTTTGTTTTTTCGTGTATGGGAGGATTTTTTGTTCATTTTGTTTGGTCTTTGGGGGGTTTTGTTTGTTTTCAAGGTTGTGCAGGGATGCCTAAAGGTGTCGGAAGAATTCGTGGCAGTTCTTGAGGTGTCAGACCATAGGCGCGATCGCTGTTTCGTGATCTAGCACAGAAAAAGGTGCGGAGGAAAAAAAGCTAGTATAAAATTATGGGCTGTCCCAGCTCACCTGGGGATGGATGTTTGAGGCAGTGAGTACACCAGTTAGTCTCGGTCCGGGTGACCTCGCAGTGGTGGCACCCTTGGAGTTGGACCATCTTCACTTGCTGCTGGAGGACCCTCGTGGATGCTTTCGTGGTACCCGTGACCCGTGCTGAGTATGGGAGTGCAGCGTGCTCCCAGGCGGCAAGCTCCTGCCTTCCCCCAGAGCGTATGCAGTTTCTTCTCTCTAGGATTAGTGAAAAAACCCTGTTTCCGACATCTGTATGAATCAGTTTATTCATCTCCCAGCCTTGTTCTCCAGACCTTCTGTGTGGCCTCATTAGGAGCAAAACTTCACATGTTGCTCTATGCGGACAGCGTAAAGCGCTGTGGGTAGCCGTGGCCGCTGCGAAGGGTAAGGGCCAGGCTAGATGCTTCTAGAGGCAATGCTGGTGGGCTCGCAGCTTGCCAAAATGGTGGTGTGATGCAGTCAGGTTAAATCCAGCTCTGTATGTTAGGACTTACTCGGTTGCTCTCCGTGGGAAAATTCCATGAAGGGTGGTTGAAGCACTTAAGTGCTTCTTTGAAAACATCTGCAGAAGCTGTCCACTTAGAGCTGTTCCACTATTGTTATTTTTCAAGGACTGCTGATACCTACCTAAAAGGGAATTACTACATGTTAGTCACCCAGCACAAAGGTAACATAGGTTTTGTTTCTCTGTGGAATAAAATCCTGTTGTTACAGGACTGTTTGTTGGTAAGGAACCTGAGGGCTTCCCCACGCTTATCTCTTATGTTCACGGGTAAGAAGTTGGACGTGAGCATAAGCAGGCTATAAGCCCTGCATGTCACAAAACAAAACCAAAAAGTTTGATCTGTAGCACTTTGGGTGCATGCAGAGTTGAAGCGCTGGGGCACGGGAAATCTCATGCGTGGGGTGTGCACACAATGCGGCGGTGCAATCAGCCGGGACAGCGTTTTGGGAAGAAGGCATTTGCCGTGGGTTTCTCTTGTCTGTACTGCTAATTCTTTCTGTTGCTGAAGTCAGTCAAATTGTGGCTGCTACCGTACGTTAAACAAGGGCCATTATAAATGCTAGCCTTTAAACTTAATTTATGTGAAGCTATGATGTCTTATTCACCCAGCAGAGGGAGAAGCTTTGGTGGAGAATATTGTACTCAGTGAGTTATTTTACTGTTCGGTAGCTAACTATTATCTTACGCTTAGGTAGCACCATTTGTCCCCAAGGAAGCCCGAAGCATTTTACGGCCTCGGTACTGCGTGCGAGCCCACGATGCACGCACGGGAATTGCTTTGGCCCACCACCGCCACGTGGTCACTTCTGGGGTGAAAGGCAACAGCTGCTTGTCAGCTCGCTGTAACACTCCCCGGCGTCTTGAAAGGAAGTGAACAGTACCGTGTCAAATTGAAACTGCTGGGGCAATTTAAGAAAGTACAATTATCCAATAAATGCAGCTACCCCGAACTGGAATTTGGCCAGGACACAAACTGTTCTTGCAGAAAGTGCAGCAGGATCCGTGACAGTCAAAAGCGATCCGGGCTTCAGCGTTAACGTCTCTTATGCAAGATCGCCTCCTCTTTCCCGGCGTGCACAAAACGCTATTGTCCTCGGCCGGGCGTCTGGCGCAACGCTGACCCGCGAGCAAGGGTGCTGGTCACTCTACCGCGCCGGCCGCTTCCCGCACCCTTGTGCGGGGACTGAGGCGCAAGGTGGGGAGGGTTTGCAGTAGGGGTGTCGGAGGCGTGCAGTTTTAAGCGAACCGGTGTGTGCCAGTTTCCCTATTGCCCTGGTCTCTCCCAGCCGGATCCCACTGGGAGACGCAATCCCTCCGCCACGGAGCGGAGCCGGAGCGTCAGCACGTTCTGCGATCCCCGCAACTGTCCGCCGCCCCTTCCCCGGCCAGCGACGTGTTACGTACGTGCTCCGCTCAGCGGAGACGACGCTTGGAAGCTCACTGCTGTAAGCCTAGAAAAATTGCTCCCCAGGCAACTCTGTTTGAAAAATTCAGCTATTTCCTTGCCGTTGTTTCTGTGTAGTTTGATAGGCTCACGTTCGCCATCTCTGGAGTCATCCCTCGCACACTGTCTCGCTGTGTTTTTCCAGATTTCCTGCTCCCTTGATAGTATGACAACTTTAGAGGCAGGAGAAAATACAGACCTGCTCCTAGGTGTGACTTGACATCCTGTCCCGCACGTGCTGACAATTCAGGTCTTTGTCTCCTTCCTCGGGATGTGCTCTGGAGAGGTTTGCTGCGGGACGGGCGGTAAAAATCCAGACCGTATCAAAGTCAGGGGGAGTTTTGCCATAAGGTCGAACGCTAGGAAGCCGGGGAGAGAGGCGAAGGCAACCAGGTTCACTGTACTACAGCAAAATGCTCATCCTTCCAGGAGGGCCTTCCTCAGGATCCATCAACTGTGGCACTTCCTTTTTTACCTCACCTTTGTTTTTCCTGTGTTTCGTTCCTAATCCTTCTTTTCCCGTCTCGCTTCACGTGGCATGAGGGGCCTCCCAGGCTGGGCAGTTAGGTTGATGGGTCCGTCAGCTTTGGGAGTACTGAAGGGTTAAAAATGCGAACGACCTCTTGTGTCAACATCACCTTGTTTTTCAAGTTCTGCGCTTTGTGTTTAGGGCCATCTCATCTCGATTCGTTTCCTTCATGTAGCAGGAAATTAAAGGCAGGACTAATTATTGGGGGCTCTGAGGGGCTACCTGGCCATTGAGGACCATGTATGAAGTTGAGTAAGAAACTAGAATAACACTAAGATTTGTTAAGGCAAATCCTTGCGTTGTCTGTTAGCCCTCTGGCAGATGCAGTCCCAAAAAATAAGCAGTTACAGACGTTTTCACTGGGAAAGGTTGTTAAAGATTGTCCCTGCACTATGCAGTTGCTGCTCGGAAAAACAGAGTCTTGTCCATAAAAAAAAAAAAAAAAAAAAAAAAAAGGCCTATGATTGACAGGTCAAAACACAAAAGCTTCCTGATCCTGGTGTATAGACTGTTTTTCTTATTAATTTTTCATCTAATCTAAATGATTATATTGTCATGTGACAGCAAACCACAAGAATTTATTCTTACAAGTTAAGTAATGTGAACCCGGACTTAGCCAAGCAAAACCCATTGTGAAACCAGAGTAATTTATAAACGTCAACCTTAATTTGATGGTAGTGTGAAATTGTAACTCCTGCAGACATGGTGAAAAACAGATTTTTTTTTTTTTTTTTAATTTGAATATCTGTACTTGAGGAGGAGTGGATCACAGTGATGATGCAGAAATGCACCTAGTACTTGTTGGAGGCAGAATGGCCTAGCGTACTTGGCTGCGTGAGCTTCTGAGCTGAAACTGTGCTTTCTGTTACACGTATAAACTTTGACAATTTTCCTGTGATTTGGTGTTGCTACATTAATATGCTATTGCACCAAACTTTTGTGCCCTTACAGTCACTGCATGCAGAAATCAGACAGATGCATGTTGTTTTCTCTGGTCATTTAAACAGAGGTAAAGACAGTGTTTGTTTTTGTGATAATTTCACACCCGTTGGGAGTGTTCACCTGCTTTCAGAATTGAGCGCTCGCGTTTTTTGGCTTCTTAAAATAAGTAGCCTGTTGCCACAGACCGACTGGCCGGATCAGTTTTGCTCCGTTCCCACCTTGCACCCCTGCTCATACCTGCTCAAACAGTGCTGCGTCCTGTGCGGATGTACAGGTGGAAGACGTTCAAGAACTATGCCTCGTGTTTGTCCAGGGAATGAAAACACCGAGTCGTATATCTTTGGTAAACACGTTCTTATCACCATTCGGCTTTAGGCATCAGCTCAGGGGAAATGACAGATAATATGCGTGTAAGCGAGACTGGGCAATCACGCTCTCTTTGGGCATAGTCGAGCGAGCTGTCAAGGTCAAAATAGGAGCTGAAAGCAAGGAAAGCAGCATGTTATCTGCAGAAAACACCCAGCTGGGTTTCTAAACTCGTTCCAGAGAAGTACAAGTCTTTTGGGTAGGGAGGTGAATGGGTCTTCCTTTTGTCTTTCTCTGCAAGACGCGTTTTTGGTAAGAACTGTGCCAGTCGTGCCGAATCTGTGACGGTGCAGGAGGTAACAAACCCCAAGGAGGCGGGCTGAAGTAGCCAAAACCACCATGCTCATTTTAATTAAGACACTTTCCAGGTAATTGAGCGGGAGCGTTGGCAGTTGAGAGGCCAGTGGCTCGCACGGGAACGGAGCCTCCTCGAGCGGCGGCGGCTCCTGACACGGGGCCTCCCCGGCACCTGTTGGGATTTTCCATAGCACGCGTAGCAGCGGTCGCCCTCATGTAAAGCAGTGATACTGGTTTAATCCTTCCCGTCCTGCCTTCAATCAGCGGTGGGTTTTAGCTTTGCTTACGTGCCCAGCAGTCTGGAGGAACCCGAAGGAGAACCGCAGAATACTTTTTTTTTTTTTTTTTTCCCCACTCCCCCTTACTTGTCCTGTAGTTTTCTCCACGTAACTTGTGCAATTTCACGCGGGCCTCCAAGTGGATGGGGCGGTAGGTACGGCTAGCGCGTAATGAGTTGACAGCAGAACTTTTCAGACACGTTGCTTCATCCGGCCATCTGTTTGCTGTGGAGGAAGGGAACTGGAAGATTTTGCACTGCACAGATACATTAGGAGAAGTCAGAAAATTGGACATACGAGCCTTTATATTTTCCATTTATAATACAGTAGTTTGATAGCAGTATATAAATCATGGAGCTAGAGCGCTTTAAAACGAAATTCTGGCACTCCCACCGGTTAAAGTAGCATTGTTATTTATAGATATTACATGAAGTCTGATGTTATGTTTAAGTGAGCGTTAAACAGTCCAGGCTGTTGTATTGTTGCTATGCACCAGAGAGCCTCTGTCAGAGTGACTTTGGCACCGCCGCGTATCCGCCTTGCTCCCTTTGTCTTGAAAGCCTTTCCCCAGTGTTTGTAGTTATCCATGTGTTCAGCGATGGAACAGGCTATTGTTAGGGTAACAAGGGCAAAGTCACACTGGGGTTTTTAAAAAGAAAAAGCCGGTTCTTTGCCGTGCCTAAAGCCCTGTTAAATATTAAACTAGCCATACCAAGGAGTTTAGTAAAAGTAAACACGAAGGCTTTGCTAAACTTAAACCTAATAAAGTAGAAAGTTAATAATCAGGTACGCGGCGTTTTTTTTTTTTTTTTTTTTTTCCGTTTTAGCAAAGCTAGCCGTGACAGTACGCCGGTGGAAATCAGCAGTGCTGCAGCAGGCTTCATTAAAGAGAGCGAAGGTGGAGCGAAGCCTGCAGAAACCTGACGTTTGGCCGCGGAGGTCTCTTCCTGGCTTGCACGAACCCGACCCTCAGCGGCCGCTCGGGGCGGGGGGAATAGCTCCCCGTAGGGTTTCTAACCCTTCCCCAGCGCCGGCGAAAGCTGCTGTGCTCTCTGCCGTTTCGTAGGAGCAAGTCGGAGCCCAGCAAACACGAGGTCGGATGTGTTGGGAGGCAGCTAGAGCTGTGTCCTTTCCCTTCCCCTCTTTCAGCATCATCCAAAGTTAAAGACGTGCCTGCGCCTCACCAAACCTCCCGTACCTGGCCGCCTTCTCAGGCCCTCCGCGAGAGCAGAGCTGTCGCCTGCTCCAAAAGCACGGTATTTCTCCCTTCTCCAGCCCGCCTGCGGTCATTTTGTCTTTGCGTTGTTGAAACCGCCCTGTTTGTTTATGCTTGGCAGCGGAGGGAGAACGCAAACAGCAAAGTGTAAAGCACAAACCCGCAGGAGGACTCGAACTCGTCATCAGAGTTGAGAGGTCTTTGCTTAGGTGTAGTGCAAGAATTTGTGCCTTCCTGGTTCTTACTTGTGTGCCATGGTAAAAGCTTCTCACTGGAAGGAAAAAAAAAATTGCCTAAGTTTTCAGGGCCCCCCTTTTTTTTTTTTTTTTGTCTTTAAACCATGTGGTTATGTTTCAGGGCTGGCAAATCTGCTGAAGTAGCCAAAAGTGTAAATTAGTAAAAGAAATTAGACTTCCACACAGTAAAACTTTTGCTGAGAATCTGATTTGATTTTAAAGGTTTACAAGGGAATAGAAGCGAGGAGAAAAATAGTATCCACTTCCTCTTGGTAAACTACAAAATCTTCACTGATACAGGTACTGATTGCTTTTTAACGAAAAGGTCTAGTTGGGAAACATCAGTGTTCGCTATGGAAAAGAAGTGGTCTAATATTTGAGATTCTTTAGCTGCTTGAGGTGGGATAATGGGGAAAATGCATTGAGAATCCGTATAGATTGCAAGAAGATAGCTGACAGCATTAAAAGAAAAAAAAATAGTGATCATTGGTCCACAGTGGGAGTAATGAACCTTTGCTAAAATTACATCAAAGGCTTGTTTCTGGCCTGTGGAAGGATACAGTGGGGACTAAAAACTGTCCTCAGTTTGGTGTTCAGATGCAGATCAGGCACATAAAAGGTTGAGGCAAACCAAGTGCTCAGAAATGGAAAGATGTCCGAAGAAACCAGTGTAGTAAATGTACTGCAGTACCTGTTAGTAGACTTCACTGGTATATTTTCTTAAAACTACATTGATAAGAGCGTGGGTCGAAGGTGATGGAAGTAGACCAACTCATCTTCTCTTCTTTAGGTGGGGAAAAAAAAATAAATTGAATGCAATTTGAGCCCACTCTTGGGGAATAATAGGGGAATAATACTGCACAACACCAAAAAGGTCCTTAATGCGAATACCAGCAAAGAGAAAAACGCCCCTTGACAGAACGCTGGGCGGACAAACTGTGAGCGTTGGCATGCAACTTTCTGGCTTTATACGGGCCTCGAGGGAGGGGAGGCGAGAGCATTTCATGAAATGCTTTAAGATCCTGCTTTTCAAGGCTTCTTGAGCAGAAAGCAGCTTTTTCTGGCTTGATTCTCAACGGCCGATGGCATCTGGTAGATATTATTCCCACCAGAGTAGACCAAATGGTGACATAGATTTATAAATGGCGGTCAAAAAGCCTCTTAAAACTTATTTTTAGCCCCGTAGCCAAAAACATTGGTGGTAAATATAGAAGTATCTGAAGGCTTAGGGCTTGTTTGCTCTTCCCCGGAGTACCCGGCAGCAGTGCTGGGGTTGCGTCGCGGCTGGGATCTCGCGGGGGGTCCTGCATCTGCTGAAAGGCAGCCTTGGGTTGGGCTTGGGTGGGAGCAGATCGGCCCGCGCGGCGAACGCCGAAGGACGTACCGCTCGCCTCAACCCTCAGCGCCCCGCGGGCTTTCGCTTGGGCCACAGCTCTCGCTTAACGCGGCAGCGAGTGGTGCGTGTTGTAGCGTGGCTCCTTCCGAGAGAGAACCTCCGTTTTCGTGGAGGATCACCAGCAGACCAGAGTTAGTTCCCGGTTATTCCTCAGCTTCTCTTCCTCTCCCTTTTTTTGAGTAGCTCAGGGATGACTGTCAGATTTTCTAACAATATTGAGAGCGAGTTTATGTAAAGAAATCCTCTTCCTGGCCAGCAGCAACTGTGAAGTTGGGCAGCGTTCAGAAAAGCGTCATTCATAAAAACGGCATTAATAAAAGCGGTAGTGAGATCAAAGGAAAAGGGAATATTGTGGTGTTTGTCCTTTTGTCTTTTTTTTAGCAAGCAGAAAGGCTTTTTTAGCTGCCCTGCAAAGAAGAGCTAGCTGGAGTGTTTGGGAGCCAGCAGGTAACTCAAACACAAGTTGGCAGTATACTAGAAGCTGTGCTGCAGTTTGATTTATGGAGAAAATGGTCTCCAAACCAGTTTGGTTTTGCTGTGTACTTTTGTCTTCTCGTGAAATAGGACCTGAAAATTAGGAGGCTGTATGTGATGATAGTGAAGTGAAGTGCTGTTAATCAGAAATGCTTTTGTTCAGGTCTTCAAAGCCTTTCTGACACCTTTTTCCGTTTTTATCTGTTCCTACGTTTTCAGTTTAGCATTTATAACGTACATTAACTACAGTAGCAGAGTGACTTGTTCAAGATCAAGTGCTTTAGAGGTGCATGTTTCTAACTACTTCTATAATACTAAATACTGCTCGGCAGTACCGACATTATATTTCAAGATATTGTACACTGATTTACTATGCATTATGTATAAACAATAGGCCCATATTAAAACAAGAGAGCTGATGAACTGGTATACTTTCTGCTACAACAGATACTGGAAGGGATCCAAGAATACGTCAGCCTTGAAATGACCTGATTCTAGAAAAGTTGACAAACCAGCCAGTTAATCAGACAGAAAACGTGTGCAACTGAATTGCTTCTTCGTATGGAGAAAGACTAGGTAGAAGTAGGTATGACACAAGTGGATTAATACTGAGCCTAATTGTAGTGTAAAAGCAGTGGTGTTAAACAGGATTTCTCTTCCAGCTCTACTGCTTTAGGCCACGAATGTGCACAGAGGGATCGAGTTCACTGGACTGGGTAGAATAAATTGTCTAGCGTGTGGCGCTCTCGCTTTTGCAACTAACAGGGTTTTGCAGTTTCCTTTGGGTTTTCTCTTTTCAGCGTTCCTTGGACGGACTCTCTCTGCGAGCGCCTGTGCCGCTTCCGTTCAAGCAGGGAGCGCGGCGTTTTACTTGCAACTTTTCTGCGGGGTGGAGGTTGATCAGCCCTTGCGTTAGGGAGATGAGTAGGATGGTTTGTTTGTTTGTTTGTTTGTTTTCCTGAGATGAAAGATGCGAGAGGAGGACGAGCATGAAGATTCATGGCTCCGCAAGCTTCACTTTCAGTAAAAAGTCTTGGCAAAACTGCAGGCGGCTGCCGTGACCTCGCATTAGGGAGCTGCAGGACGCGATCGTTGCGTGGTTGTTTCTTCTCTCTGATCTTTGTTTCGCTTTTTGATATACGAGGTTCGGTATGGCTGCGCTGAGGCCAGGGCGCGGAATAAGCAGTCCTGATTTCTCTTGCCTGTGGGTGCAAGTAAAAGGCTGTGGAAACGTGTTTCTTCAGAGCACTTGAAGAAGAGAAAGGATCCTCCACTTGACAGGAATAAATACTTCCATAAGCTTGTGTTGCTGTGGCTTGCACGTTACCAAGGTCCAGATATCAATAGAGGAGAGGGAAAAGCAGAGGAGTGTTTGTTTTTTCTCATCGCCCTTGGTAACAGTATCATCTGTGCATTTCGTTTTTGTACATGCGTTTTTTGTGCTCTGTACAAGCTCACAGTCTTCCCTGCCGCCCGAAGAGCCAGAACACAAACGAAAGCGCGGGGATGTATACGTTTCCGATAAACGTCAGGGTTTTATGTCAGTGTTATAACTTCTCTGAAGCGGATGTGAACGTTGCCTTGGGAATGCTTCGCGTTGGCAATATTTAGTGGTCTAGGCCAGTGTTTAAATTTGGTTTAGAAATATGTTTTCCGTATATGTATTTTAAGTTCCTGTACATGTTGTATTGCGCGTGTTTATCGAACAGCTCTTGTTGAAGCTGTTAGTTAGGTGAGTGTGATCCATTGTACTCACACTAAAATACTTTGAGCCAGTACGTCACACTCTCTTGTCTCTGTGCAAGCATTTATGTTCCTGGCTTCGGCTTTTGCATCGAAGGCAAAATAACACAGGTTGTAGGTTCCTTCCCCTGACCTCTCGAATATGTTGAAATTTGTCCACTGCTTCTGCAAGTTAGCCAAAAGCACGTTGCCTTATTTCAGGGACGTTTCGTAGAGTAGGTCAGACACTCTTGCTGGGGAGGGGCAGCAGGTACCTTTTAATTATTTGCTTTAAGTAGGCAAGCGTACACCACACGGGACAAAGACGGTAGACAAATTTTTGCCCGTTGCTCCTATTTCAGAACAACGTACTCGCTCCTGAAAGCTGCTCTCCTAACTGCTTTTGCCGTTCTTTCCGCAGCCCCTGCAAGCGGGTGGACATCCAACAGCACCAAACCGCCGGCGGCCGCCGCCGCCGCCCCAAGCGACAAGCTCGCGACGGCACCTCCGCTCCCGGAGCCGGACACGTTGGTTCAGAGGGCAGAGCATATCCCGGCGGGAAAGCGCACCCCAATGTGCGCCCACTGCAACCAAGTCATTAGGTTGGTGGGCTGCTCGTCCTGCAGGACAGCAGAGCTTTGTTTTGTTTCCCTGGTTCTTGACTCCTTTTGTCGCAAGTGTTTTACGGCTCCGTTGCAGTAAAGCACGACCCCCTTTCCGTGCGTGGCTTTCCTAGCAGCAGAGCGAGCGGTGGCGGGAACCACCGCAAGCTCCGAGCGGTCGCAGCCTTGCAACGTGTTTGACAGCGGGTCGGAAAGTTGGCTGGAGTAGAGCAAAAGTAAAGCCTAAGGCAATTAAGCAAGCTAGTTTTCAGCCTACTCCAATAAAATTGAGAAGATCAGCAAATGGGAAACAAATGAGAGGATACATGGAAATTAAACAAAGAATAAGTAGTCACAAATATCTGTCTCTAAGCCAGAATGTCTGAAGGAGAAGAGGAAGAAAGGTAGCAGGCCCCGTCCACGTAAGAAATGCAAGGAGCACAGTTTTAACAATTGCTGGGGCTGTATTAATAAAAATTTCCTAAGATGATGGATTTTAAATGTTTCAGGGTATTTTCAGGTTTCTGGTATTTGCTTTTTATGCTAGATAGTGTCCTTGACTTGGGTAACGTGGAGGGAAAAGATTTTAAAAAAAGACACTAAACAAAAACAATTTGGCCAAATTGAGGTAGTTCAGTTAAACTCTGCTGAGCATCTAAGACATCCTAATTTTAGCCAGAATTTCATTTCGCATGGAGGAAAAAAATGAATCTGGGTTATGTTGCTCAGGCAATGATTTCTGAGAATTCATGGCAATTGTCTCATCCAAGGAGCAATCGTCACATTTCATGTAAGTCATCCTGATCTTCATTTACCTTGCATTTCATCTCTTCCCTAAAACAGAGATTTCCTGAAATTAGTGGAAGAATGTATTATTTTTAAGATGTTTTCTTCTTTGCTTGTTCAGTTAAAAAAAAGAGAGAGAGAGAGAGAGAGAGAGAGAAAAGGGGTTGGTTTTCTGTGTTGTTGAACTACCAGGGGAAAGTGATGCACTGTGATATTTCTTTGTATTCGTTTATGTCCCGTGTTTTCATTGAACAGAATAAGAGACCCTGCACCGTGTTCCACCAAGGTTAAAGAAAAGAGACTTATTTGGTTAGAAAAATGAACTTTAAAAAATGATGGGCTCCAAGACATGTACAAATTTCACTCCGTGTCATAGGCAATCAGCCTTTTCGCCATGGCCTTTCAGTTGACATCAGGTTAATTTTAGGTGACTCTTTGGTAACTGGTCTGTGATATTTTGGAAGAGCTTTTCCTGTCTCCGTTAAATATGTCAAGGTAGTAAAAAGCCATGATCTGCACCCCCTTGCAGCTCCGTGCCTTTGGACCTCAGGCCGTAGAGCACGGATCACTTGGGAGCAGCTAACCTCTCTTCCCAGTCCTTAAATCACTTGCTGCGATTCCCGCAGTTTGATCCCCATGAAACGGGAGGTGGGCCCTGTAATTGGGGAATGCCTGGTCCTTGGAGCACCTCCGTTGCGTGGGGAAAACGGGGAGCCATGCTTAACAAAGCTTGAACCGCTCTCGCCTATTGTAAGTGACGCCTCACGAAAAGTAACCTTTACGCATGTCTGACTTGTCTTTAAATTGTTGTTAGTGGTTAAATCCTTACATTTCTTCAAATGCTAAATGCCGCCTCAATTATTCAGAGCGAGCATTGTCCCATTTCGGGATGAGCTGACATGCGTTCATCGATACCAAGCATGCCTAATGTTCACAGCACGCAGTGGATCTGGGAGACTGTGACAGCGTTTAGAGTTCAAGTTTTAGCATAATTACAGTTCAAGCCCTTGGTGGTAGCGTTACCTATGAAAAGGTAGGAGGAGGATCAAGTGACATTGCACTGTACACCTGTTTGGAAGCCAAAACGCATTGTGGCGTGGGTTACTTTGCGCTAAGGCATTGAATAACCGTGGCTTGTTGAGCCAAAACTGTTTCTTTGAGACATAACTTTTTTAGTACTTCTGTAATTACTGATTGTCTGAAAATCTCAGGCTTTCCAAAGCTTCATTAAGTAAGCATCAAAACTGCAGGCAAGCTAAATTTCCTGGGATGTGTCTGCTGGGAGGGTCTGACAGACTTGTAACCAGCATTTCCCGATGGAGATTTCTGGTTCTCAGGCAGTCTCTGGATGCCGCGATACAGACCTGGGCCTCACCTTGAGAGCCAAACGCGCAGCCCCTGCTTCGTATTCTTTTGCATGTCTGTGCGTGAATGATGATTTGGTTTTGACATCTTCTCACAGAGCTAAGCATTGAAAGGGCGCAAAGGAAAAAGAGTAACGAATGGTGCTTCCCATAACCATCTCCTGTGTAAAACTTGCATGTCATGGGGCTTTGAAGTGAGCAGAAAAAGAAGCTTTCCCAGAGTTTAGACTGTTGTACAGTTAACTGCACAGCGATTGTCTTACTCGGCAGATGTGGAAATCCTTTTGATCTCTCTACCGCCAAATTTGAGTTCTGGCTTGCTATTGTAAGACAAGCCGCGTGAGAAGTTAGATTATTGCCATCCTAACACAGCATGAGCGTCTCGATAAAGTTATAGTTAGTTAAAAGTGGAAAAACAGTGAAATTATGCTGCTTTTCCATGTATGTCATTTACTTCCCCTTCCAAATTGCCCCCGTATCTTTGCTGCAGGTGGGGCCCAGATTTTGTATGTGACTGCCAGATTTATGGCGATCCTTTGGGGCATAAGAGTCTGTAATACTGATATAAATACATCAGAATCTGCAAAAAGAAATACTGCTTTTCTGTGCCCATCTGAGAGCTCGGGTCCTGTGAGCACATGTGAACTGCAGCGATGTCAGAAATTGGGTCCGAAATGCTCGGCGTTTCAAAGTAGCCTAGGAGGACGGCCCCTTGGCAGCAAACTGTGGCTAGTTGGATCATCCTTTTTTCTTTTCTTTTCTTTTTTTTTTTTTGCATAAGGTTTTTTTAGTGCCATCTTTAAAATCTGCTCTAGTTGACAAAAAGGCGTGCGTTTTGTAAAGGGGGAATGAGGGATGAAGCCACCTGTGGCTGTCTTCCTCGCATTTCCCGCCCTAGCAACTTCCCGTCAGGTTGCTGGACTGCGGGCGGGCGGGCGGCCCCCTTATTCAGACCGGGGCTTTAAATTCCTTTTCATATGAATACAGCAATTAAATACCTCTCATTACCAGAAACCATCATTTTGGTCTCAAAAACATGCAGAGACCAGGAACACCTCCGAGTGCTGAGTATTGTGCTTTAGTGTATTTGACGTGGCAGGTGGTTCCCCCCTCCACCGCAACCCTCCCGTCATGCTTTCAGGCAGCTTTTAAGCCGCTGGCATCATTAAGCTACGGCGTCGGGTTGACATGTTTAAACCGGGGCCTGATTAAGAGCAAAGCTGTATTTAAAAAGCATTCTTGCCAGCCCGCGCGTGCGGAGAGCGGGTGCGCTGATGGGACACCTCGAGGAGCTGCGTTGTTTCATCGGTACGCAGCCGCGGGGGCTCCGGTGTAGAGAGGGGCTGGCGCAGCTGTGTCGGCTTCGGGCAGCGTTTGCACGACTCGGGCGTCCGCTGGCAGACGGACCGGGGCCGGCGGCTTCCTCCAGCGTGGGAGAAACCGTCTTACGCTGCATACGTTCAATCTTATCTTAGCGAGAACGTTCCTGTTCCTTGCTCCGCTTCCAAGAAACATTTAGCAAAGAGGGTGGCGATACTAGGGGGTTTTTTTTGGGGGGGGGAGGAGGGGATTGACTTTTTTTGCAGTGAAACATTAGCTCAGACAAAAGCAACACATCGTAAAAAGAATGACCATCTTTCTTGGTGCTGCAAAAGTGGGAAATCTGGAGAGAGAGATGAACTTGAACCACAAAGTTCTCCTCCGGAAACCTGAATGCTGAAGGGTTAAGGGTTGCGGGCACCTAGGAGGCGCCTCATTAAAATAAATGCGTTAATTAAAGAAATTAGCAAATTAACATGTTGAATATGCTTTCAAATGAAAACTGATATAACGGCATTTGCAAGAGATTTCTGGGTTACAAACTGACAAATTTTTATTCACTTATAAATGGACAGTTTCGTCTCGTCCGTTAACCTTGCGGCATTAGCCAGGCAAAGGTTAGAAAGGTGTTGGTATTTTGTGTTTCCAAATTTCCAAATAATCAAGAAATGGGAGGAGATTCCCCCCACTGAACAAAATGTGCCTACTTTAACTAGCCTCTGAGGGGAATTGAGGAAAAAAAGAGCAAGAAAACTGACAGTTTCGGCTTTTAACGGAGTTGCATTTGCTTTAACGTTTGTGGCCTTGATATGAATGCAAGCTGAAAGAGCTGGTGGTATGACTGAGTCAAATATCTCTTTGCAGGAGATGGATGTAGTTGGGTATATAGGGAGCGCTTTTTTTTTTTTTTTTTTTTTTTCCTTTTTGGCAGCAGCTACTTCCTCACTATATTTTATGCAATTCTAAAATAAGATTTTTTTTGAAATGCCGTGAAGCAAAAAGTGTTAGTTTTCGTTGCGGTCCGGTGTTCCTGGGAGGACGCGGGGGAACCAGGCATCACTGATGCTTTTTCAGAGCCTGTAGCAGGGCAGAGGGATGGAGCAGAGCAAGTTTGCAAGCTCTGTAATAACGTCCCGGAGATACTGCAGGCAAGTCCACGCAGGCTGATTTTCTTGACTACTCTCTTCTTCCTCACCAGGGGACCCTTCTTGGTGGCTTTGGGGAAGTCGTGGCACCCAGAGGAGTTCAACTGTGCCCACTGCAAGACCTCCATGGCCTACATCGGGTTTGTGGAGGAGAAGGGAGCGCTGTACTGCGAGGGCTGCTACGAGAAGTTCTTCGCCCCCGAGTGCTCGCGGTGCCAGAGGAAGATCCTTGGCGTAAGTGACCCGCAGCGCGCGCGTTTTTTAATGGCAGCGTTAACTATGCCGTTCAACACTTCTCAGTAAGGAATTTCCCTCTTATCTGGCCCAGTTTGCGTTCCTGCAAATTTACTCTTGACACACTTTTTCAATTCCCGTCACATACAGCGTATGTTTTTTTTCCTCCTCTAATACTGGCCCTTTTCAGTCGTTTTCTGACCCTGTTTGAGCAAAGGTGCTCTATAGCCTCCTTTGATTTTCCAAGTTCAGCTCCTGTTCTGTAGCTGTTAGGCTTTTCTGAGCAAAATGCTTTCCATTGGGGGTTTTTACAGAATTCAAGGAAAAAAAAATAATCCTAGCATCCTTAGCTAAGCTGAATACTCAGGAACACAGTGGTAGGCTAGCATGCGGTCTCAGGTCTGAAGTACGGAAATATTCCCTATGGGAATGTCAATAGCAAGATGCGTATCCTACTTAACGTTGCTAATTTGAGCCCGCTAGCTCACCAGCCAGCGCTTAACTTCAGAAAGCAAAGTGTCTGTTCCCTTATGTAACTGTGGTCACGCAGGGCT
Source organism: Struthio camelus (assembly GCF_040807025.1). Lineage (NCBI taxonomy): Eukaryota > Metazoa > Chordata > Aves > Struthioniformes > Struthionidae > Struthio > Struthio camelus. The sequence goes on from NC_090945.1 coordinate 15,172,935, forward strand.
TTGGCAACACAGCTCTCAAGTCATATTTGGCACTATATCATCTTCCAAAACAGAACAGAGCAGTCATAATTTTCTATGTGATGTCTTCTGATTAACTGTTCACAGACCAGGAGAGATTAGAGATAGTATTTTTCTGAATTCAGGGGACCACGCTGAGCGAGATGCGAATTAAAATGAAAAAGAGGAATAAATCTGTCGCTCCGCCTGTCCCACTGTACGCGAACCTCCCAAAACTGGAAAAGTTACTTCTGACGAATAGGGAGGTGTACCATAAATACAGCACTTCATAAAGTTTAACGTCAGCAGAAATTGCGTGCACAGCCCGTTTTCAAAGTAGCAGTAGGCAACAAAGTCTTTGTGAAACTAATCAAGTGTAGAAGCGTGGTCACCGCAGTCTAGTCGTCACATCAAAATAATGTGTTAATAACACTTTTTCTAATCCCCACAGGAAGTAATAAATGCTTTGAAACAAACTTGGCATGTTTCCTGTTTCGTGTGTGTGGCCTGTCATAATCCAATCCGCAATAATGTCTTCCACTTAGAAGATGGTGATCCCTACTGCGAGACGGGTAAGAAGTAACACAACCCAAGTTTGCTGCAGCTGTGCAGGAAAGCAGAGCCTTAATAGGGGTTGAAAAAAAAAAGGGAAAAAAACCCACCTTTTCTCAAGCTTCGCTTCAGCAACAAATTCATGTAACTGTGATATTTCAGTTCACGCTGGAAACAAATGCTGTGGACACTTTGAGTTTGCAGCGGGTTTCTCTCTCAGGGCGGTTGGGGAGAATTTCTTCATCAGCTTCAGTAGGGGAGCAGGCTTTTTGTCACTGGTGTACTTGTTCCCCTTAAGCTCTCGGCTGTAGGCATCAGTGATAGAGCAAAGTGTTAATTTTAGGGTGATGTTCTGGTTGGCTTTAGGATAGTCTGGGTTTTAGGTAAACCTACTTATTTACTAAACAAGAAAATGGGCGATGTGAGGGCGATGTGTTTTGCTCTGAATAGTCCTATTCACAGCCGGGAGGCTACATCCAAGAGTAAGCAATCTACCCAATAAGTTTTTTGCACGATCAGGGATAACATCTGTCAAACATAAGCTTAAGATAAAAACGTTGTCGGGGAAAATACAATGATTTGATTATAGTACTTGAAAGCCTAATGAGCAATATTGTGTGGAAAATACAGTTTACTTTGAAATTCAGAGAAGGTTCGGTTCATTTTTTAGCACTTTCAGCACATCTTAGCTTTTTCGTAGAATGAACAATTTTTATTCAGTTCTATTGATTTCTTAGTTTGCGTATAACTTTCCACATACCCTCCTGCACTAGGAGAGAAATGGATGGTATTTATAAAATTTGTCCACAGAAGAAACAAAAATGTTTCAAAATGGTTTATTTTTGCATTGCATGCTATTTACATCCACAGTAGAAACATCAATGGGGCTTTTCTGTGGGTTTGGTTTTTTCCTCCACTGTAAACATTATATTTGAACTAGAGGGTACATTTGGTGAGAATACAGAAGGCGAAATGGGTTGACCAGGAAAAGACATAGCTCAGATTTCATACAAAGTTGGTCCTGCAGTTGTTAAAACAGGTGCCATGAAGGTTGGTAGCTACTGAAGGGATGAGGAAGTCTAGCATAGAAAGAAAGGACGATTATCCGAAATTCCGCTGCTGGAGTGGATTTGATGAGTTTCTGGCAAATACAAAAGGACAAAGTAGGTTATTGCTTATTCATTGGCCCAAGCACAGTGGCATGTTGCTTCTATTGAATTTTGGGAGTACCACAGGAAGTGGATATATGAGGAGCGTTCTCCAGTGTGATGGTATAGTGAAATTTCATCCCGAAGGAATCTGAAGACCCTGATATTGGAACCGTTGGATGATTCAAAAATAGTCCTGAAGTAATCAATAACTTCCCTTTGGGTGGAAAGCTCGTGACTGGGTTCGTTCTCCTAATACTGAGTTCTTGCTCCTGCTATCAGATGACCCGTATGTTGCACAGTGCATTGATTTGTGCTACTGTTACAAGGCTTCCCTGCAGAGTGTGCACTTTTCTATACCTCAAGCAGGAACTCCTGGGACAACATGACAAGAATATGACACTTTTCACGACGTTTATTGCTGAGATAGAAAGCTGCTAGCACAAGGTAATGAAGACACGTTCAGCGAGGTGTTACTGGCAGTGCTGTGTTATAATGGCTCTGGCTCTCTAACTCGATGTTAGTTTGAGATGTATTCATTCTTCAAAGACTTTCAGTCCAGCTGGAGTTAAGAGCCTGAGCCTGATTTTAAAGAAATACGGAGTATGTGTCATTGCACTAGGAAGAAGGAAAGTTGGCAAAGAAGGGTTCTTATTTTATGTCCGTATGAGAAATTGTAAGAGTTTCAGGTATTAGTATTAGGGGGCTTGATCTGCAAAATGTCCAGTTTTCAATGCAGATGCTGAAGTTAAATGAGATCTGTGGATAACTACAACTTTGAACATGCCAGTGCAGATCTAGTAGCCCAGTTTTGAAAATGCTGGGTGCAGGAAGCAATAATGTAATATATTACCGTATGAGAAGTCTGTGTTGGATGGCTTCTGTGATATTGCATTTCAAGCATGTGAAAGTAAAAGAAAGCTGATGCCCTTCATTCTGCCTTATCTATTGCTCTTTCTTCAGAAGAAAAGCCGATAAACTTATCAACACCTACTAGAGGCCAAGTTAAAAAAGATGTCAACTACTGACACCAGGAAAATAGCAGTAAAAGATTCTGTATAAATTAACATGAATGCAAAGAGTTCAAAACAGTATGGTCGTGCGACCGTGCCAGCAGCGGAGGTTAATGGAAGTGACCGACGAAGGCGATTCTTGCTGCTGCTAGCCATCAAGGGCTTTGCTTTTCAGAGTGTTCCCAGGCCTGCTTAGGTGCCTCCTGCAATGATACCCTTGGAGGTCATCATATAAAACACCATTTTGCTAAACCGGAACAGGACTCTTCCCTTGTGCTTGGCACGCATGATAAGCCTCTGCTGGCTCTGATGCAGTACGCATTATGCTTCAGCGAGTCCATATAATCTAGCAGAGGAAACAAAACCTACTTGCGCTCTGCTTGCCGCTCCTTATAAGGCTCCTTGAAAACAGACCTCGACATCTAATTTCCCTGTCGGTGCCAGAGTGTTACTATAAAGGATGAAGTCCAAAGCTTCATTATGGTTGTCACTTTGTTTGTAACGCATCTGATGAAGATATCATGTTACGTGGCACTGTGTGCTTGGCATGATGATGGGCTGATCCCTAAATGTTGTAGCTCTAATGCTGCGGTGCAGGAAGAAGGCGTTTCCTTCTTAGACTTGGGTGTTTGCGAGCTGAAATAAATAGAAAACATCAGACAACTTGAGGGGAAATTTAGATCTGCGAGGATGGGCAGCAGAAGGTTTAAATGACTGTTAGCCCTTGAGGTGGCTCTCTACCCAGAGAAGCAAGTGTCACGTGCTGAGAGACTGTTGGTGGGGGGGGGGGGGGGGGGTGTAAATGCCACCCAACTTCACGCTTATGTCTTAGCCTGCCCTGGTCTCTGCTTTCCAAGCTCTGTGGTGAGTGGAGAATATGAGTGATTCAAGGCTGCTGGTGCAGGTCACTGCTCTCTGCTGGAGGAGCCTCTCTCTGCTGGCTCCACAGGCACCAGGTAAATCAGTGCCTGAAAGGGAGCGGCGTGAATACCTATTAATGGTAGCAATCACTAACGACCATCCTGACACCCTACTGATGCTTTTTGGTAAATGCAGTAAATACCCTGGCTAAAGCCTCAGTTGGTTTTAATCAAAATCTGTGTAACAAACTCCAATGATGAGAAAACTTGATGGGAAGCAATTCTGACTCGATACAAATGACTAGACTCGGTTTAGGATGGAAACCAGGTGATTTTATGATTTTATATATTAGAGCCTGGGGCAAAGACGATTGTGCCAGACTGCAGGCAAGATTTTTTCTCTCGGTGAGGAAGTTTGTCACGCCAGCAGCCAGCGTGAAGCCAGCGTGCTTTCCGGGCAGAGGCTGACGGGAAGGAAAGCAGCATGCCGAGCCCGCGCTGGGGCTCCGCGAGGAGTGGGTGTCCCTCGACCGCACTGCTGATCTCAAGGAAATGAAACAGCAAGGAGATAGAAGCAGCGCTCGGTGGAAAGGATAAGGAAAGGGAAGAGAATGAGTGAGTGAGAAGAGGAGGACAGCCGAGTCTTTCAGTCTGAGCGCTGTTTATTTGGCGTACCCAATGTCCGCATGTTTGTTCCAGGTATTATAAAGCTGGGCAGGACAAGTGCAAACCCAGTGCTGTTTAAAGAAAAGCACAAAGATTCTCAAAGGGACGGTCGTTCTTTTTTGCTTATGCTTCACACTTAAAATCTGTGTGTGTTTGGTACAGATTACTATGCCCTCTTCGGTACCATGTGCCACGGCTGTGAATTCCCCATTGAAGCTGGAGACCGGTTTCTTGAAGCCCTGGGCCACACTTGGCATGACACTTGCTTCGTATGCTCAGTAAGTAAAGCTAGTCTACGTTTTAAACGAATCCATGGTAACAGTGCTTGTGCTAACCTGACCGATGTGGGAGTAACAGCAAAAAAAAGCCTTTCAGTCCTCACAGGCCAAACAAAAGGCACTTTCACAGTTCTTCGTAAGGTGGTTGCTATTGTGCTCTTTCGGCACCAGTCCAGATCCTTTGGCCTGGATCACTGCCATGCGCCCCAGCATTTAACCCTTGGCGTTTATACTTCCTCAGAGCAAGCGTTCAAGTCCATGAGCGAACGTGCTGTATTTCTAAAACGTCAAGAGTGCCTTTGACACAGAGAGCCCAGCTATCACCAGCTGTATTCTATGACCAACCCCAATGAAGAAAACAACCCCAACGATGGGATATTTTTTCAATTGCTGACCTAATTCTGCTCCCGGTTAAGAACCTATTGACATAAAAAGGAGAAGGTTATGCTTATATCACCTGTTTGTTTTATCCCAAAGAGCATCTCTGAGAACAGGGTGACAATCCTTACTGTCTGAATATATTTTGTACGTGGTCCCGTGCCATGATTTGGCATTCTGAATAACGTATAATGTAACGCATCCATCTGAATTGGATGATATGTTCTTTTTAATCCCATTTCAGGTGTGTTGTGACAGTTTGGAGGGTCAGACTTTCTTCTCCAAGAAGGACAAGCCACTGTGCAAGAAACATGCTCACTCTGTCAACATCTGATGCTGGGAGCCCATCTTGTTTAGCAAATGTACTGAGTGGAAGGAAAGGTTAAAATGTCCATGCTCAATAATCGGTTAAAAGTATTTATATATGTTTTTCTAAAAATGCAAGAGAAATGTGGAAGCTTTAGGGGTTTTGTACACTGATCTTTGGAGTGTTTATCAGTTAGGGGTTTGCTTCACGAAAAGATCCACACACCCAAGCCAAACTATCAGAGTGCCTTTATTTCTATACCTGGCACGTGACTGTATTGGTTTCATGATTTTATGACCACATTTATATCTGCTTCAGTATTAGAAGGGAAACTTCTATAAAAATACAAGCCTGATATTGGAAATCTTGGTTTTGCTGCTGCTCAAAAAAAAAAAAAAAAAAAAAAAAAAGAAGGGGTTGACTTCAGCTCTCCGGATCACTTTATTGCGCTGATGTTTTTTAAAGTGCGTCTAGAAGTACTGAAGCTAAACTCCATTATTCCATGAAAAGAGGAGCTCAAAGGTGAGATAAGATTAGATGGAGTGGAGTTCAGTGCCTGACATTTTTGTCTGATGCTCATGTTCATCAACCCTCCTGCACAACTATACGTACCTGTGCCTTGGGCAGTTACATCTCTGATGGGACTGCGAAGGACTGAGATTTTTACAAAGCTTTTCAGTGGAAGAGTGGCTACTCAAGTGAAGCAGAATAATTTAAAAGATGCCACTTGGAAGCAAACATAGAGGGGACACACTTCTTTAAAGCATGGCACGTGCTGCCAGGCTACTAGCCAAAGAAGTGCTAGGGAAAGTGTGTTTGACGGGAAGAAAACGTCAGATCAGATCTTAAACGTAGGGGAGTGGGGTTCATATGCCTATGTTCACGGTTCAGGTTTTAGATAGTTATAAGTACCTGGGAAAGGGGACGTTGCATTGATTCTGCATGTAGCAGTGTTTTATACCCAGAACGTGAGGCTTTGGGGTCTAATGAGGGAAACTTTGGAAGTGCAACTGAGGACATTGTTTTTCTCTCAGTACATTCTTTATGATATGTAGCTCATGAATATGTATATTGGTGGTTCGCCAGTTAGTGTACTGAAAACTTATTTTCTTGCTCGGCTGTTACAATTTTTATTAGTTTAGTTTTTCTCTCTTTTCCTCCAGATGTAAGGAATGTATTGTGGAATAATATAATATTGAGTTAGGCAGTTCAGTATCTCTCAGTTCTTGCGAGGGAACGGGGACAATACTGTCATTATGTGTTTCTTGCAAACCAGGAGACTTTGCCAATTCTGTGGCTTGATCTGAATTTCGCCTCCATCCAGAGAGGCGGCGCAAGACCCGTGCACCAGCTCAGTCCCACTTAACTTCAGATGAGGGCTTAAGTGATGTGTAGCGATCGCAGGCTTATAGGGAGGAGGTGATGGCCCTCTGCATGGGGTGAATTTCGCTCCAGCGGGGTCGCGCAACAGAGGAGGGGGCCTCTTGGTGCCAGGTGAGGTCCCTGATGGAAACTGAACTTCTGTGCTATGTAATTCAGCTGGGATGTCAGAGCCGAACTGTTAGTCTTCACTGCCCTTTGCAGTAGACGTTAAAAGTGACCGTTTACTGGGTTTTTTTTTTACTGATGCTGAAGAGATTATGTACTGATACAAAGGAGAGATGTTTATCCATCAAATCACTGCAAGAGTTACAAAGAATTGGCATATGCAGTTATTTGTTTGCCAGGGGTCAGTAAAGCAGTTGTAACAAAGAATGTCAACGAAAAGAGGGGAAAAAACGAAACTGTTCTACTGAAATACGGGAAGTTATTTGGCATTTTTATTAATTCAGTGAGGCAGGGCGACATAATGTGTTGTTTCAGTTTATTTCCTGAAATTGTTTTTTAAGTTATTTTCCTTCAGTACTACCATCTTCCTTTTTTATCTTCTGGTAGTATGGAAAAAAAAGTGGAAAGGAGTTAAAAAATGTTTACACGGCCTTGTAGATGCGGGCTTGGCTGAAAATCAGCGGGACAGAGGCAGACGGGGCAAGATGCGGCGGAATGAGTCAGGCTGCTTTTGAAATTAGCAGAATGTGGAGAAACGAGACTCAAATCCGAGGTTTCAGTGGAGCTACGTTGCACATGGATGAGGAAAGAGGGTGGGAAGGCACAGGGTAAAGCGTTTGGTAATTTCTGTAATTCAAACCTTGCTATTTTAAAGTAGGATGGAAACTTTTCAGTGGGCACAACAGTTGCCTATGTCCTTCAAATTAAATTGAAATTTTGTAATCTTAACCTTTATTGGAATTGCATTTATTAATCTGTATTCTCTAGAATTTGAAGTTCTGCAATTGTTAATGAATTTGAGGACAAAAGCCTGAGAGGCTCCAATAGTACTGCTTCATTTAGCTGCTTTGCCTTGTAATTTCTTCTTTGTCTATTTGTTTAAAATTAAAAAAGGAATCACTGATACATGATGAGTATTTAATGGCTCTACCAAATTATATAAATGAACTAAAACAAAAAGGAACATAATGTTTATCATTATTTTAATAAGTGAGATTTTAGTAGAGCACTTTATAATAATGCCATATATCTCACGGAGTATTTATTTCATTTTTCTCGTTAGGGCTGTTTCGTGCTGGTATCTTTGTATTTTGTTTCATTTGTAAGCCTGCATATTTACCTCTAGAATCTTTTGGGGTGCGTGTATGTGTGTGTGTTTATATATACATATCTTCTGTATACACAAATACATGTATGTGTGTGTATATTGAGAGACGTGTATATGTGCACATACACACACACACACACACACACACACACACACACACACACGTGTGTATTTGACTGCAGACTTGACTTAGCAAAAATCAGCACCGTTTCATTATCGTTTGGGGTTTTCATAAGATTCCCAACTGTTTTTCATATGACAGACCTACCACGTTCTTGTTTTGAGGGAATGCTAGAAAGTCTAGGGCTCAGCCCCTTCTTGCAGAAAAGGAGAGACATAGTAACATAACTACTGTAGTTTTTTGCATGCATTTTCAGTCAGTAATTACTTTCTCTTCCAAAATCGTGCCTATAAGATAATTGGGTTTAACTCTGTTTGCAGGTAGAAGGTCTTTATAAGTGAATAATTGAGTCATGATGACAGTTTCAGTATATTGTAACGAAATAAATCAGAATTATGTGTAAATATAACAAATGCTTAATATAACAATGCAATAAATTTAAAAGCAAAAATTGAGTAGTGGTTCCATACGCATTGTGCCGTTCAGTTGCACAGTACCTGTTGTTTTCGTGGAGCTACTCGCATCTTCCAGTCATGAATAGCTTTGCAAACAAGAATAAGGAGGAGAGGGAACTACATCAGTTCACAGATTAGTTGTTTGAATTCCTGTGTTTTTCATTTTGTTTTACTCTTAAACAATCAGCTGTTAAGTCCTGGTGATTTGCTTGCTTGCATTTAATAGTCTTTGGTTTCAAGTTTTGCCTGTTCACATTTGCAAATTTAATAAAGACGCACTTTCTCTTTTCAGTTGCTTTGGGGTGTGTGTGTTTTTTTTTTTTCCTAAGTCCTAGTCATAGTGATTGTACACATGAATAAACATCATTTGTGTTGCTTGATCTTCAGGGTTTTTTTAGCTGAATGGAGGTTTGCTTTGCAGAAAAACACCTGGAGGTCCAACACCAAGTTGACCATGACCCAGCAGCGCGTCCTTGTGACAAAGAAGGCCAGCAGCCTGCCAGGCTGTGTGAGGCAGAGCGTCGCCAGCAGGGCCAGGGAAGTGATCCTTCCCCTTGGCTCATTACTGATGAGACCCATCTGGAGGGGGCTGGGTCCAGTCCTGGCCTTCCCAGTACAAGGGAGACAGGATGCTACTGGAGTGAGTCCAATGAGAGGCCACAAAGTCAAGGGACTGGAGCATCTCTCATAGGAGGAGAGGTGAGAGAGAAGAGGCGGTTCGGGGCGATCTTATCAATGTGTATAAATATCTTGGCGGGGAGGGTGTAAAGAAGTGGTATGTAGTGAAAACACAAGAGGCAATGGGCACAAATGGAAATACAGGAAAATGAAGAAAAAAAAACTTTTTTTTTCTTTTTTTTTAACTGTGAGGGCAGTCAGACACTGGAACAGAGGTTGTGGAGTCTCCATCCTTGGAGATGTTCAAAACCCTACTGGACAAGGCCCTGGGCAATGTGCTGCAGGTGACCCTGCTTAAGCAGCACGTTGGCCTCTGATCTCCAGAGGCGTCTCCCAACCTCACTGAGTCTCTGATTCTGTGCCTTTCCTGAAGACGGAATGAGAGATGGAAATACGGTATTAAACACTGCAGAATATATAACCGCGTAAAACTTCACGTTGACCTATTACTACCTGATATCTTTATTTCATTCTAAACCCAACTAGAATACTTTGCAATGTTTATCTAGACGTGTTCAATATTTTCCCTAGGCTGAGACTGTTGAAGGAATTGCTGCCTGTTCTGGCAAGCGTTATCTGGTACTGTACTCAGCCTTGGCACAAAGCATCCTCTGCCTTCTCCGAGGGATACTTAACCATCTACTCTAACGTGGTCAAGTACTTCATGATAACAGCAGCCTCGTAGCATCCTCCTTAGCCCAATATCTCCTAACTAGGCAAACGCACTGCTGTTTTCTACCTTTGTTTATACAAGCGAAGGAAAACACTGCACATAGCTCTATAAAATCTCGAGGCAGCTTTACAGAAAATTTGCCTCCCCTTCAGTGTTTAGGCTATGAATGAGACAAATGCAAGTCTATTTGCAAACAGTATATTAAACTCCAGAAGCCAAACTTTTAAAGGCATCAAGTCTGCGTTTGACAGTTTAATGGCAAAGGTTTGGTTTCTATCCATCACAACGTCACGTAACATTAAAATGCACCGAAGAAAATAAGAGATCTGTCATTCATTCATTAAGACACTGTAATCCAGTGTAAGATTTATAGGCTTAAAACTCAACAGTGTGTTTTCACAATAAATCCACTTTCACTGCTCAACCCAGAACAAATCTCTCTGTCACTCAAAATGTTTGCTCGTCAGAATGCCCTGTATGAGATCTTCAAAGAGTTTCTCACAAAATTGCATATAAATCCTTTTACCAGCAAAGGCTTAATTTAGGTTCGAGTTTTACTTTCTCAGGACATTGGTTAATATCTTGTGCTCAGACAAGATCTTGGTTATATCAGAAACACGTAGGTCCTAATTTATTATTAGAAGTCTGGTGTTAATTAGGGGGAATTACCAGAAATAGTTTGCTTGATGGAAATTTATTATGGGATCACACTTTACTGATGGCAAAATAGGAGTCACTGAAAGAGTGCAGCTCCTTCTCATAACCAACTAATTAATAAGGTGCCAAAATTCCTCTGAGAAGGGTTTGGTCCTAACTATGGGAACCTCACAAGCAAATGGTTCCTATGCAGTATTTAAAATTTAAAAGAGGAAAAGAGCAGCGAAAAGAGCTGCCCAACAGAAGGCTCAAGAGTGGAATGGCTTTTTCTTGAATTTATAAAAGAAAATGTTTTGATGTGTTTCTAGACTCATTAAAGAATCGCTTTTCCCAGGCAGCAAAACAACAGCTAATTTATAATCTCTCGTTTGGTGTTCGCAAACTTGTTTTTCAGTTTTATTTGGGCACATTGCACATTATAGCCTGTAATTTTATGGATTGGACTTATAATGAGCTTTTGTATTGCTCGTTATTACTACCCCTAAAGGTCTCTTTCTTCATAACATGCCTTGAAAGTTGGAGTTGACATAGATAGGAAACTTGTGCTGATGACTGACAAATAAGGCAGAGTTTTCACATCTGCAGTGAGCCCGAATCTAGCACGGCTATGGCAGTTTGGGGATAGGGAAGCACTGTCTGATGTTAATGGTCACCTCAAAGAATATGTTTTACTTGCTTCGGAATGGCTTGTTGTGATAAGACGGAGTGCTAGCAAAAATGCCTCTGAAGAAATTTAAAGTCACCGTACTAAAGGTTAGAGATAGCTGATTTGGAAAAATATTTTCCGTAAGATTTTTTCCAAAATGCTTCAGAGGGTAAGGAGTGCAGCCTGTAATAAAACGCTTTTGCGTTTGCACTGGAAATACCTTAAAACTCTTTAAAAAATATCCAACTTTCTTTTTGGAAGGTTTCTCCCGCACTGGGAAGCCGAGGATTGTGTCATTGTGCTGGGAGCAGCGCTCACACTTTCCGTGGAATCACAGCTATTTCCTTTGCAGTGCTCGTGCCCCGACGTCGCTGCTCCTCGCAACTGGGCAGCGCCGCTGTTTGTTTTAAAGTGTTTCAGTACGAGATAATCCCATCCGGCGCGTCCTTCGTTTCTCTTTGCGATGCATCAATGAAATGTCAGCCGTTCCTTTGGTAAATATAAACTTGCGCTAACCTTTGGCAAACTTTCCGGAGTGTCAAGTTTTCCCACCCAGAAGTTTCCGCTGGAGAAATAACTTCAGCTGTCGGACCAAAGTGGCTATTACATCCCACACAAACTCTTGCCTTCCCTTGAAACCCATCAAGCAACAGGAAAGCACATAAATATATGCGTCGGGTCAAATGCATCAATGACCTAAGCAGATACAGCCTCACTGATTTCGGCTTATTTCCCTCTAAATTAAAAATAACTGGTATCAAAGCTACACTAATTTCATACTTAGGCTTGCCCATTCGCTGGGCTCAGAATTAAACTGAGGATCTGGCCCATTGGTTTTAACAGGATTCACGTTAGCATCATAAACCTACTGAAAGGAACGCGATAGTTTGGTAGATGGCAAACCAGTGGAGTGCCGCGGTCCCCGGAGACACGTCCTTCTGGCTTCGTTAAAAGAAACCATACTGCTGCATAACTGCTGCGTATTTCATCTCCCACAGCTTAGCTTGGCAGTCTCTCTCGACAAACGGTGGAGTAACAAATCAGTTAGGAAAGGGAAAAGCTTTCCGGGACACTGACCTGCCCTAGTGGAGCTCCTTGCTGGTTCAGGGGAGGGTAATCGAGTTGTTCGGCGCTGGCCCTCCAGCAGAACGCACGCTGGCGATAGCGTGCTCTGAAAACAAGCAGGATGGGAGGTTCATAAACGATCTGGCTCCGCGCGAAAGGTGAACTTTTGGTGTTTTGCTGCTCACAGAGTTGCGGCGCTCTGCGCTGTGTTTGCCCACCCCAGAGTTTCTTCGGCGCTGCCTGCCGTTTGCGCTGGCCTGGCGGCACGCCTCCACATTACGTAAACCCTCCAAAGCGTCCTCTAAGGGCAGAGGGAGAACTAGTCAGATGTCTTAAAAAACTGCTTTAGCCTACTTTGTTTCAGATTCATTTCCATTATTGGAATAGTGTTGATCATGAAACACAAAGCGGTAACTTACCTTCTCCTGCTGTCTGCAAAGAATAAGTTAAGACTATTTAGGATTGGTCCTTTTGGTTTTTTAACTAGAGGGCCTGCTCATCCTTGTATGTTCTTAGCCTGTGCCTATCACTGTTTGCAACAAGCTAGGGTGAAAAACAGAGCACGCTGGAGTTTGCAGCACCTACCTTCTAATCTTGGACCAGTCATAAATTGCCTTAAACGATCCAAGAGCGCTTAAACTGGTATGCGATTTTGTTTCCTCCTATGTAATAGCTGATGATGATCAGGAGAGAGCTCCTGGGAAATTCTGACCAGTGCTATCTGGGGAAACAAATAGGTTGGACTTTCTCTAAAATAATTCTATGTATATTATTGGAAAGAAAATGATTACTACATAAGGCTGCAATCTGTCTTTAAATCTCACATATGCTTCCTTTTTTATTTCTGAATTGTCACAAATTTGTAGCAGATCAACTGTTTGGGTTTTGTGTTTTGTTTTATTTTTTCTTTTTTTCCACTTTTAATTGAATGCATCTCTTTATTAGCTAGAAAGCTCCCTCTGCAAATTTTGGAGAGATGTTATTTTTTGGTGGTTTCCTTTTTCATTTTTTCTAAATGGAACTGTGTGATGTCTTGCTGTGGATCAGTGTCTGAGGATGCTCTCTGGCTGGATGAAATCTATGATACTCCCTAAAAATTGGTAACATGCTGTCTCGCTTAAAGTTTGTCCATTACGACGTCTCTGAAAATTTTGTCACAGGTTTCATAATACCATCTTAATTTTCTGAACTGTTATGTGACTGTAGTAGGATTGCAATCTTGTATTGCTCTGCTCAGTGCATTTGTGGATTGTGGTATACCGCGGGGATACTAGATCACTCATCGGACACCGTGGTAAAACCGAGAGTCGTAATTTGGAACGTGATGCCACGTGCAGCAATTGCAGCACTGCTTTTCAGAGGGAGACAGGTAACATTCCTGTTCATTTCAGGTATTCTGTAGACGGTGTTAGATACTATGTGTGTGGTGTTTATTAATGCATGGTAATGTATGTTACTTATTGGAATATTGTTTCCTGTAAAAGAGAAGATTTAAGTTAGCGCGCGCAGTTTCTTGTGCCTGGAAAATAAAGGCAGTGCTAGTCTGTGCTAAAAGGCCAACACCACCATTAGTAATTACACCCGGTTCCTGCACTCAAGCTGTTAACATGCTTTCCTATAGAATATGATCTGTATTGTCGAATATATATTGATATACGCTGTGGCCTTATAAAGAATCAGCTGTTATATTTTTATAGGTTGTGAATTGTAATGAGTTGATATGCTGAGAAAGGATGTATTGCTTAAAAGCCTATAGGCTGGATTCAATTTACTATTAAAAAAAAAATCTAAAAGTTTTTGCAATGACTTGGATCTTAACCATTTGAAATTTTTTACAGACCTAGGGAGAGCTGCTTCCAAATTTCCAGAATTATCTTTTCCCCCTCCAGAAGGACAATTAGTGCACGTGGGCCAGCGCTGACTGCTAACCCAGCGCTGACTGCAGACTAAAGCTCCTTTGGAGAAGGCAAAGCTGCTGTGCAGCTTTTGTGCCTTTCGGTGCAAGCTGGAGCTTGCTGTTGGCTTCTGAAGGGCTAGAGCCCTGTGCACACCAAAAGTGCAAACAGCTGCAGGAAGAGCAATATAGGGCAGCTGTGGGGTCCCCCCCAGGTGTGCACGCTGACAGAAAGGCATGCATTTTTATCACAGAGATCCCTCCCTCTCTCAGTGCCAGCTAAGTATTGGAGCTAAATGGGTCCCTGCTCTTCTCCCTGGAGAGATGGTTTTTCTTGTGCTGGAGGGTGAACCAACCTCCCAAAACTCAGGGGAGTCTGTTCCTGCGTGGGATGGCTGCCGATGCTGCTTCACCTCTTCCTCTTCCCATGGGCTGAATCAAGGCTTGCCTTCCTGTTTAAGTGCAGGTTAGATTTTGAGTTAATTTAAGTTTGGGCCTAATCACCGTTGAGTGCAGGTGTGAACCTACTCTATCAATACGCATATGAGTCCATGTGTAATACATATTTTTTCGTTTTTCAATCATTTTTCAAATGACTTTTTTCAGGGGGCATATTGAGAGGAGACTCCAACCAGGGAGTCTGCAAAATAGCGCAGGCAGGGATTGCTGTACTGTGTTGGGTTCTGCAGGCTGACGTGCCAGTAACAGGGTTTGCCCTTCTGTCCTTCATCTTTTCCGGTTGTAGACGGTCAGCTGCCGGCTAAAGGTGACAGACTGACGATGGGTATCTGTAAGGCTCTATACTGAGAGGTAGCAGACCTCCGTCTGTAAGTGTGGCTGAAGGCATTGGAAAGGTTTCAAACGGACTTAGAAAGGTCTGCCCAGCAGAGAGAGCAGAGCGGGCAACGCTGGCACCGGCTGTCTTTTACTACCCCAAGGCACACTGTCCTTCCCAGTGCCAGAAATGCTCCAAACCTGGCTTGCACAGGGCACGCGGGGCTGAAATCACATTGGGAATTCAAAGCAGCATGAGACTGGGGAAGCAAAAGGATAGGTTTATTTCAGCAATGCATGCCTAGATTGTTTGACTGGAGGAACAGAAACGGGCACGCTCTTAGGGAGCAAAATTCCTCTAGGTCTGACTTAGGTACAGGAGCTGCACCAGTGTGATGTCCTCTGAGGCCCCTTGTCTGCCATGCATGAGGGCCTGCTCTGGAAAAAAAAAAAAAAAAAACAGGAGATTTGAGGAGGGAAAGGCGAAAAGGCAAGCGAAGCTGTTCCTGCAGGGGAGCAGAGCAGTGTGGGTGGTGGTGATGACAGGAGGACAGCCCTCTGGTGACATGCTGCGCCATCCCCGCTGAGCGCAGGAGCGAGCGTGAGGCCAGCCCTCTTGGCATCGGCTGTGGCGTGTCAGGAAAGAGAGGTGAGAGAAGAGGGGGAAAAAAAAAAATCTCTACGTTTATGAGAAAAACAACCCTCCAAAGGGAAGGTGAGCGCTGAGAGCACACAAGAAACCTGGAAGTGTCCATAAACCCAGAGGGAGCAGAGTCAGCCCTCCTTTGCCAGGATGCTCCTAAGTGGGATGCAGGGAGCAAACTTCTCCTCTTTCAAGCCTAGTTTGTATTCATCACCAACTTCTCCAAATTTTTTTTTTTTTGGGCCAGCTTTTTACTTTGAGGTCAAATAGCTCTTTCGCCTTCACAATGTGCTTGGGAGCACAAACAAATCCTTTTTTGTCATGGGCTCGTTCTGGGCTACCCAGAGACCAGTGTGGTTTAGCATTATCAGTGCTGGCTGCCGCTTCGAATGACAGCGTCCCATCCCGTGCCATCTGCAGGCAGCAGCGTTACCTCAAACTTCCCCAGTGCTTTGCTCCTCTGAACTTCTCCCAGCTCCTGGCGCAGCCACTTCTGCTGATGCTGGTGTGGAGACCTTTGCAGAGCAGCTCCACACCTCTGCAGGGGCAAGTTTCACCTTGAGCTGCTGCGGCCTGCTGCGGGATCCTTACGATCCCACGTAGGATCATCCAGCAGATGAAATGGACTGGAAAAGCTCGTCGGATGTCTAAAATTAAGGCTTTTATCTCTTGCTGTGTGCAAAGCTGGAGCTGCTGTTCTCCATATGCTGTTTGTGGAGAAGCACTACCCATTCGAGCTGCATCACGTGCCTGGTGCCAGTGGGATCCAGCTGCTCAGGGAGCAGATAAATTTCTGGAAGCCGGTTGCCATGACTCATGGTTAAACAAATCCATCGCTTGTTCTAGTATGTGGATTCTGTACTTCGTCCGCTGCTACCCCGTCGCGTGGATCTCATATCCTCCGCTCTGTCATTTGGAGGTGAATAATTGCGTGAGGACCCACAGAGCTAATCTCCAGCCTGCTACCCTGCTTTGTCATTTTGCTGCAGTGCTGAACTGCGCTGCGGTTCCCATCCATCTGGAATCACTCGGGTCTTTCCCCTCCTGAGCGCTACCAGCTACAGCAATATTTACAGTTGGGTAGAAAAGGAGGAGCGAGCCAGAATAACTGTGTCCTGTGGGCTCAGATCCGCCTGGGGTTTTAGGTGGCCGCAGGGCTGTGTGCTGTCTGTCCAAACTGCTGCTCGAAATTGCTGCAGGCCACTAAGTATCAGCTATGTTTCGACCAACTGGAGGCCAGAGGATGGGGATACCTGAGGAGCGAAACACAGGGAGAGTTAACAGTGGAAAATCCCTAACCTGCTTCATCTGATTTGGCTAGGAAGTGGTGATGTTAGGAAGCAGTGTGCTCCCACAGCTTGGGACTGTAAGCATCTCGGGGACTCCTCTGATGGTTGCTTTCTAGCTGCTGCACCCTCTGCTATGCCGCAGGTTGCCGGGGTTGCTCTCAAGCAAGCCAGAAATCAACGTGTTGACTTAGATTTCAACAACGCATTTCAACTAATATAAAGCCAGCCATTCCTATGTTGATGATTTGCCTAAAAGAAACGCTTCTGGGATGATGACCATTTGTGAAAGGAAAGCAGTTATTCATAGACGAACTTGGTAATGTAATCGCGTTAGGTGAGCCCAGTACTCCCCATGGTAAGATGCTGCTTTCACTCCTTATTATACATAGGTCGATCTCTACAAATGATGACTTAAAACAAATAATGGCAACAAATCCTACCTGCGATTCATCAGCTTTCTTAGGGGGTGTTCATCTGGGTCCCAGCATGCAAAAATTCATTCAAGATTTGCAGTGAGTGGAGTGAGGACCTTAGCTGCCATTGGTAGGTGCTGTCACCTCGTTGTATTGAACTGTATTAAATGAGGCTGGGTTCCTTTGGAGATCGGAGGATACAGTCACGTCATCAAAGGGTGTGCCAGAAGAGGACTGAATCAGCGCTCCTAACTTTGGCATCCTTGGCTTTTCATCCTCACTGATGATATTTTAATGGAATATAAATTGGTTCAGCAAAGATGGACACTCTTGTGGCGTTTATAGAAATGTTCTGGTCTGGTTCAAAGCTCAAACTGTTGAGAGGTTTGGAGTGTAAAAATAAATCCAAGGGAAGATTCATTAGGAGGCAAAAACCAGGCACAGCAGGCAATGATAGGGCCTGACTACTGCAATATGTGCGTGGCTTCTGCATGCGTGTGACTGCAGAAATGAAGGCCTTCATAGTTAAAGACACACTGAGCCTCTTTTTTTTTTTTTTTTTTCCTTCTAGGAATACCATAGACTATACAGTTAACTGCACATGAGAAAAATGGGCTTGGAGAGGCAGTCTGCTTTGGAGTGGAAGACATCAACAAAAGAGCCTGTCAAGCTGCTCTTAAGAATAGGAAGGAAGTTGGTTTGAATTCTATCAGAGATTTTGGGCGAGCTCAGTACAGATATTCATATTCAAGTTAAGGCCTGACATGCTAGTCGCAGACACAAAAAGCTCAAGCAAAACTAGTAGAGGTGAAGAAGAGGCTAATTGCACAGCCCTTCTTGCAAATGCAAATTCTAAATAAGGAAATAGAGACTTTTCTGGTTAATTTAATAAAATCATCCTGATACGTTTCTAGACTCTTTTAACAGCTGGCAAGGAGGAGATGCATGAAAGAGAGCACACAGCCACAGAGAAGGAACTGATGATCCTGGAGAAAAAGTGGTGCTGGCAGTTTGATCAAAACAAGATCAAAGAGGAGATTGCTTTGAGGTGAGGTAAGCTATTTATTTTGCATTTTCTTTTCTTCTTTTTTTCCAGGGCATAGATGGAAGCGTTAGCTTTGCTTTCCTCACAAGAGAAATTAGCTAGAGATGTTACAAAATAAAAGTTTGCTTATTAGTCCCAATCATTCTGGTTTTAATTATCTTGCTTTTACTGTGATTGTCATATGGATAATACTGTGCAGATGTCTGCAAAGAATAGAAAAACTTGAGCTCTTTGAACAGTAGGGATGGTGAACATGAACTGTAGAGGTGCTGCAACCTGCAGTCCTTCTCTGATTCTCAGTCATTAGCTCTGGACAGAGGTGCCCAGTTACAGTAATCTGTGTTGTAATATGTATTTGACTTTGGGTCTGGACACTGGAAAAAGACCACTGGAATAAGGCAGAGATTGAAGGTGGCAGAACCATTGCTCAGGAGACAACAAGCAGTGCCTGGAACCCAGCAAAGCTCTTCAGCACATACTTCCATTAAATAGGGAAGAAGTCCTCCTGACGATAAGTGTTTTATTAGGTTTCGACTTTAAGCAGTATGTCACACACATCTTTAAAATAATATTTGCAAGGCGAGTTTATCGATGTTGATATTCCTAGCTTTTGTTTTTGTGTTTTGAAATTCAGCAGGCTACTTCTCTTCCTTGCAGGCCCAGAGGGTACGTACGCTTTCGAAACTCCTCACGCTTGTCACTTTCTAGCGAGGGTTTTTTATCAAAATGATTCATGACATTATCATTACTCTCATCCTAGGAAGTTTTAAGCGCTCTTGAGTCAGTGCCATTACTTACGTGAGTCTAGTCCCAATATGAATTTTCTCCTAGAACTTGCAGCTGCCTAAGAGTGGCAGTTTATGTAATTCTGGACTGGTGACGTATTTAATATTTGACATTTTATACCTCTGCACAGCTAGAAAACAGCTGCAGTCATTGGCACCACGTTATCCTGGTACTTCTCAGATGCAGATCTCAAGGCTGTGCATCATGTGCTGTAACCACCCTGTCCTCAAGTCTAGCCTATTAACTTCTTATTTCTCAACGTATTGGAACACGGCTGTCATAGCGCACCTTCTTACGAGGAAATGGCAACCATTTTTTCTCGCAGATATGTTAAAGCGCCAGAAAACCCAAAGAGAACGGGCAGCACCTTGTGTTTTGTCAGATTTTCAGCCCCCACGCTGAAGGAGAGGGCTTTCCTGCCTAGCGCCCTTGGCTTGGTCATCAGTTTACCCACGACAGCGACGGTGTCCGTTCTGTAGCGCGGTGGCTCAGCCAAAAGCAATGCCTTGGAAACGCGTCCAACAAATTGCAAAACAGGTTGTACCCAGATAGTGCCAAGCAGCCTTTTACCTGCAGGGACTTAGAGCTGATAGACCACCTTCATGTGAGAGATTTGGCTATGACTTTTAAAATCCCCTGTGGGACCTAAACGCTGCGTGCAAGAAACACATATCCTGTAGTTTTACAAGGGAGTCTCAGGTGCCCCCAATACACCAGAGCACAGTAAGAAATAAAAGGTTTACAAAGGAATTTAATTCAGTGGCAAATACCTCTAACAAAACAGATATTCCAGAGGCTGCGGGGATTACTTGCCAATTGTGGTATAAAATATGTAATAGGGCACAGAAGTGCATGGCAATTTGCACAGAAACGGGGTTCTGTAGCCGTAGCACATACAGTGCACAAGAAGCTGTTTTATTCACAAGGTGATATGATGTATGGACCAACTCCTTGGCTGCGCCTGACTAAAGCCAGCAACCACACAGGCTCCTTGGATCCCTTTTACATAGTCTCCCAGGACTCATAATTCACATACACCCAAGTTAATATTGCTCCTGTGGCATTTTTTCACACACTTTACTTTCTGCCTGGGCCCTGGGGTGGGTTGGGCTCCCCCAGGTTAGACACAGGGAGCCCTGGCTGCTCCCGTTGGTGTTTCACTGGGATCCCCACTCTTGTCCCCTAGAAAAGGTGAGAGGAAGGCGCGTGCGGTCCTCTGCTGAAGGAGAGGAGGTGGTAAATGCTGGGACCGTTACAGAGCTAAAGTTACAGATGCTCTCCTGACTTTCCAAATTTCTCTTAAGGAATGAGGTAATGTTGCACTCCATTTGAACAGGGAATAGCTAGGAAGAGCTGAAGTGAAATTATTTAATCGCAATGGCTGTAGACTTTTCTTCAAAACAAGAGCCACAGAATTGACAGGGTTTTGGTGATTTTTCCTTTTTTTTTTTTTTTTTGAAAAGACTAAGGATAAAATTGCTATTTAAAATTACATTCGATTACATTCTCTCGGAATTTGTAACCTCTGTAATACAGACCGTCTGTGTAACTCATAAATGCCAAAGCCCTTCCCAGCAGATTTCACCTGTAATATATTTCATGTATGGCACTTATGCATAGCCAAAATTACTCTTTCTAAATAAGTTTCAGCAGGGATTTACAGCCCTTGTTGTAAGAATAGTTCACGCTGGCATGTGGTGTGAGTTTACCCAAGTGGACTGAGATGAAGGGACGCATTACCTCAGATCTTGGTATGATTCTTTGTCCATCTGTGTAGTCCTCCTTTGAAAACTGCCAGAGTGGGAAATATAGAATTGCTTCTAAATGTCAAAGTCTTTAATTAAAAAATAAACAAAACAGTGAAATCTGAAGCTAATATTGTGGGGGAAATAAAAATAGGAGCCAAAGTGCAGGTAAGGACTTTGATATGGTTAGTCAAATGCTGGTGAAGCTAAAACTCAGGCTCTGAAGATGTTTCCTGGGAAGCAGCTGAAATGCCTGTTGCACTGCTCGTTAGTTTGAATCTCTTTGCCCTGAGACCTGGTCTGCCGAGGACATCTGCGAGGAAGACGAACGCGTCCAGTCCCTTAAATTTTGAATATACAGCCACCGTATCGCAGCCTACCTAGGCAGTGAAGGCTGAAACCTAAATCTTGTTGTATTTCTGACATGTTCCCACTCCTAGCTGAGAGTTAGGAACTCTGAAAGTAGCTAAAAATGGCGATGACCACCATTTAATTAACATTTCAATCCCGTTCTCAGTGTTCAGCTGCATTCCCCAACTCCAGATGCGCAGGAGCTAACAGGGCTCAGATGCGCAGGGCTCCACCCTGCCGGCCAGCCCGGCTCAACCGGGTGAAAGAAGTCTTGCCCAAAAGGCAGGCAAGGTTGGCGCATCTGTGGCTTACACCCTGGTGCATCCTTTGTTGGCAACAGGAACTATTTTGGGAGTTTTCTTGAAATATGCAGTAATAAGTGGTAATAGGAGATCTCAGAAATATAATTTTAGCGCTCTCTACTTGCAGCAGATGCGAGTGTGTTTGGGCTCCGGTTGCTGTTTCTAACTGTACCCTTGTCTTTAAGGCGCTCCACGTACTTCCTCTGCACAGACAAAAGCTGTTGGGCTATAAAATGCAAAGGGCAAGGATTTGTCAGAGGAATGAGATCCATTGTATGCGTTTCAACACTTGTTGCATCTCCCAGGAGATGCTCCTCAGCCAACGCAAAGTGATTGCATTTGCATGCGAAAGACAAATGTGCCCTTGAAGTGATCAACGAGATGCCTGCAAACATTGTGGGCTGATCCAAGGACAGAGATGACTTTCCCCCCTGCCCCTCCATTGAGAATGGAAAGTAAAATGGATTCGATGGGAGTCTTTCTGAAACGAAACCGATTAATGGAGAGAAGTTCTTTATTTAGAAAATGCCGTTGGTTACTCAAGAGCAGAGAAATGGGAGTTGAAGGGGATATCACACCTCAGTTTTAACTAGCGGCTTGCAGTGACTTGCTTTGGATACCCCCTTTCCTAGCTGATATTTCCTCTGATTTATTTCACCACAAAAGTGGATCATTTCAGTGACTTTTATTCAAGTCCACTTGGCTGTTTTACAGTTCTCTGCATGTTTCAATATATTCCACTGTTAAAAATTTTAAAAGTAGGTGGGGAAAGAGGAAATTTCTGGTTAATATATAACAATTCCTGAAGTCAATGTGCCTGGACTCAATTTTCAAGGCATTTTTCCAGACATCTAATGATGCCAAAAAATAAAAATAGCCAACTAACGGGACCTTTGCTACAAACTCCTCTACAACCCAGAAGAAGTTTCATGGCCCTAGTCAGGGTCTTTTCGACCATCATTTGGGAGAAACTGGAAATACTGTCACAGGCACCCAGAAAAAGTAAAAGTACTATATAAAATTGCTACGGATGATTAAATCTGCTTTAGTATAAAGAGCTGAAATTAAAATCTCATCTCTAACATTAGAACAGTCCTAGCTAACCAAATGGCATAAGTTGTGCTAGCTAGAATAGTTAAAACTTCAGCTGAGCGCTCCTGTTCATTTACAGTTGGCCATGGGTAAGTTAGCAACCTCTGTACAGAAACCAGGTAGACCACTATTGTGATTACACATGCTATGGACAGATGAAGATAGGTTTAGAAGCAACATAGGAAATCTCAGGGGGTTCAAGTAAATTCACGTCCAAGGGTTGAGAGAAAAATCATCACTTGGAGCTGAAGAAAAACTGCTGATTTTTGAACACACGTGTTTTAGATCATAATTAGGAAAAGCCTTGCATCAATAATTTTTACAAATAGAGTTCCACTATTGAAAAACTCAGTGGGGAAAAAATGGGGTATAAGAGTTGAGATGGGGAATATTTTTGACGTTTTATTCCCTGGCTTTTGAGGGAATGTGGTAGGAGGACATACAACTTGTGGGTTTACTATAAATTTGCTGAGTTTATATTTTATCAGGAAATCAGGTTGCCCAGCGAGTTTGTGCAGTCTCTATTCTTGGAGGTTTTCAAGACCTGACTGCATAAAGCCCTGAGCAAGCTGGTCTGACCCTGCTTGGAGCAGGAGGTTGGACTAGACACCTGAGGTCCCTTCCAGGCTGGGTTACCCTGTGATCCTATCAAACAGACAAGCTAGAATGATTTTTATTGTCTTTCCTTGAGCGAACTAGTGCTGTTTTCTTTTTTTTTTAAATGAAAAATTTAAATTTAAATTAAAAAAATAATCAAATCAAACAACTTTATTGCATCTACAACTACGAGAGCATTGTAGTCGCACGTTTAGGCCAAGCATCCTGTATTTGTGACCGTGTGCAAGAGATTAGATACTTTTCTTTATGAAAAGCAAGAGCCTAGCTGGTTTAATATATTATTTTATAGACTTTCCAGGAAATGTTGCTGAAAATATCATATCAAACCACCTTCCATTTCATTAGCAGCCTTCTACGATTTTAGGTGTGAATGAAAATATTACAAAATGTGGAAGTTAAATAAATGACGAAACACAAGAGCAGTTAATGACTGAGTAGGTTGGCAAATGAAGTAACAGAACAGTGTGAGCTACGTTACCTTAGTGCATTGAGCTGTGCGTACTGTTGATAAAACTCTATGCAGAATAACCATTAAGGGCTCCGCAGTTATTGCTAAAAGGAGAAGGACTGATCTGGAATGATTCTAGGATCACCTCATTCGTCCCACCTATGATTTATGCCAGCTGCCACATATTCTCTGTGAAATTCTTGCTTGTGTCTTAATTTATTTTTATACTCAGTTTGGCTGATAAGATGAAATCTGTGCCATTAATCCTCACGACAGGATTTTTTCTGTCATTTAATTTGTGGTACTATTGCTGATATAGGTTTCCAATAATATAACCGAAGAAAAATAGATGTAAGAGGCCGAATGTGAAATCTTACACTTGTGCCATTCATAATATTTCAAACTCCTCAGTAAAATATTATTTCGCTTAGTGAATGCTGTTAGAATAAGCATAAGGAAGAGGCTATATTCTTGCCTCCATGTGTGCATATGTCTTACTTTAACCTGACTGCAGCCTTACATACTAGCATTCACTGAAAACTCCACAAAGGTAATGTGCCACATATTAGCTTAGCAGCTGAAAGATAAGTATAGTCAACGCTAAGGGAAAAATGAAAAAAATCAGCCAAGTATTCAGTGATTCCAAGTCACTTAGAACTCAGCTGTTTTGGGTTTGAACACAAGAAAATCAAACTACATGGGCTTCATGTAAAAATCTCTTCCATCTGGCCCAAACAGGAAGCCAAACCTTTTGTCATCTGGTTAGCTATGAATTTTTCAAACATGTTTTTCATAGATCCATCCTAAGGTTATTGTGACGCATTCCAGGGGTCACTTGAGAAGTCACTGGAAATAGATTAAATTACCGCTCTTGTACAAAGGGAGCATACGTAGACATGGGAGTAGTCCCGGTCTACCGACTTCCCAACCTTTTGTGGGTGTTTCAAATAGCAAAGTGAAAATCTTAATCTGCATTTCTTTTGCCCTTAGGTTTTCCCAGCAGGGCATCAAACTCCCCCTTCACCTCCACAGAGATACCCAAATCCTAACACGTAGGCAAGAGTACCTTTCCCAAGAGGCAAGGGTGAGTTGTGCTCAGCCTGGAGGAGAGGTGGCTCCGGGGGGAGCGCAGCTGGACAGAAGGAAAGAAATCCCTTAAAAAAAAAAAAAAATCCCTGTGAGAGCAAGCAAGCTGAGGGCGGAAGAGGCTGCCCCCGGGACTGTGCAATCTCTGTTCTTGGAAATTTTCAAAGCTCAGCTTAGCAAACAGGTCTGACTTCACAGCTGGCCCTGCTTTGAGCAGCAGGTGGGATTAGATGACCCCCAGGAATGTCTTCAGACCTAAGTTTTTTAGTGATTCTGTGTAATGGGAGCTGCAGTTATTTATAGGATTATAAATGAAAGTGCTACGATTTGGCCTGAGATAGACATCAGGTGAGGCACAGAACTGGGCCTGGAATTGACGGTAGGACTTAGATATAAAGTTTACTTTTGACAAAGAATTTGCAAGAGGAGTGATGTTAACAGTTGATTCTTGGGTTAGGATCTCGCCTCAAGAATCCACTGCACAGGACTTGAAGAAACACGTTAATAGAGATGGAAAAATACATGACAATTTTTTTAGCAAGAAATTACCTCTGAGATAAAATAAGAAACAGTTGTTTCTCAGACTGATATCTATCATTGCAGCACTGGAAAAAAACCCTACAAGTCCCTGGACTTTCCAGTGCCCAGAAGCAGTTGCTTTGGGCACTATGAGACACTCCTTCGCATCTGCCTGTGGACAGAAACCTGCTCAAGCACTCTAGGTATTAGCTGCAGCTGAAAATAAGGAAGAAAAGGAAAGAGTTTTTCTAATAGGTGGTTAGATTTAAAAGTAACATTACATTAGAACGTATTCTGAAGTTTTAAATTTTAGAAGGAGGCCAAAGGAATTGTGTTATTGAATAGAAAAGGGCAGAACGCTAACTGTATCATATCCCTGCCAAACTCTCATATGGGCATTACCTCCCATATAAAATGTGTTTGTGTGTGTGTGTGTGTGTGTGTGTGTGTGTGTGTGTGTGTGTGTGTGTGTGTGTGTGTAGATACATGCACGCACATATACTGTGTGTGTGTGTGTATGTACGTATGTGTGTGCATGTGTTTCTGTAAGATGGAACTGCCCATACACTTTTTCCTGGGTTATGCCCAGCACATTCATTTAATGATTCAACAAGGACATACACTACCAAGTTCTTGGGCTTTCTTCTCTAATTTCTTTTTCTTTGTAAAAGCTTTGATACTTTTTGGCACTGGTTCATGTAGTCAGTAGAGTACATTTAATGGGCCAGAGGCATTTTTATTACCTTTTAAAATGTTTAAAAGAGTTTCTGTATAATTTTTCAACGTGTTCTTATTTGTTTATTTCTGTATATTTTTGGTGTAAAGTGGTAACGCTGTCGTGTTAGCTTTTATTACCTTGGCACTGTCATCATTAAAGATGTATCAATACTTCCATCATGTGCTTATATTTTTAGGGGTTTATATTCTGGACATGACACTTCATTCTCAGCTGGGTGTCCCAATACAAATTCCCCATGAAGGTGTGCACGTCATTATTTTCTTTAATTAAGTTTAAAAGAAATTGGTTTGGCAACTTTTAAATTGCACAGAATCTATTCTTAGACAATATTTACAAGTATAATAGAAAAAATATGGTCTTTGCACAATTAAGAGATCGATCCTTCACTTCTAAGACATTTAATTATCTCGGTCATAATGGGAGATTTGTTTGAGACAAGACTGAAGGCTCAGTCACTAGAAGTGACATTCAGTTACTGAATAGCTTAGCTTCAGTTACTTTTAGTATCGTGTGAAAAAGGCAAGTGAACTGGACACTAAGTATAAAGAAATACGTGTTTCATATAGATGAAAATTGAAAGGCATAGAACCAGAATTTTCCCACATACTGCAAGCAGTTGCAAGCAAAACAGAAAGCATTTGGTCTTTTCAATTGTTTAAAATTAAAACGGCCTATTTAGCCACTAAAATCATATGCATTGTCTGTGTTTCTCTTTGTATCACTGATTGTTCCTTTGTTTTTGAACATACAGGTATTCTGCCTTCTCAATATTCTGAATTGCGCTTGATTAAATGCAGATTTTTGAAGAGGATCTATCAACAATTAGGACTTCGTTTGGAAACCCATGCGAACGAGCTGTGCTGAAGTGTTGGGTGCTTGTATTCAAGACGTGCTTGAATCCAGGAAGCGCTGGGTACTTGTACTCAGCTGCTGACATCCGAGTTCTGCAGGCAGTAGGGAGCTTATTAATTCAGGGGGATAAGCGTGTTAGACCACCTTCTAGGCAGCTGGTGGGTGGCAACGCTGGCACTTTTTTACTGCCTTAGTCCCAGTCTGTTGCATAGCTCCACAGAAAGCAACGGTTCACGGTTAAAACAGCTCAGAGTCAGATTTAGTTTCTCACTCCGCTCATATTCACCTTTCAGTTGAGACAGAGGCAGCTACAGCAATGAATTCCCAGCAACTGGAATCTCCTTCTCATCACTGTATTTTGCAAGAATGTCTTTTTTTTTTTTTTTTTTTCCTGGCAAAGAAGGCATAGCAAAAGGCCAGCGGTATGGTGACCCTGTAGTCTGCAAATCCTCCTCCCAGATGGTGTGGAGAAGCCAGAGCTCCACAGGAGGAGAAAACAGATGGACTTGTGGTTTGACCCTGCACCTCTTTTACCGTATGCAGAACACAGCGGTTCGGACAGACACTTGTAAGATCAGTGGCTGAGTCTAATGCTGTACAAAGAAGAGAAATATGGCAACTACATTACAGAGCATCGACTGATATCAACGGTCAGGGCCAGCATCTGGCTGCCAGCGTCCAAATGCTCCAAAGGTTCCCAAGAAGTTTTGAATTAAGGCAGAATAAAAAGTCAGTTTTATTTTCAGTTGCTCCAGACAAAGCCCACCTGTGAGCTCAAGTTCAGTAGTATTCCCAAATATGGGATAACTCATTAAAAAGATCCAACCCTTGGAAAGAGACTAGCATGAAAGATACATTTGCTACTGTTCTGGTCTTACTGAAGATAGCTCCTCACTGTTGGAATAAAATGGTGACGATATTCCCATTTTATTTTAGATTCCTTCTGACGACACAAAAGGCCATTCCCAAATTGGCAGTGCATGTCATTAACATGTATGCAGTTTATATGAAATTTATGAACATGCCTATAGATATATACTGATAGATATGCATATAGATGTCCAAGGAAATGGGAGGGAAGGTGAAATCTGTGGGAGGTCACTACATAGTGCATCTTCCTCAACTTGCAGAATGAAGCATCGATTGTGTTATCTGTTCTAGCAGGAGCTGTACTGCTGGCAAATAAACAGGTTGTGGGTGGTTGCTCAAACGACATGATATCCTAAACTGATGGGAGATGATTAAGCACAGCAGTTCCCTGATTCAGATTTAATCTTTACATCTTCACTCAAACAAGGTACCTAGTTTGGTCACACCATCCCCACCGGAGCTTTGTTTCACAGAAGAGTTAGCCTCCCCATCAAGCTGTTGGCAGCACAAAGCCAAGTTGGTCAGAAGCCCCTTCTGCTTGTCACTGGCTTCCTCGCCTCAGAAACAGCTACTGTCCTTGCCCATCCTTGCATATTTGAGATCTGCACGGTGGAATATAATGGTTTGTGAATCAGAGCGTATCGCCTTTTGCTGATTGTTTAACTGTAGGACCCAAGAGCCTTGTGCCGTTGATGAACGGCCAGACTGAGCCCCGACATGTAAGAGAAGCCACTGTGTTCCTGCTGACATTTGGAATCTGCCATTGCAGAAACCATCCTTTTTAATGCATGACTGAAAGCTTTATTTCAATTAGGGGTCAGTGCCATTGGCTACCAGCTGTGATGCCACGGCGTTTGCTGTGACAGGGTACTCCCATTTCCCAGACTAGAGTCTCCACTCAGTCTCTTGATAGTCTGCCAAGCTCTGCAACTGGAATGTGTGAAGTTCAGTTTAGAAACAGTTTCTTTCCATCATTCGTGCCTGTTTTGATCTAGTATGTGAAACAGGTCTCTACTTTTGTTATAGGATTCTTGTTCATTCTTGGCAGATTTAAATTCATTATATAATCTAGCGGCATCATATGATTGTCTGGGAATGAGTTGCAGATGCATCTCCAGAGGTACAGAATTCCTTGCTACAGCCATCCGTTTTTCTTGGTGAATTGATAGTCGCTACTACATTTTCAGAGTGGCAGTGACAAAGGCATCATGCATTTGACAAAAACAAAAACAAAACCGGACCTAATGCCTCTGAAAGAATGTGATGCAGCACAGGCTTTCCATGCCCTAAGAATGACGGGGAAAGCATTTTTCCCTGCACAACTGTACTATCATGGTCGTGTTTTCCTGCCTAAACACAACTCAGGAGTATCCTCCCTGAGGACAGTCCTATCTATTGCCAGTATTAGTCTGGCTTCTCTGCTGTGCTGTGAGCAGACTCTGGCTGGCTGACATACCACTGAAGTATGTTACATATCCCCTCTTGTGGCTAATCCACGAAAGATGACCCCTCATCCAAGCTAATGGATGAGGTCCTTCAGTTTGAGTGGCTTTGAAACTGTAGTCTGGGCTTTCATTCCCACTGCTGGCATAATAAGAAAGAAGTTACAGTGGTAATGCTCACAAGGGTGCCAACTGCTGTGTGCTTCAGAAACTTGGAAAGAACTTCTGAGAAAACTAGCTTGACTTATTTGCCATCCTTTTGTGGAATAATCCACAAAAGACTGCTGTCTGCTACTGCTACCAGCAAGCAGTGCTGGGGTAAGGGACATTAAAAGGCTTAGGACCCTCCATTCAAAAGTGCTCTGAAAAAGCTAGCTACTGATACTAGACTCTGCAGGTACCTGACCTCTGTAGGTGCTTTCCTGTTTGGTGTTAAGTTTGCCAGGTGCCTTGGTTTGTACCTCTGGACATTTCATCCTAATTTTAACAGGATTGAGCATGTAAGTGAGATAAATCAGGCTCGTTAAACAGTGGATTTTTCCACTGAGGTCCTCGGGAACAGGTTTTTTTTAATAGGATAGGGGTCCCCAAAATGGAGCACATAACAGTGGTCTGTGCAAGCTGGTTCACAGAGGGACACAGGTCTGAATGGAGCTGGGAGGTTTTGCCATCAGTGGTGGTACCTGCTCCCACAAATGGTGATTCCTGGAAAAAAAAAAAAAAAAAAAAAAAAGGAAATAAAAGTGTACCAGTGCTGGGTTTGCTCAGTTGTAATCGTTCTCAGAAAATGCCTAATGCATACAGAAAGCATTAGGGTCCTCACAAAATGAAGTCATGGCTACTACTGTCTTTTAAAATAGCTAGACGAAGCAGGAAACACCTTCGTTTCCATATTAGCAGCCCGCTTAGATCATCCGCCGAGCGAGAGGATGCTTTCATTTCTTCCTATACTTGAAGACAATCCAATGTCAGATTGTCCCCTCTCTGGAAAGCATCCTAGAGCCCATACTATAGTGCTTTTGGCTTTGTTTTGGTTTAAATTGCCTCTGAGCAAAATAATAACAACAACAATAATAATAATAACAACAACAACAACAACAGTTCCAGATTCATTGGCCCAGAGGAGGCTTGTGGTTTTATAGACAGCAGAGCTTCAACGTGGGAATAGGCTTGGATTCTCATCTCACTTTCCCAGATCGTTTGTGTGTTTCATAAGCAACAATTTTGGACAAATTGCACAGATAAGTCCCTCAATGCTTGGTGGGCCCAAGCCTTCTTCCCACCCTCCTCTAATCCATCTGGGATCACTGAATGAGAGGAGTCTTATTTAAACGACTGCCTTTTGAGGAACGGATTATAAGTGGGATGTGACCACCCTGTCCTCTGAGCTTCTGCCTCTGTTGGGTCCTGGCTGTTTTCATTTCTGCTCCGAGGCCCCACACTCTCCTCATCCACAGTGAACCACCAGTGCCTGGGTATTTAACACAGGGCTTGTTGCCCCTTGGGGCTTTACAGACCAAAGTCCTTTGCTGTGTCTGGTCCCTAGTTCTCCAGCTCAGGTGGCAGAGGATTGTCCCTGAGTTGTATCCAGGATAGAGATGATTACGCCCTACCGGTGTAATCACAGGGAGGCCAAAAGGTCTCTCTCTTCCTATTCTATCACTGCACTTTTGTAGACAAAGGCATAAATTAACCCTTAGCTTTTTTGCTGATGTTTACCAACAGTTCTTCAGCATACGTTAGTGTAAGACACACTGATTACAGATAGTTCTATAATCAGCCTTCACTAAATTATTTGCAGGTTTTTCTTGTAGATCAACAGTTGGCAAGAAGCTCTCAAACCTGACTAATATTTTATATTCATTGTCTTGAGGATAATAAATGGAAGAACATCTGTGCTTAATACTTTTCCTCCTTTTAGAAATTCTGCACATTCCACAGATGTGAAATGAGATCCTTTGCAAGAGAATAGTGCTTTTGAATTTTTTTCACAACTAAAGAGGTTAATAACCTGAAGACGACAAGGAAACCACTTGGAAGTCAAGGTTTCTTTGGCTGTTAGTTGAAGTAATTAAATGTAGTAACAGTGGGTGTTGTATAAAAGATCCTCATGTATTGGTCATAATTTTTCTGATGGAAAATTACTCTTATGGGATCTAAACATGGTACTAGCACATATGTGTTAGATGGCTCAGTATGAATGTAGCAACTACCAGAGGGTTTTTTAGGTCTCAAGTGGTGATTCTCACCCCAGCTTTCAGGGGAACTCAGAGTTTTTGTTTCAGATTACTCCAATTATCATGAGCATCAAGAGCAAGTTGAAGAAGTCTGGATTGGCAGTCATGAGGGACAAACTGGGGAACGAACATTATAAATGATATAAACCTCAGCCAGCTAATTCATGACAGATGGAAAAGCACAAGGAGATATTTGGATGTGGAGTTCTGTGCTGGGGGTGGGGAGTCTCTTCTTGTCTTGAGACAGAGGGCATGTTTTAAAGGGTGCTCTGAACCTCTTTGAGGGCAGTATGCTGAGATAGCCTATGAATAATTGACTATTTCAATCTCATTTCCAGTAACTGTTGATGAGTCGTAAAACGGAGCAGAAAGAGCAATATGCAACAGCATTTCCATTGCCTGCCTATGTTCTCTACTATACGTGAAAGATGGCAAGCAGGTCATTCTGTGCAATGTATACCAGTTTCGGCATATGCTGAAACTAATTTTCAGCAGAGGGTAAGTCTGCATACTCAAGGGTAAGGACATTTTGTTGTTGTTGCCCAAACACTCTCAGAGGCTTCTGTTTCAACCAACATACCATTTTCTATAGCCTTTGATTCAGATAATGAACTTGACTGGGGACCGTGCGAATACTCTCTCCAGAGTTTCTTCTGTACTCTTTGATCGTGGAAGACAAAACAGGAGATTCAACTAACTAAAGGCTAGATACTCAGCACAAGACTTCCTCAGCATGTACTGAGGTCTCCTGACACACTCCCTGCTGAATTTCCAAATCTGACAAACTGTTTTGTTCACCTCCTGACAAGTTGGTGACTTCATGGGAGATTTTCCAGGACCCCTCAGCCGTATAACCCCGTATAAGCGAACCAAGTAATAGGGTCTTTTACATAATATGGACAGCTAACTGGCACAGGTGAAAGGAAAGGATGATGAACCTACAGTAGATAATTCAAACTTCAGCCATAGTGATTTTTACTTTCTGGTGAGATTACCAGTTTGGCAGATCAAGCCAAACTACATTGACATCCTTCACTTAGCGTTTCCGGACTTACATCATCATCTGGCTGATTTGACATTGAGAAGGAGGGTTTTTTGAGGTCAGTGGCTCACTAGGTTGCTGGGCTAAACTTGTCTCACCCGTTGTCAAATTATCAGGACGCAAGTGTCTGTGATGCTGCAAACTAAATGCTGTGACAGTTCAAGGCATGTCATCTTCAATGAAAGCCAAGTTTATTTATTTATTTATTTATTTTCCTTACCTTGAGATTTTTGTTTTATGTAGCCAGTAGGTTTATTTATGCAGCTGAAAGAAGAGGCTCAGAAACCCTTTCTGGTGTTTCTTGCCTCCGTGGACGGTTCTGGTAGCAGGCGCTAGTAACGAGGATGAGAGAGAAAGCCGAAAGGTCTCCTGAGGGACCAAACTTTAAAACTTTTTTTTCCATGAAAGGACACTTTAGATAATTATAGATGACAACAGAAAATTCTGCCAGTTCTAGATGTGTTTTTTGGTTTTGTTTTTTAGCTGTCCTACTAAATTATATGGCAAAGTACTAACTGGCTGATGTAATCCTGCATATATTATTGATCAATGCTTTCTTACCCATTGCTCCTTAAGCAGAGCCTAGTAATTTGAGTAAAGCACTTCGGCACACTGGAATTAGTGACAAGCAGAGAATAAAATGGACATAGATTTCACTAACAGTGATGGTCTACAAAATGGAAAGAAAGGGAAATATGGCAAGATAATCACCTGATCCAGGCACGTGATCTACTCCATGTTCTGCAGAGTAAAAAAAAAAAAGAAGTGCTGAGGTGCCCAGCAAGGAAAAAAACATTCTTGCTCCCTAATCCGTCAATCTTTCTGATGCCATAAAAGACTCCTCCAATGAGCATGTAGGAGCAACTTTCAGCACTGTCCAGTTTGTACAGTGTCAGGTTTGATGTCTCCAGGAAAGGTGTGAGGGTTTGAGGGCCATCGGGCCATCTGTGCATGTGCAGGGAAAGACATCTCTTCCTGAAGCCTGAAAGGGATGAGAGTCAAGTCTACAGAAAGCTGTGTTTTCTGCACCAAATGGAGAGTTTTTTTCACCATAAAAGGCAGGTCTTTGTAAGTGCTACAGAGGCCTCTGGCCAATACACTTCCAAAACCTGTCTGGAGCATGTTCAGGGGCTCCCTATAAATGTTTCAGGCAATGTCCTGCAATAGTCCCTGGAGCAGAGGAACTGAGAGGCAGGACCTTCAGAGGCAGGGTGGTAGCCCAAACTAAGCGAAGAGCTGTTTTGTTTGACAATTTGCCCAAAGTTTATAACTGAGAGAAAAAGCACTGACCTGTAAGAAACCCTGGGTGTGGTGGAAAGCGCTTCCTGGGCTGGGGGAATGGGCGAGCCGCCTACATGCAGGCCGACAGCTGCCTGGGGCACAGATCAGCGAATCCCTTTTCTGACTGAAAAGGGATTATGATGGGAAATATTTTGGATGGAATCATACTTAATGATTCTCAGGGTTATTCAGGTGCTTTTGTTTTAAGCCGTGAGAAAAATTAAAGGCTATGGGTGTAACCCTATGCAATGAAAGTCGCTGGTGCTTTGGGACAAGCACACTTCTACTCAGAAAATTTAGCTTTTTAAATCTTAGTGTTATATAAGCACAATGTAGAGTGGCAGAGTCCATTGACGGCATGACAAATCATTAGCTGAAATGTGCAAATCCAAAAATAAGGGATATAGTACAACTTGCAAGTATCCAGACTGGAAGCGTCTTAACACAATGGCAGTATGCTGCATAGAGTGCACAGCACCAGGCTGTGTGTGAGTATGTGAGCAAATGCAGCTGTGTGTGCACGTGCGCGCTCTCTCTACTGGGCGGAAGGGCAGGCTTCATGCTGATGAGCTCGAACATCCTCGTCACACAGGCAGGCACCAGATGATATGGGCCCTAATACCATGGCTGTGATGATTGTC
Source organism: Struthio camelus (assembly GCF_040807025.1). Taxonomy (NCBI): domain Eukaryota; kingdom Metazoa; phylum Chordata; class Aves; order Struthioniformes; family Struthionidae; genus Struthio; species Struthio camelus. The sequence continues at coordinate 15,207,194 of NC_090945.1, forward strand.
TTCACCTTTCTTCTGTCAACCAGAAAAGCTCAAGTCTTTCGTCCTTTCCTTACTTCAGGATGTGCGAGTTTTACCCAGCCTCCTGATTTCTTGGGGGAAATATAGGTGGGTTTTTTGATTTTGTTTTTTTTAACTAAGCTAGAGTTTAAATGTCGTATTGAAACACGCACCCATATTCCTACTCAGAAGAGTGAGAGCTTTCCAGCGTAGCCTAAAGCTTAATCCAGCATGAGAGAGTCTCCCTTAAATGGGAGCAGTCTGGCGGGACTGTAGTATTCCTGGGCTCCTTTAAAGCAAACTGTTCCTGATTAAACATGCAAGTTTTTGTGATAGGCAAGTTCAGAAAACCCAACACTGTACCTTCTCGCAGAGAAGAATATTTTGTGTTCACAGAGAAAGAAGTCTGTGCAAAAAGATTTTGTATGGACTTTCTGGCACTGAAGAACTGCCTTCTGTACGTGCTGTACGCTCTCCTCATTATTTCACGGTATAGTGTTTCGTTCTCTTCGCTGCACAGCCGTTTCTACTTTGGCTGGGCAAATTTGGCATTTTCCTTTGTCCCCACAGCTATTCCCATGTTCAGTCCTAGCCGGCACATTGCTTCTCAATGTAAGCACTCAGAGGACAGGTGACAGCCTCTTCTTTGGTTCCCAAAGAAGGATACAGTCTAAGAGTTTAAAATCTAGCTAATCTAGACTTTTCCAAAATGACCGTGTTTCTAATGTTTGAGCAGCATCCCCAGAAATCTTTTGCCACTATGTAACCACTAAGTTGCATGGATAAGCTTTTTTGTGAGTGTGTTGTCACCTTTTTCATTGTAGGCGGGTTTCTGGAACAGCCTTTCTGCTCCAGACCTGCTGTGCATGTGGGCCTCACCCATTTGGGTAATGGGAAGTAGCGAATGATTTACTTGACCAAATGGTTGCGACCTAGTTTGATGGGCCTGTGTTCCCCGCCCAGCTTGCTTCATGCCTGTGGCCATCAGAAGATGGGAGCAGGCTGTTCATGCCTACTTCTCTTTCCCCATCCACAGCTTCTGCTAGTACTGCTTGTGCCACCTATGCTACCTGGGAGGAAGTGAGGATTTTTTTCTATATTTCAAGGTCTCTCTTGTAAAAGAGATTGGTTTAATCCAGAGGACAACAGTAATATCTTAGGAATCCAAAGCATCTGGTCCAGAGAACAAAGCTAAAACATTACATTATCACTACAGGGAACTGTGAAATTAGAGTCCATTTTAATAGTCCTCAGCAGTACTTTTTCTGGTAAATGTTGCAATGTTGGTAAATGGAATGTATTTTTATTGAACTGGTTTGCCTTTTAGGGGTTGGTATAACTCTGATTGATGAGAGTCATGTCTGCAAAAAGAGAACTCCGTTAGGGAATTTGAAGATAGTAGTATCCATTATTATGAACAGTAATGTTTCATGGTTAGGCGGTTTATATTTGCTAATTGGCATTATGTGTCAGTATTTTGCTTAGCCAACTGATCCTGAGGGTAATCCTGTTGTTCATGATTTAACAAGGAATTAGAATGCTGAACAGTTGTAAAATGTGCTCAAAAGTATTTGACCTTGACCAAATCACAGCTTATAGTTCAATTTTAGTTTTAATTCCCTGTAAAAGAGATTTGATAAATAGAAACCAGTCGTGAGTTTATAAGTCCTGTAACTTATTATTTGGAATTTGTCAAATGTCTTTTGTAAGATGCCCAAGCGTATTTATGCCAGTCGACAGCACATTCTGTTCCCCTAACTGCTCCAGTATAAAGTGTCTGTCTGCTTTTACATTCATTGACTTTCAGTATGCTTTAATATAATACTTTTTTTTTTTTTTTGAAAAGAAAAAGAGAGGAAGCCAACAGTGCCTTGTGTTAACTTGGTTATGCCCCAGATACAGTTGGAGAAGCTTTTCCCAGCCAGGGCAAATTAAGGGAGATATCTTACCCCTGGGAGAGAAATGCTCCTTGCCGGGGCCCTGAGCGCACTGAAATGAGCCATAACATCCCTGATGCAACTCACCTGGGTCCACATGCAGGCACGCTGGCTCAGGGCTCATTTAAGCTCAGGTCTAGGAACAGGCTCCTTCCTTGAGCTAGGTTGTGGCTGGACCCCTCTTTTGTCCTTGTCTCTGGCCCTGTTCCCTGATGGGGTAGGACACAGGGAAGAGCCAGAGCATGAGGGAAGTGTGATTTGTGCCCAGCGAGGCTGTTTGCCCACCTGGTGAGTATGTGTGTGGCTGTGGCTCTGCCTACCAGCCCCTGTGCTTTCTGTGCTAACGCTTAAGCAATTAAGAGAGGAAGTCTGCCTTTCAGTTGTGCTTGTCTGATATGCTGATGTGTGAAAAATTTCCGTGGTGATTCTGGAGTGCAGTCTTTTTGCTTGTGTTTTCATTTCCCAGTATCAATTAATCTGGAGGAGAAGGGGAGAGGAGGGAAGGAAGGGGCAGCTTGCAGCAGAGTGACTACTCCTCCAATTGTGCAGTGATCAGCTGAGTGGGTAAATGATTAACACAGCTTCTTATCTTTGTCATATGATGACAAAAATGAGTTTAGCCTGAATTAGACCTCAAAATTTTTGAATGTATGAATTGGGAAGTCAGGATCCAAATCTGGAAGAGGATTTGACTGCCTATTCCTGTCTCTTTGCCCAAACTGAGCTCTGATCCCTGTTTCCAAAGACCCTGAAGACAGTGTTTTGCATTCTAGACTTGCAGCCTTTGCATGCTGCTTTCCGGAGTAAAAAAAATGAAGTTAACCTCCCCAAAGCATCCCCTCTGGTGCAATTACCTGTAACTCTTGCATCTTTGCTTACTGCCTGTTGCACCCTTAAATTCCTAACAGCTGCTGTTAACTGAGGCTGCTATGCTTGCTGTGCTTGTTTGAGCGCAGACTGTTAGAGAGAGAGGGAGTTGGCTTTTTCTTGCTTGGACTCCTTAGTTTTGGTTTCCTTTTGTCTAAAATCTAAAGGCCTTTGATTCATATTTGCTCTTTGCCTTTAGTGTATGGAAAAAGCATAAGATATGCTTGGCTCTAATAGTGTTGAAAATTTAAACACCAATAATGGATAGAAAGACTTGGAACTAACCCCATCCCAATGTATTTCAGGGTTTCAATTACCAAATAGTGGCAGATTTAAAAAAAAAACACTCATTGTTGCATGCATTTTGTTATTAGAACCTAAAAGAATAGAATCGACAACAGTTTATGTGCTTGCTGGGTGACACTGGGTGTTAAGCAGGAGAGAAAGCTGAGCTTTGCTTCCAAAGGATTCTTGGGAAGTGACTTTGAAACACAGCTTAAAAGGTAATTGCTTTTCCATCATAAAACTTTTAAAGGAGAGTGATTTTCCAGGTGTTTGATAAACACTTGGTTAAATAATGTGTCTGAAGTCAAACGCTCAATGAAAACTGTGTTCGGAAAATAACAATTGGAAAGAGAGGAAAAAACGCAGCTACTCCAATGGCATACCACCTCACTCAGAAAGAATGTAAGAGGTTGTAATCACAGAGTTATAGGAGCCGAGCATTTACCCGTTGCTGACTGCATCCGGTGGTGAGCTGAGATGGAATAGCAACCACTTTAAACTTTATGGCTGAAATATTCATGCATTAATTTAATTTTTGTTTCTGTAACTCTGTTCAGAAAAAGCACTTCAAATCAAATACTTGTTTTCTTCATTCTGGATGAGGGAAAAAGCCAAACCCGAATATGCTTTGGATAAATAAGGCCATGTTTTCAAATGATTTCTCTGCAATGTGTTGCTACCTTTAAAAGGTATCTCAAAGGAGTAGTAGTGTTCCCATGTCGTGGTAGTTATAAATACATGAGGGATGTTGATACTTGGAAAACAGAAAAGTTCTTAAACTTCCATACAAATGAAATGGCTATTTTGCCAAATGATGTTTTAGGCTTTTCTTCTCTTTAAAACAAACAAACAACAAATATAACCCATACTATGTGTGCTGTCTCTGGATTTACAACCATGTGTATTTGCACCCTCTGAAACTTTGAGGGGTTTACCCTGGACAAATAGATGTAAAACTTCTTTCTGCAAAGTTTGGTGGGGTGGGGGGGAATAGTTCCAAAGTCGGAGAAAAACGTTTTCTCTAGTGTGCCTTCCTGAATTTTGTTTTCTGCATAAGTGTATCGGTTTTCAGGAGGGAAACCAAAGTCTGTGAGAGTCAACAAAGGACACAAGTCAGCAGGGCAGTCTTTCCTCGTTTTTGATATTTGCACCTGCTCAGTTTTGCCACTTGTGAGGAGAGTTCTTCATGCTGAATGGAGTGCATCCGGCTGAAGCATGCTTGTGCCAGTCCTTTGCACCACTTCCTTCCACCTGAATCCCCCAAGCAGTGTTTCAATGGGACTGGGACGCTGTCCTCGACTTCCTACTGGTTATCTTAACTGTAACAGGGGTGCTCCAGCATGAGAACATACAGGCCAAAAAAAGTCTGCCCAGAAAAGGTTGTGTAGGCTGAATCTCAATACTGTAAGACTTTCCAGAGTTGGCAGGAGTTGATGCACTACAGTGTAATTGCTCTATTTCACCTTGGGAGCTGGAGGGAATATATAGAAACCTCGTATATATATATTTTAGCCTTGCGATGGGTGGTGATAAAAGGGATGTATCCTCGAGTGCCACTGCTGTTTATTGTCACTATAATAGCAATAACAAAGGTTTAGAGGATTTCTGGAACTCTAAGGCAGAGATAGTGATAATTCATTAGCAGCTATTCTATGTGTTATGCTGTTGTGAGTGCAGGATATGGGGGGTGTGTGTGTGTGTTTATCAGTGTTGATTAACCAGCCTTCATAAACTCTTCATCTGCTTAAATGGAATAGAATAAATATCAGATTTTGATAATGCCCGCATATTGGTAGCAGGGGAAGCAACATCTGTATAGAAAGAGGAATGTGTTTTCTGATGTATTTCATGTTCTCCAAAATCCATGGAGAAGATACTAGACTGTCATTTAGCGCACAAGAGCATGTGATTGGTAGGACCTGGGGAAATCTGCTCAAGGGGGAATAGTTTGAACAGAATGAAGGAAAGCAGAAGCTGAATGCAGCTAGACCCGAGACCATGCAAGGAAATGGTTCGTTGCTGAAAAAATAGTTCCTAAGTTGGCAGTCCCTTTTCTCTTTTTCTGCTCTGGTTCCAGTGCAACTTGACAGTATACAACGATGCAATGAGCTGTGGCCTAGGTGCAGTTTTTAGACGTGCTGATGCCCTGCTGATCCACTGAAAAACCGAATAGTGCAAGCATTTACTAAAAGCGGCTACCAATGTTTACATGTAGCAAGTGTATGCGAACCTGCAGCTCTCTCCTGCTCTGCTAAAACATGTTTGGGGTGGTGGGGGGGAAAGCACATTGGCTTTGGAGGAGTTTTACTCTTGATCTTGGCAGTGCAAGGAAACTGTTCTGTTTCATCATAGTCTTATTATGAAATAAGAACCATCTATTATAAGTGCCTTTATAGTTAAGCACTAAAATGGGAATTAAAAAATCCCACTATTTTCCACCAGACAAATGTCCTGCTTTTTCTGTTGTTCATTCATCTAGGCACAGGAGCATAGGAAAATAATTGTAATCCAACTTCTGTGTAGAGTGCATAAAGAGAGAGACACTGACAGTGTTATTTAATTGACCTGTGTTCTAACCCTGCAAGAAGCAAGCATGCTCTCTCTCCCATTTCTTTATATAACAGAGGCCGAATTGCTTTTGTCACTGGATTGACAGAGTTTGCTAGCAGGCGATGAGAATGCAGGGTCATATAATCACAGGTCCTTAACGTTGCTAGGATTTGGCTCTAGCCATATGGGGTATTGTAGTTTAATTCCAGTGGTTTTTCTCCCAACTCTTATTTATGTCAACAAGGTGGCTCCTAGCATCCAGCTGCCCTATTGTCCTTGTGCAGTTCATCAGGCGCAGGCATGTGAAGAAACTTCTTAGCATGGCTTTTGGTAGATCCAAGCTAGGTATGAATTTTGGTTTCCTGCTTCTCTCTGTCAATAAAGCCTCTAAATGTACACAGTGTCCTAACAGTACATCTGGGGCATGTGAGCCCATCTCTATTTATGAAGGACATAAGGTCCCATTTATAAAGGACCTTATGTGAAAGAGGTCTCTGTTTAAGCTGCAGCATGTTATAGGAGAGTGCAGGGGTGGGGATACAAGACACCCGTTGGGAAGCTAGGGGCCTGTCCAGTGAGTACTCTGAGACGGGGATATTTTCCCCTGCTCCTGTCAAAATTGTTCTATTTTGAATGGAATACAAAATTTGTTGGAATACAAAATGGAATGACTGGGCCGGAGAGGAAAAGATGAGCTCTCTAACCTATTATTTAGGGCACCAATCTGAGAGCAGAGTCCTTTTTCAAAGGATGTTTTTGTATCTTTTACTGTAATGGGATACTGGAAATTATGTATAAGTGCAGATTCTTTTATTTGTTTAATAGTATTTACTCTGGGTTGTTGGGCTACCATTTTTATGACTGATAACAGATTGGTTTTAAAGTTTTCTTTCCTATTAATAGCATTACAAAGGCAAAAGTTCTTTTATCATTCTATTTCTCTTCAGTGTAAAAGAGAAGCTATAATGGCAGGATTTGGCCCAAATGGCTAACTTTTCGAAGGTTCGATACCCAGTTGATCCCGTGGCCTCTGTGTGTGTGTGTGTAGGAATATGCAGTGCTGGATGTTTTAAATTAATATAAGGGCATGGCAAAGCTTGGAGGGAGGGATATGATGGGTGTTTCCTGGTTTAATTCTTAGGCTGTTTTAAATGCTTTCTTGCCAAGAAATTTCTAATTTTCAGAATGAACTTAAGACAAAGAACCTTTTTACTTTTCTGGACATTGTATCCACTGGGATTTACCTGATGCAGGGCTCTCTGTCAGTAAGTCATCAAAAGACTCCTTGGAGCCTTATTGGGAGAAAGACAGGATACTGAAACGCTGGAAGTCATCTTTGCATCGCAAAAGAGAGCAGTCCCATGGATTATGTGGCATGGCAGATCTTGAAAGCATAGCACATAAAGGAAGGAAGGAGGGCCATAAATATAAGGATATTTGGCTGTTTTTAGAGTTCTTTGACTGACAGATAATTATGCAATAGTGATGTGTACGGGGAGATCTGGTGAAATAGTGCTGGAGATGGTTATAGTCTGATGTAATTCCAGTGTGATGACAATTCCTTGGCTCTTCATAGTGTTTTATCCCTGACATGCAATGTTCTACATGTCAGCTTTCTTTTGTTTTCCATGGCTTGTTTCTCTTTGCTTTTTATAACATACAACAGTGAAGAAATGGAAAGGATCCTTTCATGTGATGATGGATATGTGTTTTGTATTTTTACATATTCCTCTTTGGATATAGGAGAAATGGACTGCTGCACAGTTGGGACCGTGGCTGGTGAAATGGGTACCTACAAATAGAAGAAAACCTAAGTCAAAGTGAAATAAGTCACTGTTCCTTTCTGCTGGGAGAATGTAGCATTGTCTCTGCATGGGATCTTTTTGTGCTGGGTGGGTTGCTGGTGTAGAAACCAACCCTTTTCCTACTGTGCTCCAGATCCAGGCTGGCACACTTAAAGCTAAAAGGAAGATTTCTTCAAAGAGAAACGTGTATCTCTTTCTATGCAGACTCTAGTGGCTAAGGCTGCTGGTCTACCAGGGTCTCCTCTCCAAGTGGAGTAGTATTAGGTAGCAGTATTGGCGTTCTACGTAAAGTAACATAACTTAAACTTCCTACGGGTGCTTCATGATTAGGTCCATATTCTTATTCTGGTGACTTGAGGAATACCTAGATCTTTCACTGTCATAGTGCCGAGAGGTTGAATTTCCTCCCCAGGGACAACAGAGCTGAATTTTGGGAGACTTGCTGCTGTTATTGTGTTAAATTCATGCACTCCAGAAAGCACATCCCTTTTCAAGGGCTTAAATCCAAGAGGAAATTTCATTAATATTAAATAATAATACAGTATAGGAAGAATAAGTGTATATATACTCTATATAGTAATAACAGTAAATACACAACAGTCAAACTCTATCTGTATCCTAAATTAAGGACCTGCAAGAGGAAGAAAATGCATAAGATAACTCCATAATAGTTAAATAAAGTTAATGCGTGAAAGAATGATGACAGACTTGCTTTTAATTGAAATAACACCTGTTGGATTCAGTTTCAAAGAACTGATCAAAGAAAATACTGCCGCACAAAACAAGCCACATATTAAGTGTTTAGTGGATCAAAACTTTTAAGAATGTTTCAAAGAAGTATGAAATGTAGAAGGCGGGGGGAAAAATAAGGGTTTATGTTGGGATTATACTGAAACTTGACTAAAGGACCAACACTCCTGAACAAATAACATGACATTAAACTAATTAGAGTTCTGAATATGAAATTGTTAAAGTTTGCTATCTCAGCTGTTTCTTTAAACTGGAAAAAGGATTAATCTATATTATAAAATAGAGCAGAGGCTATAAAATATTGCTGAAGGTTGGGGGCGGGGGAAAATAACTAAATCCTCCAAAATGGAGTCAGAGGTCCCAGTTTTTGGAACTCCTAGGCATGCAAAGAGCTTTTTGTGTGAGTGAATTCACTGAGCTTGGATGGCCTGTTCATATCAGAACGGTGGTATGTGTATGTAGATACTTGGGGATGTACACTAAATCTGTATGTCTTGCCTGTAGTTAAAGATTATGTAGTTTAACTGAGGTTAAAAGAATGATAGACAATAGGTTTACTTTTAATCAAAGGATGTTTTCTCCTGCTGCTGTTGCCCTAGAGACAGTCATTTGTTTTTATTCTTTTAAACTTCCTTTAAAGACTTTTGCACTGTGAACTTTCTTACTTGGTGAAGATATCTAACATCCAGTTCTGATGGCTTTCAAGTTTCATTTAAATCGGTAAGAATCGAGAATGCCAAAAATTCATCAGGAAAGGACTCGGGCACATTTAAACTTGCAGAGGATGTTTTGGCTGACTGCTGGCTCCTCTTGCTGGTAGGAGATGCTGAGGCAGGCAGCCAGCTGCCCTCCCCAGGAGGGCGTTAGTCTCTGCATCTCTGTTTGGGAACTGCTGTCTTAAACAATTCTCTTCTAGTATGGTGCCTTTTATGTTCTTTCCAGTTCTCTGTCCCTCTCACGATTACCATCTCGCATGGGAGGCATGTACCATTTTGTGGTGTTCCTCTCCTTTTATCAAGATGGGTTGTCAGTGTTTTATTCCCGTTGTAACAGACGGTCAAACACATACATGTAGGTATGCATCATATGGCAGGGTGAGGTTACAAGCACTACTTTTGATCCTGAGCTCATCGATTGGGCAGTAAATACAAGACTGCTGTGAATAAATAAGCATGACTTCTTGAGTCTCTGAATAAAATTTGGATCAACTCTTGGCCATTAAAATGTGTTTTACTTGGACTTTTAGTAAGCATGTTACAAGAGACATCAGATAGGTGATCACTTTACCAGCTAAACAAAACAATTTCTGACGAAGTGCATTTGGTAACTGGCTTTTTCCTGAGCTGTTTTCTAATTGGCGGGTGGAGCATTTTGAAATTCTGTTCATCACAGTTTAAGGGCTGACTTGAAAAGCCTTGGTACGGTACGGCACTACACAGCAGCAAACAGATGGTAGTAGAGAACTGTGAGCTATAATCTGTGAGTAAACAAAGACAAATGAAGTTTGCTGTTGACTTTTGAAGATGAGATGCAAGTGTGTTAACAGACCATGAGGAAGCTGTGAAATACTGCATGTTCCTGTCTAACACAGAAAAGAGCAGGCTCCATTTCCTCTGGCACGATAACACCACTTCTTGCTGCATTACTGAAATCTACAACTCTGGGGCAGCTGGAAAAATGGAATGTCTGATCAGCAGTTAGGAGTATGGGAATAAATTGGTTGCACGTGTTTGTTTTCCCTTTGTGAAATATGTAGGGCCACTGAATGACAAACAGACTTGAAGTTGTTTACTGAGTAAAAGCAATGCACAAAGCTCAGAGCTGCTTAGCTCTTCAGGAGATGGAAAGCGGATACTACTGTTTTGGAAAGAGGGAGAGTATTAGCTTCTAGAATAGAGAAGATTGTTGTCTTCTCTAAACATAGACAAGAGGTGACGGGAGCACACAATATTTTTGTTTCCACCGGATAGTTTATTTGCAAGCGTTTAGTGGGAATTCTCCTACACTGACAACGCAAAGCATCTGAGGGAATTGAAAAAGACATAGCGTAGTGCTCAACACTTTGAGGTCAGGAAGGTGAAAGCATGCTCACAACTTTGCCAGAAGGCTTGAACATTTTTGTGGTTTCTTCTGTTTACCTAAGCAATGATAGAAGATTTAGACAATTACGCTACCCTTGGCTGATACACCTAACAGCCTCAAAGAGTCTCTTATCAGAAATACTACATTTCCTTTGCTTGCGTCCTCACTGGCAGCTCAAAATATTGAGCATTTTCAATCAAGTGTTGTCATAATGGGGTCTGATATAACTGGGCGTTAAAGAACGGTGGCTGAAGTGCTCCACCTAGAAAAGATTAGTTGGAAGTTTGGGAGAGAAGAGGAAACTCATGCTTTCTTCAGTGCTCAGTCTTGTACTGAATGGTTTCTGTGGCTGCTGATTCACAGCAGCTACGAAGGGCATGCCTCTTTGAAGACCTGCTGTTTGTTTTCAAGGAAACCAGTAAATGACTCTTGCTCCTCTTTGGCTGCACGCTGACATTGTGGCGGTATTGCATGCATCTTAGATTCATACACACCCAGCAGGTATTTAATTTTTTTTTGCGCTTCAAAGAAGATCATACCTCTCAATTTCCCAGCTCTCCAGTGGGAAACAAAGGTGTTCATAATGCGCCTTTATTCCCTGCCAACTATTTCACTTTACAGCAGTTCTTGATTCTATTACACCCTTCTTTTGCTTCTTTCCATTTTGTTTTTGTCTTCTCTCCTCTTCCACCCTCTCTATCACTTCCTGCTTTTTTTTTTAAGTTTGGTTTTCTAGGTTTCTCTTACTTGCATAGTATGGGGTAGCTGTTCTGCTCTTCTGCAGAAGAGCAAGAACTTTTTTGTCACAGCCCACTTTTGTTGGAACAAAAAACAAATGAACAAATCAAGCAGTGGAGTATCTCTGCCGAGGATGAAACCTTAGGCTCGCTACTGGAAAGGCACCTGTGTTTTAATGAGCTGTAGCTAGGCTACTGGCCAGAAGTGTGGTGCATGAAATGTAGTGATAACTTGCATACCCAGCTTTCACAAAAAAGTGGACAAGCTTTGTCCCTAGATTTTCAGCACTTTTGCATCTTGCCTCAGCTTGTAATCAGTCTTCCTCGCCGTAGTTCAGCACTTCTGCCTCTGGTATTTACTGAGGCCCTGGAATTTAAAGGGGGCATGAAAAATAAATATAAGTGTGTGTTGTGGGCAGATGGGTTTGGGTGGAAGAACAGAGAAGTTGGGTGCTCCTTCCTTCTTGCAAAGAGTTTGCTCCCTCCCCTATGTAGGTGTTCAAAGAATATTGAAGCAATCGGTCCTCTGCACACTGAATGCTCTAACTCAGTGGGGTGAGGTTAACTCCTGCGTATGCGAATATAATATTAATCCCCTCTGAATGTGAGGGGAAGTATTAACTCTTCCGCCTGTGACAAACTGGAGCTTTATATGAGGCTATGATAACATGCATCTGCGTCACCAACGAGCGCAGCCCGCTAGATTTGCAGTCGGCGCTGACAGCAGCGTGCTCGCCACGAGGCGTTTGAGCCAGCTTTAGCGTAGTCCCGGGCTCGAGGTGCCCCTCGGACCCGCAGCGCTTTGGTTACCCTCCCGGGACACGTTTTTCTAGCCGTTTGGGCGCTGTGGCCACGACCCCTGTCAGCGCGCGTCCCTGAGGCAAGCTAACGTGCTGATGTGGGCATGCGGCCGGGCGTTCCTGTCTGAAATGCCGCTTTTCGTTGCGAGTGGCAGGTGATCTTCAGCGTGTTGTGAGAGACTTGGAATCGTGGGCTCACGAGCTTTTTTTAATCTGACGACCAGAACTGCTGATGGTTTATTTTCTGCCCTCAAGCCATGGCTGTGGGCAGCTGGCGGGGTGACTCCTGTGCCGCGGGGCTGGGCAGAGGGGTGGGAAGGGCGATGTGCCCTCACACGGACCGCAGGGCACAACCAGGCCTGGGCAGCGCCGGGGGGGGGGGTGTTCCCTCTCCCCCCCCCCCCAAATTGGCAGCGGGGGCCCTGCTGGTGTGTGAGGGGGGCCCCCAAAATGGCGGCGGGGGGGGCTGAGGTGCCCTGAAATGGCAGCGGGGTCTGGCCGGTGCCGAGTGACCCCCTGAGGTGTTGGTGAAGCCGGTCAGTGCGTGGGAGGGGGGTGGTCAGGGGTTCCCCCCCCCCGGATGGCGGCGGGGGCTGGGAGGGGGGTCGGCGGGGCCCCCGGGGCGGGCGGAGGCGGTGTCGGCGGCGGCGCGGGGCAGCGCGGCGGGGGGCGGGCGGAGGCGAAGCCTTGGCTGTGCCGGGCGTGCGATCACTAGTGGGAGCTGGCGAGGGCAAGCGGAGGGAGGGAGGAGGGGGGGGGGGAAAAAAGCACACCAAAAAACGCCGAGCCCGACTGCAGCGGTTCCGCGCCGCTGAGGGGTGTGTGCGCGGCGGCGGGAGCGGCGCGGCGCCGGTAAGGACGTGGGGACGGTGCCGGGGGGCCGGGGCGGCTGCACCTGCGCTCCCCGCCGGCCGGACTGGACCGGACCGGGTGGTGGCCGCAGGCTCGGTGCCGCCGCCGGCGGAGCCCCCGCGGAAGGCGGCGCAGCCGGGGGAGGGGGGGGGGAAGCGCCCCGAAACTGCGCCGTCGGCGGCCCATCGCCGTGGGGCCGGGGCGGCGCGGCGTGGTGCGCTCGCTCCGTGTCCCGGGGCGTCTTTTCGGTTCAAAACACGACGCGTTTCGTGACTCTTGGCCGCCGGCAGGGACACGCGCGCGCGCGCTCGAAACTTCGCAGCTAAGTTATCTTCCTTCAGGCGTGTTTCGCTGCGCAGTTGGTTTGTTTATTTATTTTCATATATATACATAAAATATATATATACACACATATATGTATGTGCCGCGGCGTGAGAGAACGCGACTCGGCGTGCCGCTTGCCCGAGTCGAGAGGCTGCGGGTAAGGTAAGTAGTCGGACCTCTTCTTTTTTGGGCCACGCGTTAGGGGTTGACAGGCTGCCCTGGCCACCAGCCTCCTCCCTCAGCGCTCCCGGGGGCGCGCGTGGCGCGACCGTTAGCCGGCGCGCGGCGGCCGTTAGCGCGCGCGCGCGGCCGCGGAGGCCGTTGGCGGCGGCGGCGGCGGGGGGGAAGGGGGGGGGGAGAGTTTCCGACGCTTTTTTGCCAAAAACTGCAGCGTTTTGTTCCGACCCTTCTTCGTTCGAGAGACTTTTTTTTTTTTTTTTTTTTTTTTTAATACGGAAAGGGATGGCGAAGAATCGGTCCCTGTTCTTCACCTCGGTGCCCCTCGTGATTTTATCAGTCTATCGCGTCTCTTGACCGCTCGTTTCCTTTTCAGGCTGAGCAGCTCTGGCCTGCTGTATTTAAAGCTTATCTTAAAAGAAAGGAGACGGGGACAGCCATTATTATTTTCTGAGAACGGATCGTTTGGAACAACAGGCGCGTTAAAGTTAGCATGTGAAGAGCTACGGGCTAGGTACGATCTCTGGGAATAACTCATGGAGGCACTGTACATTAACTTGACAGAGTGGCCACGGTGTGATTGCCTACAGAGGGCAAAATCACCTCTGCCAGAAGACTAGCGAGACACTTATTCCTGTTTTCTTTTCCTTACTAAGGGTGCACATGCAGGAATGAATTTCATTCACAGCTTTTTAAAAGCCCCCCTGCCCCCCACCAAATACCCCCCAAACAACAGTCGCATTTTACTGTTAGTTTAGTATAGTATACTAATAATAAGCTTGTAAATTCTTTAGTTCACGTGTTGCAATTTTGCCTTGTTATGAAACAATCTTGCAATTAATTGACAGTAAGGAATCCATACAGTGAATACAACTTAAGGGCCTTGACTGTTTCCCCACAACCTACTGTCCTGCTCGGCTTCAGCTGAGCTACTCGTGATTGACACTCACACAATCAGGAAAAAACTCAGGCCTTTGGGATAGTTATTTATATTTATGTATACGTGTGTGTGTGTATGTATCTGTACGTATCTGTACCCCTGAACTGGGCGTCCCTCCCACGCGTCAGTGCCCCGTGCGTCAGTGTAGTGAATGCTCTGGCTTCTGGTAAGCGCTGAAGTACGCACTTAACTTAAGGATGTGAGCAGGTCCATTTTAATTGGTGCACTTGTGTAATTAAAGTGATGCATATGCTGGACTCTCTGCTACATGGAGGCCACAGCACTCATTGCTTTGCAGAATCAAGCCCGCAGGTCTTGAAATGCTCTTTTTAAAGAAATTCACTTGGTAATAATGTAAACTGACAGATTCACAAAGGCTGTTCCTAGAGTCTTGTCTTTCTTGCCTGTTTCTGTCATTCTTCTCTGCGTTGTTCCCTGGAAAACAGGAGGTTCAATACATAAGACATAATGTCTGTTGCCAGGTGCAAAGGAACAATGAGAGGAAGTCCGATGCTCAGGTGGGAAATGAGGTGTTACTACTCTTGAGGAATAAGATTAACTTTATTTTTTTTTTTTAATGAATGTTTATGACGTGTTCTGTTTCTTAACTATTGATAGCTTGCTATTGACTACAAAGCTGTTACCTAGATTGTAAATCCTTTGGGGAAGGGACTGCTTTATTTTGTCTTATGTACAGAATACCTGACAGTGCACTCTGTCTGTGTGTGTGTGTGTGTGTGTGTGTGCGCACGCATGCACGTGTGCTTGCATGCTGCCAAAATACTACTGCTAACAGCAGCCATTACAGAGTAGTTTATAGCCTTTAGATATAAATTATGGGGTGAATCAGAGAAGCATCTCAAACTTTTGACAGGTATTTTCTACTGACTGTTGGGCAGTTGCAGGGATGAGGGATAAAACACATAAATCAACATATTTATCTTGGTTGTTACTCAAATGAAGTTGGTTAGGATTTATAGATGCGCCCGTGTTTGACTGTCAAGCTGAGGTGGTCCAGATCGTTAGATTGTAACTGTTGAAAGTTTTTAACAGAAATGAATGAATTAGATCTACAGTGGTTCTTTGTAGAATAAACTGTAAAATTCATGTAACTTTTTATACAGTAGTTCCTTTTTGAGAGAGTAGTTCCTGTAGTCTCAAACAGAGATGTTGTGTCTGATTGATAGGCAAAATTCTGAGCAAGCTGCTGAGAAAACGGTGCAGTTAGATCTAAAGTTTGCGTGTGCCAAACTGGTTTCTGCTCTAGTTTATGTTTCAGACTAGGCTTGCTTCTGATAAGCACTTTACTCTTTCTGCTTTAAATGTGGCTCAGGGAGGAGAAATGTAACAGAAGTTATATGATAACGTCTTCAAAAAGTCACCAGATAGCAATATTCTGCTGAGACCTATAAATTATACCATGCTTTTTGTCAATAAATCAAGAAACTTGTTATTTTGACTGTATGAAAGGAAGAAAGATGTATCTACTAGAACTTGTCTAAGGGCTGGACTCTTTTTTTTCTGTAATAAGTAAACAATTTTAAGGTGACTAGTGTACTTTATAATAATTATTGAGTAGTGCTTGATTACATTATACCATGTTTTTGTGCATTACATTACTGAGTTTACTTTTTCTGTTTAAAATGTCAGCACCTCATCAAACTGTGAAGGAATTCCTGTGTGATCAGTTACTCTTCATGATCAGTTCATGCCATGGTGTGTGTGTGCGCGCGCACAAACAGGTGTGTGCATCTGTGTGTCTTTGCTGTACAGACGATAGGGTTTAATTGCTGTCATACATCAGATATGTTGCAGTTATCTTAGGTAAGAAGCAAAACCAAGCAAACCTGCTTTCCTATGAGTTATGTGTCAAGGCTGGATTCCCTGGTAGAGTAGTGGTAAGTTACTGTTCTGGCCTTTTCCTTTACAGGGTCATTAATGGGGTCTGTGTTTTCTGTCCGGCTGCCTACTTTTCTGCCACTTGTCAGAGTGAGTGTCTTTTAGGCCTCTAAAGCTTTGTCAAATTTGGTTATACTTGGTCAACGGGTTCAAAACTTAGTAGAGAGGATCTGGCAGACTTGTTTATCCGCAGATAAGGAAGTTTAAGCGTTTCCTTGTGAAACTAGGCTGAAAGCGTTCTCTTCTGTTTGAGTCTGCATATAAAGCAAGTCCTCATCTATTGGTGAAATGGCCAGCTGGGAGAGCATTTTCACGAGAGGCTTAGTTACAATTTGGAGCACTGTGTAATTGGTATACAGAGTCATCTGTGGTGGCTTATAAGACCGCAGGTATTGGCCCTCAGAGTTTGCAAAGCCTGAGGAAACAGGGGCGCAAACCACTGAATGTAAGAAAGAAAAAAGACTGAAGTTAGGATATTTGTGCAGGGAGAATGTCGGTGAACATAGGTTCTCTATTTAAATGTTCCAAAAGGATGTTTTCCAAGCACTAAATGAACCATAGTATGCAGGGACTTGTATGTATGCAGGGCTTTGGAACTTTTTTCCCCTCAAATTGATTTTTCTGGTGCACATTTAAAATTAATTCAGTGTTTAAGTCAAGAATATGTTGCTGGACACCTCTACGTTTTGACATCACTAAGCCAAAGACTATATTTTCACAGACCAATATGAGTAAAGGCACGTAACTAAAAGGTACGTTCTTTAGAACTACAGCATTTTTGTAACACAAATGTAACTTTATTGCTGCCTTTCTGAGACAAAAGCAAACATTGGTTGGTGTTAAGAAAGATTTCATATGTAAAGCCTAAAGTACAAAATGGACTGTATATACAAAAATTCGTATTTATAAAGCAGCCACTTAAGAGTTTTTAAAAGGTTAAGTTATCCAGGACTTATTCCGTGGAGCTACAAATGTATTTGCTAATGCACAACTTCACTGAGGAATACCTATGTGAATAACGTTATGCGCTTTTGCAGGTTTGTAGAAGCAAGACCTTAATTAGCTCTAGGCTGATTTCTCCCCCTTTCTAATTAAAAGTGCCCTGGTCAATTAAGGATCAAATGAGTCCTTGGCTTTGTGATGATCTTCCTTACAAGAAATAGCTGTTTGGATAAATGCTTCAGTTTCAGTATAATCTCTGACCTTTTGTCCAATTTACTTTACTTTATTCTTAGAATATTGGCCAAGGATTTGTCTTAGATTTATTAAATTGGAATCCTAAAGCCTGTAATGAGGAAATATATTGTATTTAAGCACAGAAACTGACATAAAGGGAAATATTGAAGCAGATACTGTTTATTTGCGGGGGGGGTGGAGGGGGGAAACAAACACAGGGTGGGCTAAGAAACTGATCATTCCCCTTGGAGCTGTAGTGTGTATTTGGTGAACAGTGTTAGGCTATTTTTTTGTAACTTCCATACACAAATCATCTTATTTGTAATCAGGTAGTTGAACGTAATTTTCTTCATGTATTTGCCGATATCTCTTTTCCCTATCAGAAGTGATGATGAAACGACATAAACAGCAGATATATATCTAGAACACAGGGTATAGGTATATTGATATATTTGAAGGCTAGATCTTTGCTAGTCAGATTTTGTTTAAAGTCTGTTCATTGTAGACTCTATATATGTGAGAAGATTTGGATAAGGCAAACAAATTCTTGCTTCTGTGCCAGATGTATTGCAAAGTCAGGACAGAGTAATGGAGATAAGGTTAATTAGCTATTTGCATTTGCTACTGAAGTTGGATGAACAGCGTGGTTTTTTTTTTTTGTTTTTTTTTTTCAAACAGGGAATTTCTCTTAAGGCATAACTCTCTGGTAGGGTTTGTTAAAATGAATATAGCAAGATTTTTGTAGCCTGCAGAAATACAATTAAGTGCATACAAGCATCATAGACTTTTTATTCATAGGTGGGCCTTGTAGAGTCTTGCCCTACTAGGGAATCGAAGCAGAGAAACCCTTCAAGCTGAGCGGAGTCCTATTGCTTCCAGGAGATAACACAGGATGGGTTCCCATCTGCTCTGTATCTTGGATTCTGTAAAGTGCAACGCGGTCCTAAGTGTCTCGTAGGAAGTGTTTGGAGACCCTGGTCAAGAACAAGGTCGAGTCCACGCTAGTATTGTTGATGAGCAGAATGGGAGTTCAATTATTCAGAAAACTGTTTTATGCCTTTATCTTGAAAAATATTAATATATGTTGTCTTTTCCTTTATTCACGAGGGTGTGCAGTCAAGCAATCAGTGCCACTAAGTTTAGTACCTTGAAACGATTATGAACTTGAAAATTTGAATCTGTATTGTACTTAGGGTTTAATATATTAGTATGATTTCTGTTTGAGAGATGGCAAGAAGTGCATTCGCTTATGACTGCCAGGGATTTCTGTGCGTTCAAACTACAGTCTGCCTAACTCTGGTTTTCAAAGGACACCTATCACTGTTACATAAAGTGTGCCCCTTATGACAGGAAATCTTTCTGCCACAGGTATGAATCCCCTTTTCCAAGTTTACTTTGGCACAGATGTAATTACATTACTACAGCTAAATGGCAAAACCATTTTTCTCTAGAATTTTGGCATTAATTTGAAATGGATGGTAAACTCTGGGGGTTTGTCTCGGGGCTAACTCTATTTACATGCGGCACATAAGTTATGCTTGTTAGCAGTGCCTAAGCAGTAATGACATAACATATTTTTGAACTTTACAGAGGGAATAAGACTTTTATCAGACAGCTACTGCAGCAGCAGGCAGATCCACACTTGTGTATTTGTAGAGGAGGATGATTACATCTTAACTTGAAGCTAATTAATTTTCTCTGATAACCCCATATTCCCAACAGTTTAAGCTTGTCTTTTTTCCCTTGTGCCTCCCCCGCAAGCAAGCAAGAGGCCCACAAAAGACAAAACAATCACTTACAGTGGGGAATACACGGCGTTGTTTGGCGGTTCCATATTGTAGGAAAACCGCTGAGTGAGGACCCGCAGACATCCAGGTTTGTTCCAGTTAAAATGAAAAGAAAATAAAGATAACAAACTTCATAACTTTTTTTTGCTCAGAAAACTACTGACGGGTACTGATCAAGCTTTTTTTGTAACTGAACTAGTGTTTTTCAGGACTGTTTCATTTATTGAGTGAAATTTGCTCTCCTGATGAACTAACATATGATGTGTGTGACACACAAGATGTGTTTTCAATTTGTGCAATCTTCTTACGGTTAGCCTTTTTTTAAGCTTTCGTGAAAGTTAATGGCTATTTGAAGACTAGGGCTTTCATTAGAAAAGCAAAAACAAACCAACACAAAGAATAGTTTCTAGTCCTCTTGGTTGTCAGGTTGACTCATTTTTGGAGCCTTGACTCTTGAGTTGTTTGACTTTGTGTGTGTTTTTAATAGCATCAGATTTACTTAACTCGAAGATTAATTTGTGCATAAATGTTTTCCTAGCTCTCTGCAAAGCATAGATTTCGTGCCTTGTGCAGAACTGAAATTTTCTAATTCACCTTGCCAGTTGAGGCAGTGTGACCTGGAATGGTGTGAAGAAATGAGAGCCTGTCAAAAGGGTTTGATCTATTTTTATACTGCCCTCTGCTCTCAGATGCTACACATGTATTTGAAATTATTAATCCCGATGTCATTTCTTTCCATAGGACCATTTCAGCTATTTCTATAAACCATTCTTGGCATTTCATTTCTCTTATTGTAAATTTAATAACAACTAAAACTACATGTGTTTTCTTATGGGTTTAATCACTGATGCTAATCCTTTTTTGAAGGTTTTGTGGCATCTGCATACACACACGTCAACTTAACATGCATTGAAATATCTTAAAATGTTTTTCATGCTAGTCATACTGAAATGCTGGACTTTGCTCATAGCAAAAGAATAAACTGTAAATAGTCTGATTGACCAAAAGCAGGACTATTAAGGAAATTCATGATTTGAGGGCTGATTCTAAGCATTCAGAAGTGGTTTACTGTAAAATTAAGGGCCTAGATGAGCAATTACTTTGGAAATTGTTGGAGCACTTAAGGAGCTGCTGTGCTTAGCTCTTATTTTTTTTCTGGAAGATAGGGTCCTCAGCACTCTTAAGGGGTGGTGCAAATGTGCCTGATCTGCATCACTCCCAAGACATCTTCATTGTTTTATATTATGATTTGAGATAGCCTCATTCTCTGCACTGGAGCAGATTGAAGCAATCACGTGAAGTCTTGCTTCGCTCAGTTGATCAGGGCAGAACTCCAGAGAAAGCAATACCCTCAAATGGTACTTGAGGAAAGACGTCAAAGGCTAGAGATAGAGAGTTTTTGAAAGCTTTTTTCTTGCAGCTCTGGTGTCCTAAAAATAACTTTTTTTTTTTTTAATTGGTGGAAGAACGCCCTCATGAGGTAGGGTAGAGAGGATCCGAAGGCAGCTATGCAAACCAAGGTCCCACGAAATTACCACGTGTCAGTTGTGAATAGACTAAATGATAGTAATGGTGTAACATCCAACACTGACTGTGCTGTGAGTAGATGCATTGGTGCTAGGTGCTCCAGTCCCTGCTGGGCCAGAGCTGCAGCATGCAGTACCCTGCAACAAGTCCAGCAAGTTATCTGAGGGTATGCCCATGCCTGTCTTCGTTTGAGGGGCACGGGCTAAGGAAGGTGCCGTCAGCCTACATCTGCAGAGAGAGCACACACAAGTTTGCTGAGGAAAGTCGGGACCGTAACGGCCGCCTCTTTTCATGTTGACTGAGGACAGAAGGGACAGATTACGTGAGGCAGCAGCAGTATGCGTGTTCTATTAATGGTTATAGATCGCGGTGAGCATTTGACAGGATTACAATCCTGTTTTCATTCCAGGCTCTGCAGTTGACCCTTCATTTAGTTTGTGCTTTAAAGTATGTATGACATAGCTGTAACGTAGACAGAATGTAATGAATACCCTGAAAGATTTTTTTTTTATTCATATAGGTTATTTCATTTCTTAAACCAGTATAGATTGAAATAGTAAAATCATCCTGAAGTTGACATGTAAGTCCAGGAGAAAATATCTGTCCCATAAATGACCTTGCTGTCCTAGGGAGTTGTTGCAAGCCCACATAGTCCTTTGCGGGTGACCACTGACCGACCCTGATTTGGTGGTTTGCTTGCTTGATTTTAAGGCATGCGCATGCATCTGTGGTGCTTGTTAACTCCTTTGAGCAGTTTTAGCGTTCAGCACCTTGAAAAATAAAATAGAACTTTCTTATTTTGCTTATTGAAGACTTAGTTCAGATTTGTGAGGCTGTTGAACTATCCCAGGTGGGGGGGGTGTCTGTCTTTTTGCAGACAAGGTATGCTGAATTACAGATCGTTTTCGAACAGATGTGGATCCGGTTACATGTTCTCTCTAGATGCAAGAATGTAGGAGGACTAAGCAGTATTATTAGTGGCTTCTCTTTTTGTGGAGACTGGAAATTATCACAGAGCAGTTGCTAGGAGCTTTAAACTACTTCTTTAAACTGCTCGCGCTCTATAAGCTGTGTCATCAAATAGAGGGTGGAAAAATGAATAATAGCCAAATGTCAGGAGTTGTGAGAAACTTCTTTGCACAGAATAATCTGTTCTGAAGCTCAGCATCCATTCAGTATTTTTTCTAAGTCCTAAAATATCTGTGGCAAAATGAAATATAAGGTGAGGTATAGGACCAGGGGCTGAGTTCTTGAAAATGCCCGTTATCAGGGAGAAGATAATTAGGGTGATTTTCATCACACCGTGAGGCATTGCTAACCATATTGCAGAGGCAGATCTGCACACTAATCCTCACTGAAGGAGGAAGGAAACCATATGATGGCGGCGGTGGTGGTAGGACTGTGCGTTTGGCAGGGGGAAGAACGCAGTTCTGGGCCGTAGCACGTGTGAAGTCATTAATCTCGGGGATTTGTTGCGTTTTTTTTCAACAGCATTTCAGCCCACACATAGGTCTTGGCACTGTGGATGCTATGTTTTCCAGCGGATGGCCTATTGCACAGAAAGACAAGTATGGTGTAGAATTTTTGAGCGCACTGATGTAGTAAACCTGTCTGTACATACCCTTAAGTTCTGTGAGCTTATTTCAAAGGAACAGAGTATGTGCCTGTGAACTTAGGATATTTATGCCTGTCCTCCTCTTTATTGTCCTCAGATATGGACAGAAATTTAGTCTGATAGAATGTATGGCTGGACAAGGAGGAGAATCAGTAGAGGGGTTTCCTTTTCCTCTCTTTTTTTTTTTTTAAAGAGGAAAAGAGGTTAGGTATAGCTCTCAGACAAAAGAGCTGCTAATATTAACAGCAAATGTTTTTTATCTGCACAACAGGATCAGTTTATGCTCTTGAGAATCTTTTATATCTTGTTAATCTACGCAAGCCAAGATTTACATTTGGAACATGATAAACAACTGATTTCGGAGCTTAAAAACTGGTATCAATGTCTTTTAAAAGACTGTTCCTTCTCTAGTTGTCTGACTTTTGTAATGCCAGGAAATGCATCACAGTTCACAGGATAAAGCCACAGATTTTTTATTGTTAGAAATGTGTATAAATTAGAGGGTGTAAGGGTGTTTTTGTTGTTTTGATAAGAGCACTTTTATACTATAGCGCAGGCTGTTGCACACAGTTTTGAAATAGAGGTGTCCGCAGTTAAATACAATCGTTCCTTTATGTGATGTTTCTCCATGTAAGACACTTGCAGGGAAAAATATTTTTTAAGGTGAAATTGAATCTGTTGATATATCTGGGTTAAATATTTCACTGAAGTGTTTGTAACATTAAGACTCCAAGAGTGAAATTACAGTATTTAAGTTGAAAGAAACAAGGAAAAATAATGATTAATAGAAGTTTTGATGATTAAGCTCATTTTGTAAAAACTATTTCACTTAATAGAGTATTTTGTAAAATATGTTGCAGATGATAACTCTCTAATTCGCTGGCAAGTGCAAAATAAGTGGGCTGTTTATTTAATGAATAAAATAATGAATTGATGGAGTGTTTTTTACTCTTTGTGTCCAGTGTTCTCACTCCTTCCTGCAGTGCTTCAGTTCTCTCTCAGCCACTCACTGCTTCTGTCCGCTGTGGCTCCGTCTCCCGAGAACGTTCCTCCCAGAGCCAAGAGGCAGCCAGCTGCTGTGCTTGTTGTTCGTAGAGCAGTGTTGAAAACTTCAGCTGCTGTTATTGTTTAGAGGGTGTTCCTTTGTGCGGTGTGAAAACTTTTGTGGAGTGGTAGCTTAGCAGCAGTAATCATCTCCTTTAGCGATAATACTCTCCAATCAGATGATAAATCTATTTGCTTGTAACAGCTAAGCTTTACACATTCATTAATCAAGTAAGGTTCTCGACACAATTGATAAATGTAACTGTAATTCTTGCTTAAACGTACCACATACAAATAATACAATACTGTTCCTCAGTGAAAGCATGACATATGTAAGGTGCTTATAAGATACTAATTCTGTACGTCAAACAAAATAATTTTCTTCCCCACGTTCGTATTGAAATGATCTTGTACACTCTTGTCTCTCCATTTTTGTAGTTTTGTGATTAGCTCAGTTCTATGCATGTGAGTCTTTAGCCAATACTTAGATGTTTACTGGTTTGGATTTCACAAGTTCCAGGAAAGCTTTTGGCATATGTGCTGTGTTCATCCATCTTTACAGGGTGATGGGAGTGTTCTGCTTTATTCTCCAAACTCCTGAATGTGGTGTTCTGCAGAGGAAGGACCTGACCAGAGTACACAGATGCCCACGTACGCACCATGGTCTGGTCATCAGTGCAGTGTAATGGCATGACCAGATTGCATGCTTAACCTCAGTGGTGAAATATCCGTTGGTATCAGTTGTCTTTGCTGGTCCTGACTTAACAAGCCCTCCTTGTAGGGAATGCCTCCAAACTCCCGTTTGATAGTTTCACGCAGTTCATGCTAGAAAACATAGTCTTTGCACCGTAGGAATTGGCTGGAATCTCTTCCGTCTCTTTTGGCATGGCAGAACTAATAATGTCATTCAGTTGTGCCTGTGGTTGGAAGCAAATAAGTGTATGCAAAAAACAACATAATAATTCACAACACACAATTTACATAATATGCAATACAGGAATTCGGCTTCTTCATAAGATGTATTGCAAAGCTTGATTTATCGGTAGCAGTCTTTGGGTAGTATGAAAGAGAGGGAATCCCATGTTAAATAGAGAACTTTTCTTTTTCATCAGGTATTTGAGGTGCACTTGGACTAGATCCTCAGTTGCATCTCTGAGCTCTTTTTGACACGTTTTTCCAGTAAATGTGGATTCTGTGAGTAATACATTTTGCTGATGAAGCCTACGAACTCTGCCCATCTGAACCCCCTTCATTCTTTGGGCAGTATCATGCCATTAGTAATGCTAATATATGTCCTTGGGGGTTATTCTCTGCCTTACCTTTAAAGTTGCCTTGTTTGTTTTCCTTAGGGGTCCATCTAATACTGCAATTGTCCAGGGAATAGAGCCTCATGCTAGTGAGAACACAAATAGTGTTCAGCTCTGTGCTTTCAGAGTTTCCAGTTAGTATGTTTCTCAGTAAATTCCTGTCTGTCTTGAGTACTACTTTTCTAAGACTTTTCAACCTCTGACTTTTTCTTCATGTCTGAAAAATTTTAAAATGTCTTTTATTTGTTCATTTAACTTCTGATCTTAGCATTTCTTTGAGGAAGGATTACTCTCAAAATAGGACCTCTTGAAACCCTTGTGTGCTTTCTGTAGGTGTTCGTTAACATCTGCAGAGGCAGCTGACCAACTGACTGACTAACAAGACTGATATGATTGTTACCCGTTGGCCGCATCTATCTTTTTTTCCTCAGCTTTTTCAAATAAAGCCTCAATACACTTGATCAATGCTCAACAGATAGTACCAACTGACAGCTGGTCCTTTGAAATGGGATCCCTTTGTGCCTCCTGTTCTGTCTTCTCCATTCCTTGATCTATGTATGATTCTCCCCAGAAAGCTTAGGGATCCAGGCGGAAGTGAGAATTTGTGGTTGTAGGCTGTGAGTGGTAAATTAGAAAACACACCAAGTGGACGTTGCAGACTGGCAACTCGTGTGTGCAGTTCAACTAGTCTTACGGAAAAGTCTAGGGAATCACGGTGCACATGTAATTCAAATGTAGCATCTCTGTCTTTACTTCCTTTCACTAATTCCAACATAATACTTACCATGTCGGTTTGAGAAATAGAAAATAGGTTTAGATTTCTATTACCACCATCCCTAAGGTAACTGAAGTATGTTTCTAGTAGGTCCAGTGTTCATGAAAATAAAATCTTGGAAGATGCCCTCGTGAGACTGCTGGTACATGAAGTGTCTCTTGGAAAAGGTATATATGCAGGAGATTTAATGTAAAACTTCACTCAAAATTGCCATAATTGTGTAATAAAATTGTACAAGTAAAAGGAATAGTAATGGATAAACAAAACTGATACTTTGCAGCCAATTTTATGTTAGTGATACCCTTGAGAAAGGCTTACCCGAATTACTCGGATCAACCTGTCTGGCCAAAATTCTGCCGTTTCCAGTGTTGCACCAAACTGCTTCAAAAAGCCTCATCGCAGGTTGATGAGGACTAACAGAATACGTGGCTGTGGGATGCGCCGTGCAGTCTTTCCTTCACCAGGGAACAAATTTGGTTTTCTCTCCTCTATGCTGACTGAGTTTCATGATGCTTCTGCGTTTGGGATCTACTCTTCTGTCCGATTTGGTTGATGTAGGCTGTATGGTTTGGTTTCACCAATCATCATATTTTAGCTGTCAGATGCATCTGTCTCTTAGCTGTGTCAGAAATTAATTATGACTTCTGGAATCCTTAAAGCTAAGCTTATGGGGTGTGAAGGTTGCACCACTGCCATCTTGTAGTCAGGCAGGGACATACTTCAAGGTGACGAGCCCTGGAAGAGACTGACAAACTGAGATTTTTTTTTTTGTCTCAGTTTGAAAATGTAACAGAACCTGGCAGTGCGATTGATCTTTGGCTATATTTGTTTATTAAGATTTAAGGTTTACTTCATAAATCTGACCCTGCAATTTCAAGGTTGCCTTTGCACTCTGCAGAAGAAGTGGGCTCTTAATGTAATGGAATTATAAACACTATGCCAGTGAGTTAGGAGGAAGGAATGGCAAGAGAGGATGTGAAAGGTCTGAAATGGAAGCAACAGCTGACTTTTTTTCAGTTCAGAATGACCCTGCCAAAAGAGGCAAATGACATCACAGACTGGAAGGTCATTGCTTCTTAACAGACTTCAAAAATACATTAATATGCAGAAAATATGCTGAGAAACTCAAATGATGATGAATAAGCCACTGTAAATCGCTCAGGAGTGAAATGAGCATCCTTCGCTTAGGAATCTTCCAAACTGCTGATGGGGGAGAGGTATAATCTCACGTTCATAGGTATAATCAAATCCGTCTCTGTGCTTCTGGCAAGTATTTGTCTATGGTGTATTTTCTAGTGTCCTGTTAAACTTGACCAAAGAGGCTGAACTTACAGAAATTGCACGATCTCACTTTTCTGGTCATTTTTTACAGACCTTAAGAGAACGCAGTGTCGTTTGCCATACTTATTTTTCCTTAATCAGGTTTTCCTGGTTATAGTTCTTTTACTGTCAGCCTCAGGAATGAATCACAATAAATAGCAGCAGCGATGTTAGAAGTTAAAAATTTTGTTATGATGTCCAGATATGTATTGTTACATAGAAACCAAATGATGGCAGCTATGCGTTAAGTACTCTGTAGTTTTCCATTTCAAAACACACCCAAACTTGTGTCTGGATAATTCTAGAGGCCCTTCCTGTTTATGACCCTGAAATGTTGGGGGTGCATTCTCATGCCTTCTAACGCTTTTCCCGCAGGTAGAAGGGAGCCTTCATTTTATTATTCCCTAACTACCCGTTTCTGTCTTTGGAAAAGTAGCTCCCCTTTTCTGCTCTTCCATGCTATGTCTTGCACTTTGGAGGTAAGGTAGAGTCACCAGAACCCCCCAACTCCACGAGTCGTCACCTGGGCCTGGTGACAGCAGGAAGTTCTCCCTCCTCTGGCCTTTCTCTGCTCTCCATGAGAATCAAAGGAGCAATTGCAGAAATGAGCCCAGCTCTTAAAAAGAACATGAATTGTCTTCGTCAGACCCATTTTTTTTCCCTGGTCGCATGTACCAGCGTTGCGTGTTCACGAATTCTTTTTCCTTGGCTTGCACCTTTTGACTGACATTGCTTGAAGTTGCTTTCGCATGTTCACGCTATCTTTCATTTAAACTAGTATGCAGTCAACTTTATTCTCCCCTTATAAATTCACTTCTTCAGCCCTTAAGCAGTATTACTGTTCTTATTGTCTGAGTGATCCACGTTTCCTGTGCTGCTTTGGTATTGGGAGCTAAGCTGGTGCTGCTCAGTGGTTGTCAAACTTGTTGACTGTGTTCCAGTATTAAGAATGCAAGCCGTGTACGGATACAGTTCGTCTAGGAGGATGTTTACCTTCTCTCCGCAAAATTCAGTTTGGCTGTGTGAATTCTGCTGACTTTTCTTTCCTTGGCTGCAAAAGCCTACTGGTTGGTGGATTAATACTTGAGTGATGGAACAAGATGTACAAGAACTTCCCCCCAGAAATCGGGGCGGGTGTTTCAAATTTCAAGGTTAGTAAAAACACAATTTCCACTTGTCAGTGGTAAAATAATTTTTGTATTCACTGATTATACTGCAGTTTTGCAGTTTGTTAGCTGTGAAAATAACAGCGTTTACTTTGGACCACATTTCTTATAATTTTCACGCATTACTTTAAGTACAATATTGACTGACTTCTCCTTTCCCCTTTAGGAGATGGCTCAGGATGAGTGTTTAAAAACAGTCTGAAGAGCGAGGAAATAAGTTAGGTATTTAAAGAAGAGCTATTCCATTCGCAAATCTTTTCATTTTGATATATCGCTCTTTTACTGTGTTCATCAAACATTTACCTTGAAGGTAGTAATCTGTTCAAGCCATTTTGTACCGTGCTGTGTTTATGTACCCACCCCCTCTTTATTTCCATTTTGCATCTTCCAGTGTGCTCCTGAGAGAGATTGCTGCTGCTGTGTTTCTCTCCATGCTTCTTCCCTGGACAACATGTTTATTTTCTGAGGAGCAAAGCCCGGTGGTCCCTTCTTGTGTGCATAGAGTTTAACACCTGCTAAATACATGACTTTGAGCTTGACGCAGATTACAGGATTTGCTCCATTTCACAGAGGAAGAAATTGCATTTGATTTAGTGTCGAGTGCTCGGTACACGGTACTGACTGCTGCTGGAGAGCGAGCAGTATTTTGCAGAGGAGTCTTCTGCTGCTCGGGATGTGCGTGGATGGGGACAGTGACTTGGTTTGTGTGGCGGTAGGAACGCGTAGGCTGCGTGGGGTTACTGCATACAGCAGTACGCTTAGTGAGGCTGTGAATTCTTTGGGAAAGTCTTTGCACACGGGTGCAAGCTTTAGTTACAGCTGCGTGCAAAGCACATCCCATACGTGCAGAACACAGCTGGTGGTGTAGTTTCAGAGAGGCTGTTGCGTAATTTCAGATATGTTGTCTTTGTGACTTGCCTTTCTGTTGATAATGCCCTTTTTATCTGATTCTCTTGCCTGTGGCTTTGAGGCTTCAAAAATAGTGGGTCGTGTAATGGACTAGCTGTTACAAGAGGGTTATTGTGAACGTAAAAGTGTGTCTCATAAAACTCACGCGTATCCAGAGCAAATTGTATATCAAACATTGGCTTTGCTCTGTTTCAGTGGACTCCAGCTGTTCTGTTGAACTGTGTTTTTATCATTTTCTGGACTACATAGTACGAGTGTTGACAATATAGGTTCTTTTATCTAGTATAAATTTTCAGAGAGTTTCATTGTTGGCTTTTTACGTTGCTCAAGTTATTCGCTTTTATGCTTCCCGAGTAATATACATGGAAATGACTAGCTGGAGAATCATAGTTAGCAGCTGGTTAGACTCCGTGTTTCTTTCAAGATCTGTATGAGACTTCAAAGTTTACATGGACTTTCAGGAGAAAGAACGTTTGGGTATCAAAGGGAGAAATGAGCAGTGTACTTGATAAATGTTGATGCTTGTTTGAGTGCTTCCATGTTGACCTGATCACAGCTCACATACTGCTTTGGAACGTGCACTGATATTTATATTACCTTTCTGTATGATCCTTTCTAAAGAGCTTTTGTCTATTAAAAAAAATCAGTGGAAGAGAAATTTAAAATTAGGTTTTGAGAGTGCATGAGGTGGAGGTGTATCTTGATTCTGCTCTTTCTAAAAGTTCTTGTATGAACTGCCTTTGATCAACTGAAGGAAACTGTAAGATATGTGTATTATGTCATTGGGTTCTCACTAGTTGCTTGCTTGTTTGTGAAGACTGTAATTTCATCCGGCAGGCCAAAGCCTTGTATCATTGCCCTTTATCTCTGTTTGCAAAGTCCAAGAAAGTCTATGTTTCCTAAACGTTGTGCTTCAAAGCAAAACGAGAACCCCCCAGAGAAAGTAATCCAAGTAACTCCCCCAGCATAGGCCAGGGGAAAGGGTGTAACTCTGTGGGTGCAGGACCCTGCTCCTGTGGAATTCCTGCGGGGATCCGAATTGCGCTGGCCCGTGGGAGCAGGCAGGGGAAAAGAGGCAGGGCTGAGCTGCAGCTCCATGCTGCCACTGTCCAAATTATTTCTATATTCACAAATATTCAGTATATCCGGTATTCACATAAGAACCCTTTCAGAGTAAGACATTCCTTATGTGTTGTGAAGAAGACAAATATAGCCCTAACTAATTCACTCCTTTCCTCTTCCCACCGTCTTTTCTCTTCTCTTTTAGAATGAAAAGTTTGCAAGCCTGGAACCCATTTTTTCTTAGAGTAGTGAATTGAGTCCCTTACCTTGGATAGCTTTTTTCCATTCATATCTACTCTTTGGGGAAAAAAAATGCCTATTAAAGCTAGTGAATGTATTTGTTACCTTCTGAACGTCTGCAAATGGTCAAAGTTACATTATCAGTGCAAAATGCTGTTTCAAATAACAAAAAGTAAGCATTAATAAGAATATCAGTTTAATGTAGTGCTGACAGTAGAAATAGTCTATTTACATTATGATTTATAAGCTATTAGTTAATGTGGTCCACCCATGGATTTAGGAATTACTATTCCTCTGAAGTTTAAATAAATAAACTGAATTTATAATTCACTTGGAGACGGTTATTGAGTATAATAGCTAAGTTAGGGACTTTTAGACTCACACATCTTAACTGCCAGTAAAGTCCTTGTTAATTGT
The DNA here is from genome assembly GCF_040807025.1 of Struthio camelus. Taxonomy (NCBI): domain Eukaryota; kingdom Metazoa; phylum Chordata; class Aves; order Struthioniformes; family Struthionidae; genus Struthio; species Struthio camelus. The sequence continues at coordinate 15,237,541 of NC_090945.1, forward strand.
TTCCTGTTCGTTAGGTTTTCTAATGGCCTGTTCGGTCATGAAACAATGCATCTCGGCCCGTGCGTTTGATTTTCTTCTTTCTGTTTCATTGCGTTCGTACCTGGGATTCATCTCGCTTAACTTCAGTTCTCTAGTGTTTCTCTGTAGTCAGTGGTGGGGACTAGGTGCTCCTGTCCTAGCCCTAATGCCTCTTAAGACTGAGGGGCGAATCTCTGTAAATACCTGTCTCTCTTCCTTGGCTGTAGTGGCACCCAAATATTTTTTTATATAAATACATTTAAGTGAGATTAATTCCGTCTTTTTTAATGAACTACTGACTTGATTTCTGTTAAGGAGTTCCCCTCTCCATCACTACAGAGATGCCATTTGTAAAACAGAAATAGTGAAACCTCAGTAAAATTTGACCAATCACTGACTCTCAAAACTCTCTTGAATAGTTCAGTCATTTGCACAGAATTTAGGCGTCCTGAGCCAGTGCCTTAAATTATTTTTAAACCTGATGTCACAGAATTATGATAATGATGAACCTCCCCTCTCCCCCCGCAGCTGCCTTGGTGGTTTATCTTTATTAAATATTCTTAAACGGCTTAAATATTCTTAATGGTAACTGTATCAGTATTACTTTCAGAAGTCTTCTTCCTGAAACCGTTTTTCTCAGTAATATATTTATGAAGAAGCTACGGAACCCACAGCTCATCCGTCCATCACTTCCCACAGGAGTATGTGGCATGTCACAGGGGAAAGAAAATATATACATAAGGCCGTGTGTTTGATAGTGGGTGGGTATTTAACATTGTTTGTATTTTCAAAACCAGCTCTGTGATTTTGAATGGCTATTTAGGAGGACTATGAAACTAACTTTAAGATGAATTTTGTGTGTAGAGTTTGTAAGCAGGCAAAACTCAACTGAGAGAAAGAAGTGATTGCGAGCAACTTGTCACCCACAGTCTGCTTAAACGATTGCATTTTGTAGGAAGGGTGGTCCTGATTCACAGTCTGCTTGCGCCATCCTTTTTGTATCAGCGTGGCAAATGCCATCCTGTTTGAGATCTCTGATAGCCTTTCATGGACTTCAGTGGATCCCAGGTTTTTGGTCCTAGACAGCAATGCATTTATTTTTTTGAACATATTCACTCCCTTGCAAATGTGCCGCCCCTTCATTAATTCCTTTTAGTAGCTGCAAACATTCCAACAGCTTTGAAAAATGTGAGATCTGTTTGTTTTGAATTCTATGGATTACCATAGCCAAGTGTCTGACATAGCACCTAATTTTTTAAAAATTTAATTTGATTTTATTTATGATTTAGGTGTCTCTGTCATTAAATAAGCTCTTGGGATGTTTTCCTTCCCCCCTCCCTGCTTGGGAGAGGGGCTCGTCGTTCTGTGTATTCAAAATTGCTGGTGCTCTACGCTCCAGCTCGCCATCCTCTCTGCTTCTGTTTCAGCCTTTCCCTAAGAGAAGACCACAAAGATTTGCTGGGTCACTGCTTGTTCAGCTATTATTTAATTCCTTTCATAAAAGCAGTGAGTTACTTTTCCTAAAGGTTAGATGTTTGCTTTCTGTCTCACCTATGTGGAGAGCCTCAGATGCTGAACTGTAGAGCCACGAGGAATTTTGTTTTCCTTTTCAGGCCAAACCCTGTCACAACCAGTCTGTACACAGTGCCTCCTTAGCTTAAATGCTACTTTTCCCTCTCTAGTTGTGCCTTCCTGCTCCTCCCTTTTAGAAAGCAATCAAATCCCCTCTTAGCCTTTGTTTTGCGAAGATACAGAGGCGAGACAGACAAAGCGAGTGTCACTCTTCACGTATGTTTTTACTTATTGATTGGCTCTTGGCAGATGTAGCTGCCGCAGGTCAGTAAGTGAGAAGGTTTATAGTAACATTTCCTTGCCCGGAGGGTGGGGAAAGCGAATAAGGCAGCTGGTGGACTCTACTGTTGACAAGGAATAGCAAAATGAAGATTTGATCTATTTTGAATGGCTGATGTCCTCAGTTCAGAGCCAAATCAGATGATTTTTGATGTGATCTTTTTTTTTTCTCCTCCTCTTTCTTTCCTCTTTCTTTCCTAAATAGGTCTGTATGTGTCCACGTTATCGGGATTCCCGCGGTAGCAGCGCAGAACTAGTGCTACGTGCTGTGGCGGGGACTTCCCACCGCGGGCGATGGCTCTGGTGAGGCTTTCTAGCAGAATGTGTCCTGGTGCGTAGCACTGGCTTTTCCCTCCCCGTCAGTCTGATGCAGTATTCTCTTTCTCTCGTCATAACGAGGAACACCTTTCACCTTGCTGAGATAAGGGAAGGTATTGGGCTAACTGTTGCTGGGAGCAAATCCACTGATGGCAGCTCTCAATAATGTGAAAGTTCTTCCCACTGTGCAATTTCACAGAAGGTGCCTGTAGTTAGACAATCCATTTGTTTTCTCCAGGTTTTAGGAGTTCCAAACTTGTAGATCTCTGACTTGGCACGCTATAGATTTGCTTCCCATTGCAACTCCTAACCACAGGGTGCAGCCTAAAAAGTACGCATGGCCAGATTCTCAGCTGTGCCCAGCTTCCTCTGAGCATGACTAAACTAGAGTGCCTGTTGGGTAAAAGATTAACTGTGAGGGAAATGCCTAGTACTGTGATATAAAATCATCTTTTATAAAGCTCTGATCCTTCTTGGTACTCCTACCAAAAAGCCGTAAAGATATTATGGAGTATTGTGTTAACATTGAACCCTCTGGACAAGGAAATGATGGATTCTCCCATGCATGTAGTAGCTCTGCATTGCCAGCCTCTGCCTTTCTGCGCTGCTGAAGCAGAGGGGACACCCTGGTAGGTTTATTCCCCTCGGAGCGTGGATGGGACAGATGCAGGAGCAGAGAGGCACGCAGGTCAGTGAAGAACGGGCCCCGGGATTAGCATCGTGAGTTCGGTGGTAGTATGGTACTTGCAACAACTAGTAATGCTGGTATTGCACCTGCTTAGTCACGAATGCCGAGATGCTTGTCGCAGCCGACGATGTGATGTGTGGAGAGGGGCACAGAAGGTGGCTGTAGGAGGAGGATGAGATGTATTTTTCTGTTCTCATAATAAGTTTTTTTTTCTTTCCTCCTATCTCCTTAGTTTGTTTTTCACTATCCTTTTATCACCTTAGTTTTTTCCTTTCTAGTGCATCATTTTGAAGATAAATATTGAGATTCTGATATTTGTGTTGTAAGACGTCTTCCATCACGCTTTTCTGTAGTGAAGTAAAGCACAAATGGATATCGGTAGTGGTGTCTGAATCTGGCCTGGAATCAACATACCTGCTGTTATCCTAGTAAATGATTTATGCACTATTCGTAGCTGACATTATGCTTTCTTGAAAGCAGCGTAGTTGAAGGCCATGTATGCTATATAATGTGTCATTATTCCAGAGCTCTGAAAATATATCCTTTTATAATTCTCTTTAGTAGTACAGTTTATGCGATGTGGAAACTATTTTGTAACACATGTGCCTAAGTAGTGGGCCTTTTGTTAGATCCAATTAGAATTTCTCCCTTGACAGAATGTGAGGCTCTAAAGCGTTGTTATGCTTGGCTGCAGACAAAATTAATCCAGTCAGTTGGGACTCTCAACATCAGCTTTCTGCAATCGAAAGGTATAGAGCCACTGATATGTGTGTTTACGTTCAGCAAATCCAGCATTCAGTGCAAGCGGCCATAGCCAAGCCATTTGCCTGGCGTGGTGCGCTACATGTCAGCGCATTTCAAAATTATTGCGTGCGTACGAGCTACTGTACAATAACACTTTCCTCTGCAAAATGGTGTAGCTCCTCTCCTGGTGCTGAAGAGGGTTTCTTGTTTGTCTACTTTTTTTTGTGAATGTGATGAGCATGCTATTTGTAAAGTGTTCATGAAGATCTCCCTAGCGTTTAAGCGTCTCCCTTATTTTATGTATTTTCTATTTCTTTTCCACTATAAATTGTTAACTTTAAAAAACATTTTATTAAATGCCAACTATTTTATTCAGTTTAGTAAGTGTTTATTATGGGATTTAGTGGATTAGGGATTAAATTTGTGTGGGAAACCTCGTTTTAGATTGTATGTTAAACACGCTGGTAATTTCAAATATAACTGTGACTTCTACTCCCCCCTTCCCCCCCCCGCAAATGCAGTCACTGTGCTAAAAGAACTGGAAATGCAGAGTTGGTTGCTATTGATACTTTAATAATTTCTATAGTAGAAATGATGAACGTAATTAAAATCTAATTGAAATTACGTTGTTTTTCCTGGGAGTTTATGGAAAGGCCAGAACTGTTCCAGTGTGTCTCGGTTCCCAACACGACTGTGTAAGCATCAAAATGACTCATTAGCCTCTTCAGAGATGCAAGTGCTTAAAAAAAAAAATCTGCCCAAGTGCTTATTTTCAAAGTCTTTCATTAAATTAATTTTAATTCCTTTTATCAGGAGCCATAATGTTTTCCTGTAGGCTTGATATCATCATTTTGATAAGATGTTGTTATTTAGCGATGCCATTAAATGGGCAGCTTCTTAACTAATTTGCTTTTAAAAACTGAATAATAAAGGGGCATTTTCTTTCCCCTGTGACATGCCACATACTCCTGTGGGAAGTGATGGACGGATGAGCTGTGGGTTCCGTAGCTTCTTCATAAATATATTACTGAGAAAAACGGTTTCAGGAAGAAGACTTCTGAAAGTAATACTGATACAGTTACCCAAGGAGATACTAAGAAATAATTAAGACAGAAACTGTATAATAAAATATATCTATTCCACCTTAGCCCATTTTTAAAGACCTGCCACTTTTTTCCAATAACCTTATTTCAGCCTTTCTGATACTTACGCAAAACAAAAGTTTCCAGTGTGAAGAAAAGGAAAATAAAATGTGCTAGTCTTCACTGTATTTTGCTTAGAACAGTGCTTTACTGGAGCTTGAGGGTGTTTTGGTTCTGGCTTTTACTGGGTTCCTTCCCTAAAACCACCTTTGTCCTTCCTGAGAAGTCATTAACAATCTCTTCTACTCAACCATGGATGGAATTAAATGAAGATAGGCTCAACGAAGCACAGTCTCTCTGTATGTTTCTATTTTCATTCCGCTTACCGAGCGGTGGATCAGATGCAGGAGAGCAGATCTTTTCCCAGTGTTTGGTCACCTAGCGTTCTTATTAATAATCAGTCTGAATATTTGGATGTCTAAATAAAGCTTTAGCAGCTTAGCTTTTGATATGCGTTTTCAAACATTTCAGCTAACGTTTGTAATGTGAACCTTTATTTTGCTGACTGGCTGCACTCTTCAAGCCGTGTAAATCCACTTCCCTCGGCGGTTGGGAATGGTATCTTACCCTTGGCAAAGCAGCACGTTCTTAGGCCCGACTCCTCTTTTTGTTTGGTGGACTTTCCCGCCTGTTTACAATGCCTGAAGAGCCCTCATTATCCTCTTGACGCTTCAAATGGCTGTTGTGGAGTGAGGCCAGTTCACATCTCTGGGCTACCATCTTATTCGTGCTGTTATGGCGTAAAAGAGCCCTGGGCCAGGGAGAGGTGACCCTCTGAGGAGCAGTCCTGGGGAAAGCTCTGCACAGAGATGACAGAGTTGCACTATGCTGTGTCATGCAACTTGTAGGATAGGAGTAGAGTGAGTAAAAGGCTGGGGAGTCGGTGCTGTGCCTTGGCAAGCCATGTACCAGAAGGGTTTCCAGACTAGAGTGGTCAGTAGCTACTCAAAGCTTTCACGAGCTGTCGTGTGCACACCGTGCCCTGTGCATCGAGTTCAGCTTGGCCAGGGTGCAGGAGCAGCGCTCCCGTCGCTGGGGTAGTCATTCTCGGTGTAAACCAAATTAGTTTTGTGCCAAGATTGGTGGAAATAAAGCTGACCTAATGCTGGGTGCCTTTGAATAACCTGTCATGTTATTCCTGTTTGTTTCCAGTAGCTCTCAGGAGGAGCCGAATGCTCTGCAGTTTATAAGTAGGAGGACCTCTACCTTGAAAACAAGTCTAAAAAAACCCAAGTACAGCACAGCAGTTGTGTTAGGAAGTTCAGGCACACAGACAATTTTCAGTTTTCTGAATAACTGTGACTGAATTGTATTCTTGACATATTTCTTTTTAGGGTATAAACTGTACCAGTTATACCTCAGTTTTCCATTTTTTTTTTCTCAAATTAAGGGTGGTAGCAACTAACAAATTTATAAGGACTTAATATAGTGTCATTAGCTAGATGGAAGAAAAAATTTGTTATAGTTGGTGATGTTACTTTAAGCCAGAATTTGAGGGCTAATAAGCTTTTATTCTGCTGTGCAGGTATAGACTTATGCATCTAAGAATTCTGGATGCATTATGCATTATTTGGTGGAATTCAACTCAGAGGAGTTTTAGATTGCTCTTAAAAAAAAAAAAAAAGGGAGGGGGCAATCAGCAGAAGCTATTCTGCTTTCTCAAATGTAACTGGCTGTGTATATGCGTGTTGGAAGCATGCAGCTGATCAAGCAGATGCTAAGCTATGCATGACAGTTGTGCTTTTCTGTATATAAATTCTGATATCAGCATGCTCAGGGAGAAGAATTTGCATGTCCACAGGTGTGGCTGAAAAGATGCTCCTTTGAATGTCATGAGGAGTTTTGTATATAATAACTAACTTTTTCATTCTTCAAGATAATATTGAATTGTTTAGTTTACTCTGTCAGCTAAAATATACGTTTTTATATAACTGGAAATATACGAAATTGTACTTTCTTCTATTACTTTAGTATGTATAATTTTAAACAAACTATGCTTGATATAAAGCTCTTTCAAATATTTTTGAATTACAGTGTTATTGCAAAGCTAGTGGAAAAGTTACCAAGGCAGACAGCAACGCTACTTTTAGCCCTCTGTGTGTTCCTAACTAGGAATATCTGTGTATGTCAGTAATGAAGGTAAAGTGGTGTGGGCCTTACTATAAAATAGTCAGTCATTGTAATTTTTATTCTAAAAAAAGTATTAGCCTGACTTTCCTATAAATCATTTGATCATAAACAGAATGTTATCAGAAGAAATATTTGGGAGCTTATCGTGATTTCTCCATACTAGGCTTACTTTTCCCCATTTGAAAAGAATGGGAAAGCAACTGTCAGCAATTTTTTTTTTTTATTACTGATTGTTGCATTCAGCTGTATTGCTGCAAATTTGTATTTTTATTTTTCTATTTTGTTAAATGATGCGGTAAATTTGTCAGAATCAGCATTTTTTTATTTTATTAATAATTTGTTTTGTTCCCAAGTAATGAAGCTGTATCGCCCTCCTGATTCTTTCACTTTCTTCACAGCTCTACCAAGCCCCATCAGTTCCCATAATATAGTTCTTGGCATTCCTTCAGACTTGCTGCAAGTGTATAGACAGTATGTTTGCTGCATCACTCATACCCTAATTATGTTAAGCTTTGGCATAGATTTTTCGTGTGCTTGCTTTGTGCATCATTGTAACAACTTTGAGAAATTCATCCATACAAAGACTTTTGGCCAGGTTATTAGTCTTATAATGTGACACTTTGAATGTAAAACATTGGTTTGGAAAAATTTTGCATTTGATTTCTCTTGATTTTTTTTTTTTTAAAATAACATGGTTTGAACATAGCCCAAACTATTTAAACATGAGTATATAAGGCAGAGTGGGAATGGTAGAGGAGTTATAGGTGAGATTTAGGTGAGATTATATGACTAATAAAGCATAAACATGAATTTCTTAATTCTTCCTGTCCATGAATAATCTGTGACTTGATCCTACTAGTATTTATTTGTTGAATGAATAATTGGATGGTTATGGCTGGCAAAGCACTGAAGTGCTTTTACAAAGCTAATGCTGTCTGATTGGTACTTGTCGGTTTTTAAAGTAGCAGCAGTTCTTCCTCTAGTTGTGGTACAGGACTGGAGTCCCACACCTTTTCCCACTTACTTTAGGAATTAACGTAAGGTTAAAAATACTCACTGCATCCTGCATAGCTGCTTTCTGCCTTTCTGTGGTGCTTAATACTAGCTCAGCATCTGTGAGAGATGACAAAATTGGTCAGACTGAAAATGCTTCAAGGGCAGAACCAGTCTGCTCACTTTAACAGTACAGACCTCAGATGAGGAACAAATTATTTCTTAAAAAAGTGAACATTACTGTTGCTGTCAATTTATGTCAATGTCTCTGTTTTAGGGAAAGGAGCAGAAATGGTTTTGAGCCTTTTTAAATCACAGAAGTCTTAATTTGTGGTAGATCCACACGGTAATGTGGCTGACTAAAATACAGAATAAGCATTTTCATGTATGGATTGTAATTTTTGTTTTCAGTAGTTTAAATTATAGAGGCAGTAAGTACAAGGGAGTACTAGGTAAAATGTTTGCAGTGTTTTTTGATAGCATTTTCTTAGGCAAAAAAAGCAGATTTTTGCCCACCACTTTTGGATTCCTCTTGTGTTTTTAATCAGGCTCTTAAGTCCAAGGTTTAAAAGATTTAGAGGGACAGAACTTTAAACTTTGCAGTGGCAAGAAAGGAGAAATACATCTCTAATGTGTTTGTTTTGTATGTTTTAGTTTCGCTTGTGTTGACTTGCTTAACATCTGTTGACAATACATTTTGGGGAATTACATTATACAGTGCATGCTTCCTGTGACCGTGCTTAGGAGGGGAAAAAGGGAAGGACTGCACTTGTTAGGAAAGGTGCTGTAACCTGAGTTTTTCAGGCCTCACCTGCACAGTGCTGCACTGAAAGCAGCTGTGTGCAAGCAGAAGCGGCTCTTTTAGGAGACAAACCATTGGCGTAATCTTTTTGGCATAGCTGTGACATGCCCTGGGGAAGATGAATATTTGCATAAAGCTTTGGGACAGGCACACAGGGTAGAAAATAGTCCATGAAAAGTCTCCGAAAGTCTGAATCATACATGCTTCAGACTCTAAGACAGGTCAGGACAGACAGCAGGTCGTGCAGAGATACCCTATTTTATATCCGCTCATGCAGCAGAAGGTATCGCTGCTTACAGCTCTTCATCGCTACGCACCACTGGAAATTTCTCTGCGTAATGGGTAGAATTGCTCGCGTGGATCCTTCTTAAGCCATTGTAGGCAAACACAGGCAGATTAGTTTAAATGTTTTTCAGATTAAGGCCTGATACCTTGCTTAATTTTGTTCATAGTAGGTTGGAGAGCACATTCATAAACCAGTCTGTCAGCTGAACTGTAAGGCAAGGACAGTAACTTTCACACATTGAGCACAGTGACAAATAGTTGCAAAGCGGTAATGTCCTCAAGGCAGAGCTTGATTCAGAAAAGGCTATTTGCATCCACAGTGAGTTTGACTGATGTTGCATGGGACGTTACTTCTGACAAGGAGGAGGTGATGGAGGTCTTCCCAACTGATCTCCCAGGATCAAGAAGAGGAAACTCTTTGCTCAAGAAGAGAAGCAAGGAGAAATCAAATAAGATTGTTCACGCTGGCCTCTTTGGTATCTATGGAAACGCCCAGGATACTGAAGTGAGCGCCTGGATGGAGTTCAGCTTCAGTACAAAAATTTACAGGTTATTTACCACTACATAGTTCCACTTCTCCTGAGTCTTCATGGAAAAAGGAAATGCAGACTGTGAAAATTAACAAGAAGCCGTTTGAAGCGCTAGTTCTCCCAAAGCAGAAGGGAAGAACGAACGCTGTGTTTTGCTTTTTCACGTTGATTTCTGTCAAGTTCAGGGAAGTACATTCCACCACATCTGCTTCAGCCCTGCCTCGGAATTAGTCGTATGCAAGCCTTAAATCTTCCACTCTTGGGTATATATTTTCCCCTTGGTGTGCAGCATTAAGCTACAACCAAAGGGCCTAGCCCAACTCTGTTCATGTAAGTTGTTGTCTTGACGTTAGTATTAAGGATTAGGCACCAATTTACCATTGCTGCAGCTGCCCAGTAACCTCCATAAAGAGTTGCAGTAGTTGTCAGATACGTTCTTACAGGTGAGATAAGGTGCTTAAGTAAGTTTTCAATAACAGTGAACTAAATTAGTGGAAAGGTGATGTCGCATGCATCTATGGTGGAACAGAACTTGTCTGCTTTTGAAGTCCCATTTTTTTCCGTTTCTTTTATTCTCTCTTTTCACAAACTGAGTTTTCTTGAACACTTTCTTTTGAAAACTGAACCTGAGGTTATTTCCCCTTCTAATTTATGTTTTTACTTTCATGTTGTTCTTTTGCATTTATCTCGTTCATCCACTGACCGTACGTTCTTTCCTAAAGTAGGTTATTCTAAATTTTTCTATCTCGCTTCTCTCCTCATGTTTGTTTTATGCATATAAAGCTATTGGAAATTTCAAGTACAGAAGTGCTGTTCTCCTCCACTGAGCACTTACATATAATCTGAATTTTTTTAATAGTAGACCTGAGAGAGTTAAGAGAAGTTCCAATAAAATAGATCAAAGAGACAACATTTGTGAGACCTATATTTTGCAAGAGGCTTTTGAAAGCTGTTATCTGAATTTCTTTTTTCTTTTGGGGCAACTGCAGAAGTACTTAAGTTAGTTTTGAATAAGAGCTGGAAGGAAGTAAAAGAATTGCAAGTATTTCTTACTTTCCATTTTTTGTGAGGAACAGTTAGTTGCTCTGCCAAGTCTGCTTTCAGTTTTGTTTGTTAGTCCAAATAGGAGCCCAGTGTTATAAACACTTGAATCTGTTCAAGTCAGTAAGAAAGCTTTTTCACTGATCGCTTATTAAAGGGGTATAGTCTTGGTCCCATAGTACAGGCGAGCACTTTAATCAAGACAATTCTGCCTGATTGTACCCTGTTCTTATCTGGTCTTGGAAGTCACTCACCAACATTCAGCTTCGCCTCTGCTCGAAAGAGCAGCCGACTACAAATGCAACGTGTCCCTATTTTTCTTCAGCCCAAATATCGCTTTGGGGATTCAGTTTGAACAATCCAACTCAGTTTAATGTGTTTTTTATTAAAGGGTTTTTAGAGGTCAGATAGTCTAGTTGTATTCTCGTATCTGACAGAAAAGTCATTCACCTTACATCGTAGACAAATCTGAGTATCCTTTTGCACAGTTAAAGGGATGGGAAGGATTTTTTTGTTTGTTTGTTTAGTTCAACTGGGATATTCAAGGGGAGCTAACAGAAGCGAGTATCAGATTTCCACTGAAAAATTTTAGGAATTGAATGCCTGAGTTCCCCTGAAAATCTTAACTTTCAGGTGTCTGGATGTGAAGTCTGGCTCTCATATTCCATTCATTTCAGTGGGATTGAATCTTCTTATAAGGGAGAAAGTGAGCTCTTTCCAGATCTGTGTATAATTGGATAGAGATGGTCTGGTTAAAATACCAAATTCTGCAAATGGAAACTCATGTCAGCACTCAGATTTCTAATCTGAGCTATTAAACGTGGACGTTTATGTGCAGGGAGCCAGGGCTCCTCTTTCTTGGTGTCTGTTGTCTTTGTGCATTTCGTAGAGGGAAGTCATTCTTTCCCGCCATTTGTTTGCTGGGCTAGTTTTGCTCGAGATTATGTATTATCATAGAAGACCTCCTCTGCAACTGGTTTGTATTTAGCTTTCTGGACTACGAATGACTAAATTTTTATATGCTATTTTTAAGGTACAGCGGCACTAATACTGTCCTATCTCTGCTAGAAGCACCAGTCCTTGATATGTTTTTAGATCATATTTGCCTTTGATATGTCTATGTTATGTCACAGGTTGCAGTCAACCTGTTCTCAGTGAGTATGATATAGTTTCCCTCTGTGAACTTTTCCAAATGATAACCAGCTTATTGCTTCATTTTCTGTTGCTTCCATGCATGTAGCCTTCCATGTTATGCTGTTGGACTTCCATGCTCAGATATCTCAAAGTTACAGTTAAATTCTGTATGATATTCTACATGACCCTTCTATGCATTGGTCATGTCTCCAAACTCTGTCTTATCAGCATTTTTAGTAAGGCATTGCTCATTTTTTGTCTTAGTAAGTTTATTGGTAAAGCTACTAAATAAAATCGCTTTTACCACTGATCACCACTAATACTCTCCACATGGTACATGCTTGCCTTTTTAGAAACTTTTCAGTTTAGTCAACTACTTCATACTTTTAATAATATGTATTTCAGGTTACCCCTTTATTTCTAGTTTCACTAAAGGATTCTCTATAGATCAGTCTGTCAGAGGCTTTACTGAAGACCAGATAGATGGTCTCTACTAGAGATGCTCCTATTAAAAAATCAAGTTAGTCTGAGATGTCTGCTTTTTGAAAAACGCAGATAGAAATATTCCTCCATCTGTTTACTTCCCTCTATTCTTTTCTTCTTTCTTCTCCTGAGTAGTTGTTCTAAAGCTGTTCTGCTGAGTTTAGACAAACTGGAGTTTCTTTGCCCAGATGGCATTTTTTCTTTCTTAAATCTGGGTATTGTATTTGCTATTTTCTGATCAGATGGGCACCACCTTTAACATCAGAGACCTCTTAAAATATTTTCTTCAACGCCTCCCACTTAATGTGCCAGTGTTTCCTGAGTTCTGGGATATAAATTATCTAGTCCCAACTTGAGTTTATTAAACTCTCTTGAATTTTGCTGTCACATTAGCTGTGCTTATTTTCATGTCCTTTAAAAATAATAATAAAGTTAACTTTCTTACAAACAGGATCTCAGTGAATATAAAGCAAAAACTATATTTTAAGTTTCTAAATTAGAAACACGTATTAGATAATTGACAATCTCCAGAAATCTTGGAAATATCCTGGTAGACATTCTTTCAAACAGTCTGTAGAATTGACCGGACTGTTAACATTACCGAAGAAACTATAAAAAGCATAGGCCAACTGACAGCCAAAATAATATACATTTCTCAGAAATTTGAAATCATAGGAGGAAGAATCACTTGGCAGAAGAATGGCCATTTTCCTTCTCAGCTTTCTACTAAGTTCTGACTTTTGTTCAGTGTGTTGCCTCTTGACTTTTTTTTCAGTGCAGGAGAATGAAAATGGAAAGCTTTAAAGGAAGTCTTGCCTGTGGAGTTTTTCCTCTCATATGTCTGTATTCCAGCCCATCAGAAATTAATAGAGTCCTTCCCATTTCCTATCTCCCTCATATATATTTCTGTAGAGGTTAAGCTACTTCTTCATATTTCTACCTGTATTTTGCCGTCCTCTCTGTTACGGTCTTTCTGACGTCCTGCAGAGTCTCCTACTAATTTCCTGACTTTTTGTGCAGCTAAGTTCCCCAGGCAGCTGCTTGTGTGCTGTTTTATGCTCTGAGGAACTCTGTCCTCAATACACTGAATACACCTAAGTATACATAGTCTCATTTTTTTTTCCTATTAGGACCAGTGGATTGTTGCACTTTTCTTCTGATGATTTGAAGTCTTTGTTGTAGGAATTCAGTTGTTAGTTGTGCTTCATGTTACTTAACAGGGTTGGGAATAGTAGAAAATGTGCCGTGTTATTAGATGTATAGGTAGAGAACGTTCCCCGGTGACGTATGGAGGGAGCCTTGTTTTCCCTTTTGGTGTGAATGGAGGAAATCGTGCGTTAGACTTGTCATTCAGGAGGTTCTTTCCGGAGCTGTGTTCCTATAAAAACTCATGGTCAGCCATTACCTTGTCCAGAAATGTCCTCTCCAGGGTTACTCGAGTTACTGGCAGCCCTGGTTGGAATGCTTTCTGAGTGTCGGGAGCCGGTTTATGGCTGGCTGTCTTTATGGGTGGACAAGATGTGATTTAACATGTTCTTTTCCTTGCGAGACCACCCAACTATAACTCCCTGAGGGAGAGTGCTGTGGTGCTTGACCGTGTTTTTATACCTTGTATTGATATGTATTGGCTGTGAGAGTATCTGGTTACACGTTTGAGCACTCCTTGGCTGTTCTCTAATTGCTCCTGTTTTGTTTGGGGTTGCTTAATGTGTAATCTCAACTGCTATGCTGACCTGGCGTATTATTTAAGCTGCTGGGAACCTGTGCACAGCATTCAAAGCACAGCTGGTACAGCTGTGGCTCTTTCCCTCTGCCGCTGTGGAAGCTGCAGGCTTTGCCAGGCAGCAAGCTTGCCAGAGTGTTGACCTGTGAAGTTAGTTGCTTTAGTATAAAGGACATGGAAAACATTCCAGCACGTAGCTGATCTAGTAAAGCTCTTCATGGTGTAAACGTACTACAGAAACCCTCTAATTGCCTCGCGTGCTATGCGACCTCCGTTTCTAATACGGTTTGACGAAAAGGTTTATTAAGTGTGGAATGGACTTAGAATGGTCTAAAGCAACTGCGGTGTTGCCTTCTGTTTTAAAAACAATATTGTGGTCATCTTGTGCTCCTACCCAAGTGCACATCGATATAGAAATCTATTTGCTAATAAGGGGAAAAACACTCACTGTGTTGGCTGTATTTAACCCCAGGAGCTGGATTCTTGTCTCCTGTGAATGGAAGGTTTGTCATTTGACCTGATACTGCTTCAGCAAGCCAGAGAGGAGTTATTGGGGTAGGGGCAGAGCTGTGATGGATGTAGAAGTCCTCTACCGTAACCACTGACACAGGCTGCCTATTGAGGTGGCTAACAACGTGTTTACTGTATGCATGCTAATAAATTAGTGTAGTTTATAAGAAGGCATGGGGAAAAAATATGCAAGGAGGGAAAAAAGGCTCAGGATAGGCCATTCCAGCACAGAGTAGTTGCAGGACAGTGGGAGAAACTCATAATGCCAAGAAATCTGGCTTGACCCCTTGTGGAGCCAGCCCTGTGGGTATTGTCCAGGCAGCGTAAGCTTGGAAGCTACCAAAACCAAAGGAGTTCTGATTGGATTATAAAAGTCTGCTTTTTCTTTGTAGCGGGGAAAGTGGACGTTGGGGAGCCGTGTGAAGAAACGAGACTGATGCAGAAGCTTTGGAGAGGCAAAGTCTGTGTAGGATGACAGGGTCTTTTGAGTAGTCACCTACACAAACTGCAGGTTCAAAACACATTTTCTCCAAATGCTTTTCTCTTACTGTGAAGATAAAATGATAGCTTCATTTTCAGAAGTTGATCTGGTCACATATACGTGTCACTGGTCACACCCTTCTCTTAGGATGGGAAGAATCATGCATGCAGGACTCGGGTGGAGCCAATTGTGCAGGGCAGTATTGCCCGGGGCCTGGTCTAAAAGTGTAAAACTGGCACCGTTTTGCCTTTAAATAGACAAAGACATAAAATTTGAGAAGGTGTACTGAAATAATACATCCATTGTCCTCTAGGTGCAGAATAATGCTGTTCTTATTTTCTTGCTATGTACAATGATGAAATTTGGTGACAATGTGGCATTTATTCTTGCAGTTGTGAAAGTGCTTTGCTGTCCTCTGCTTCTTGCTGAGTAATCCCCATGCAGGATTTTTTTTCCCCACCATTTTGAGCTGGTGATATCAGCCTGCAGACTGACTTTTGCAGCTGGGTAGGACACATGTCTCAAACTGAGATCGTTGGGCTTGTTCTAGATCACCAGCACTGATTTGCGGCAACAGGGTCTAGATTTCCTGCCTTAGACAAAGTGCTTGTTGCTGTCGATTTTACTTGGGGAAAAAGTCAAGCAGTTTTTAAAAGAACTAACAACTTCTTTCTAGTAAAGCAAAAGGGTTAAATTCTTGATTACCCTATTAATCTTGATCCCAAAAAGAAAAGGTAAAGACAGTAGAATATGGCTACAGGTTATGCTTGATGTAAGCCTCTTTTTCTAGGGGTTTCTTTAGTTTTTAAAGAAGCATTTAGTTTTTAAAGAAGCTGGAGTAAACTAAAGATCTGTTTTGATAGTAAGCTGCTTCTAAAATGCTGTATTTCAGAAAATCTTATTCCTGAGTTTTGGAGTTTCTATGTGTCTGCAGTGTATTAACTTTCAAAGCTTAAAGCATGCGGCAAGAACCTACTCATTTTCCTGCTGAATATGTGTTGTTGCTCAACTGCTTTGCATCCAGGAGATTGCTAGCATAATACTCTGCTTTAACTGAGAATGTGTCTCAGTGATGAGGGCGACTCCTGGAGGTGATGGTCTCTTGCTCTTTTTCTCAGGAAACCAACTGACTGCGGCCATAAAAGCGTACTCTTCCACAAAGCCTAAAAGTTGGAATCTTTTTTAATATCCCCAAAAGTATGGTTTGTAACATGAACCTTTTTGTAGCTACGTAATAGCTTACAGTTTATATATTGTATATATTTTAAAAAGGGATGAGATTTTCACTTACAGCTATGTTACGCAGTTTCTGCAGAAAGCTCTACACGGTGTATTTATCATACTGATGCCTGAGCTACATGCCTCAGTTTCGTCTTATCAAGGGCAGGCACTTCCCTAGGTGAATCATGAAATGAGCAACATGCCTCGTGCTTTTCTGTTAAATGGGCAATTTTATTTTCTAGGGCTGTCAGTATACTTTAGTTCAGGACTAAAATATTCTGCAGGATGTATGTAGGCTCCTCCAGGCTGCAAGCAAATTGAATACTTAAACTCTTACTGTAGCGGACCAAGGTTACTTTTCTTTGAATCATTCTCCTGTTTTGAAAGATGTACCTTTGAAAGAAAAGGTCAATTTAGTTATTCTCTAAATAATTGTTATTGTTCACTGTCTGTTCTTAAAACAAAAAACTGTTCATATTTGACCTTTTCTCTCTGTGGATGGTTCTAGATGTAGCTGCATTATCTGTGAAGGCACAGTAGCCAGCGTTGTGGGCTCTTAGTCCTTGACTGCGGGGGGACCTTGGGAAGGCAGTACAGCTGTCTGAATTTAGGATATGATTGGGATACAAGCCCCAGAGTAACCAACTGGAAGCGCTGTCAGTCTGTGAGTGTTGCCAGTGGTGTGAACACCGTTTCATGGGCTGAGCTGTTTGTGTCCCGTTACCTTTTTATTTAAAACGCTGCTTGAACCCTCAGTACAGTAATCTAAATATAAAATAATATAGAACATCAAGGGACAGAGAGCTTATCAGTTATGTTTACAGATACAGCCTTTCTCCCAAATACTAGACAGGCTTCTAGTTTTTGGCCTTTAGAGATGGGAATTCTTTGAGATTTTAATGTGAAATAAATTTTTTTTTTAGATTTTGATTTAAAAAAAAACATTTTTTGCTTGAAGTAGAAAACAGATTTCAAAGTGGGATGGATGCAGAGATAAAATAGCGCTTTAGAGATTTAAGAACACATTTTATGATTCTAACGTTTTTGACGTGGACCGTGCAACAGCCTCACAAATATTCTCTTTGCTGTTGTATTAGAGTAGCTCATACTGAGAGAAATGACATCTGTAGAGAAACAGTATTTAGTCAGATCATCCTTTCTTCAACGCTTTCTTGAGAAGAAGCCAGAAGACAGTACCACATGCTGCTGAAAATTTCTTTTGCGACTAAAATAATTTGCCATTACAGTTAATGTCTATGATAATTTTCGAGTTAGCATTTGTGGGCAAGCAGCGAGCCAGTTCTCTTCCTTTTTCCGTCCTGTAATAGCTCAAAACAGCTTTAAGGCTTCTGCAGTCAGTGCCAACTGGCACTGGTAGGGGCAGTAGCGGAGTCATGCCAACCTGTGTAGACATCTGCTCCATGTTTATGGATAGCACTGATGAGCCTGATTGTGTGTACTTCTTCTTAGAAGAAAGGTTGCATCACAGACTGTGGAGGTGAAGCAGAGGTTGAAAGGATATAGCAGACCTCTTTTTTTTTTTCTTTTTTTTTTTAAAATTCTTTTTCCGTTCTCCTGCTCCAGTTTTAATTTGTTAGCACACCTGCAGGTCTGGCATTTGTTTTGTTCTTTGCTTCTCCTGCTTGCAATATATATAAATGACTCACTGGAGGCAAGGCTACCTCCAGATTTATTTCTAGCTATCTTCACCCTTCGCTGTCCCCCAGAGCACCCTCCAACCTTTTCTTTGATTGTTGGGTAGTTTGCAAGAGGGAACTGTTGCATGCTGCTTTCAGAAATCTCTCCAGAAAATAAGACTTCTGCACGTTTCTCCATTAAGAATTATTTTTAATGTTTAAATATCAGTGTAGATGTAAAGAGTTTGTAAGAGGAACGTGGTTTATCATCCCATAGGGACTAGAGATGAAGAGCATGACATCTGGAAAGTTTTGTAGTATAAATAAAAGCAACTGGAAACAGATGGGTAATGAGGAGCTCATCTCCTACTACAAGTCTTCCTGTTTTAAGAAAATGCTAAATCTGTTTTAGTACTGGGCCATATCAGCAAGTATTTTAAAAAAGGGCTCTCTGTATCACAGAGGAAGTAGATAATAAAGAAGCAGATTCTTCCTTTCTCTATGGAGTTAGGATTTATTCACGCAGGTGAGTGAGAGCGTTTGGGCCAAATGATGCTCACCGACTGAATTTGAAACCAGTCTTCAGAAAAAGCAACTGTTGTAATGGTGAGGAATGTTGTGCCTCTAGAGTTGCAAAGACATGTACTGTTGTTATTAACAATTACTCTGTAATTAGTACTACAGAGAGATTACTTGAAAATCCTTGTCCATTTGAGTGAGAACTGAATAGTGACATTAGTGATACCAGTGTAAATGTCAAACTGGTAATAATTTGTTGCAGATCATTTCAAATAATATGTTGTGGAATCTGGAAGTTATGACCAGGAGGTGAGCTGACAGCAACCACTAAACTGACCTTAACTTGCCACAGAAGACAGAAGCATTCTTACCCAGAAATATTAACTGATACAGTTAAAATATTATGCCTTGAATTTATTTGCTTGGTATTCAGTGTTTGGTATGAAGCAGCTCCTGAATGCATGATAGTGCATCCTTTAGCTGAAGTGGACAAGTTTAATATTAAAATCTTTTCACTTTGCAGTGCACATGTATATGAGGGAAATCATACACAATATGAAGGAAACAAAATTAGAGTTCAATTTTAAAGCCTGAGAAGTAGTAATAAAGTGATTTTGCATTTGGGTGACTGAAATGTTTTGTTTGTGCTTTATGAAATGTGGCCAAACACAAACAGAAATTATTCACAACTCTGAAAATTTCAGCCGAACTGTCACATTTTGACTTTATTCTGATTAAATAAAGGGAGTTATGAACATGAGAACGCCCTGCTGCAGTCGGACCAACAGACCATCTCACCCAGGAACCTGTGGCAGCAGGAGATGTGATTTTTGGAGGACAGATGAGCCCGGCCACTGTCGGTGTCCGTTCTCTTCCACCTCTCCTGACGCCCACAGTTGTTGAACTGGCGATGTCAGAGGTTATGTCCCTCCCCAAACTTGCCTAATCCTTTTCTGAACCCTTTGAATCTCCCACTACAGCCTCATCTGGCAACAAAGTTTTTCACTACAAGCAGTGAAAAAAGGGCTTTCTTTTATCTGTTTTAAGCCACCTACTCCAGTTTCATTGAGTGCTCTTGTTCTCACATAGCAATTAGTGACATTTGGCAGCAATTTAATATAGTTGCCTTTGCGGGTTTTGTTTTTTAGAAAAATTTTTTCAGTTTGGTGTTCCTGTTGTAAACCTGTTCATGTCATGTATCAGTGTCTGACCTGATTTTTTTTTATAGTGGAGTTTCACCAGTGTAAAATTGCTGTAAGGGACTGTAGGTTTAGGTGCATGGTTTGTATCTCCATAATCTCTGGGTACATGCTTGGTGAGGTACCGCTATAAGTGAAATCAGCTCAGTGAATCAAAACATATATGCAATGAAATTTTAAGTGTCCTGCAAAGAGGAACTTTACAGGAAGTCGCTTTTCTTACAGGTCACTTCTGAAAAATGAAATCTAAAAAGATACTAGATGCTTGGGTTTTTTTTTTTTTTTGGTTGTTTTTTCTCCATAAAGTTATCTTGTGAAATCTGCTTTTATAAATGTGCAGAAGAAACCTGAAAAAAAAACCACTGATATATTTTAATATACTAAATATGCTGCCAGTGATCAGGGGACTTAAGATAAGCAGAGGTGAACAGGTCTAGCAGGTTTCTGTTTTCCCTTCTTAATCGTATGCATTTTGAAAATACTAATACTTAACTAATCTCTCGATCCCAGAGACATTTTGCAGCTTACATCAAGAGTTGCTACAGTAACTGGGTGCCCAGCAGTGACGTGAGGCATCGGAGGCTGCAAAGGTGGATCGGTGCTGAAGCTGGAGCACCAGTTTTAGGAGGCTCGCTGCAGCTGGCCAGGCTTGCTTTGCACTTTTAGCTCAGAGCTGGGGTGGTAAAGAGAAGAGCTGGTGTTTTTCTTGCTCCATTGGGATTTTGCGTGCTTTGGCAGAGACCTGCTGTGAGGATTTGAAGCCTGATGCCTCAAGGTAAATTCCTGTTTTCAAAGCACTGACAGCTATACGTAAGTATTGAATTTGCTGCTTTTCCCTCCTTGCAGTAATTGGAATTGGGATGAATGTTGTGTAGTTAGTTCACAGGTGGTTATTTTCTTTCCTTTTTTGTTGCACAAATATTCAGGTTGAGGACTAGTTGTTGGTAAAGAGTGCTGTTCTTGTGGAAGATAATTATGTGGCGTACTGGAGAAATGATAACAAGTGGATGATGTTATACTTGTCCTGCCAGGCAGGAGCCTTGTACAGAAAGGTGAAGTAACTGTTCCCGCTCACAGAGGAAGCCTTGTCATCAGCACTGCCAAGCATCTTGTACAAATGAACGGCCCATCCGTTTACAGGCCACCTGCCCCTCACAGCTATAGAAATCTCATGGTCGATAGCTTCTCTAGGAGGCACTTACTGAACTATGACAAGCTGCAAGGGACAAAAAGAGTAGGGAACGTTATTCCCCATCTAAAAGTATATATGACGCTTCTTCGCAAGCAATGTATACAGCATCAGGGTTTTTTTAGATACCGTTTTAGCCTCAAGTGTTGAAATGTTATAGCAGGCTCACACCTCACTTCAGGTGAAATATTCCTGTGAACTCTCAAGCTGGGTAGCATATTCAAGCAAAGTAGGTGTTTACTGAGTCAGGCCCTTAGTTTCTTCCTAGTGAGCCACGTGGAGAGTTGGTTTGGGTTGGCACCTTTTTGTTAGAAGTGGTTGCACCTAACAGGTATATGCTGTCATGCTTTCCTTCAGCCGCAAAGTTGAACTTATATTTGACCATGCATGTGTGTTCATAGTTTTTTTTTTTTTAAGTCATCTTAACACTATTGTACATCTGATTTTAGATTAGGATTTATTTCTAATTGGATTCTAACTTTCTAAATTAACATCTGCTGTTATAGATAACAGTATACAGATGATATTGAGATACATCAGTTGAACACTATTCATGTTCTTTCAGCGCAAGTTTCCCAGTTTTCTTACCCTTTAAGAAAAATAACACTGTATAGTTACGATTTTTCACTGAATAAGATTAATTGCTAGAGAAATCTGAATCCACCTTGATTCCGTGTAAACTACTTTTTCTTAAACATATGCCTCTGTCTTCAGAAAGATATCTTTAGATGTGTTAACTGAGTGATATTTGACAAGAGGAGTTTTTGGAATACTTGAATAATTCACATCATCTACATTGACTTTGGCTGATCCTTTGCAAACTTTCAGAATGACCCAAGGGTGGTTCTTTTTCAACCTGAAAGGAAAATCGAGCATTTAATGCTTACTATGCTCTTAAGTTTTCAGCAACAGTAATTTGGCTCCATGTTGTGTGTGGTAACTTGCTAGGACTAGAGTGGAAAGAGGGAAAGAAGTCTCCAGTCTGCCATAGGCAAAGCTGATGTTTAAAGCTGGGCTGCCTCTAGTTCCTACTATAAATCAACAAAGCTTGACTCTTTGTCAGCAAGTGAAGTGTTCAGGCCCTGCGCTTTCACATGTCGCCCATAAAGATGACAGATTTCACCATCAAAACAAAAGGATTGCTGGTGCAGAAAGTTGATGTGTGATCCCTGTTTCCTGTGAGAGGAAAATGGGAAGAGGAAGGAGCGGGAAAGCCAGAGCACATCTAGGGCAGGATCCCGAGCCGCATCACTGCATGCCCGTGATGAAGAGTCTGCTTAGGGAAAAAGTAGTAGAACAAGAAGACCTGTGTGCCAAGTGTTGACGAAAAGACCAGTACCTTGTACAGTGAGGAACTGTTTGAGAACAGCTTGTCCTTGCGTACAGATTGTCCTGTAGTGCTGAAAGGTCGGGGAGACCTCAAAGTTATCTGCAGCTTTATAAACGGATGGACAATATTTCCTGACACGAGAATTTGAGAGAACAATTTGCTATTTCCATTCCCCATCTATCCCCCAGATGTCATCAATATAAACTGTACTAAGAGAAACAATCTGAAAACTATTTTGAGCAACAAAAATATCTTCCTGAGTAGATACTGTTTTATGTTTTATCTTGCAGAAGATACTTTGGGAATCCTTTTAAGATACTGTTTGATCTCATTGTAGCTCTGGATGTCAGAAGATCTGAAACATAAAACATCTTGGGCTTTGTACTATGGCATATGTATTTATGCTTGCCTTTCGCAGATGTCTATACAGATCCATTAGGCTGTGTTGGTGAGCGAGATGTTAATGCAACTCTGAGGAAAAGTTGCCAAGGAAAGGAAAACACAGGGAGAACTCTCAAAAATATGTCAGAGCCACTAAGGGGGTTTATTTTGTTTTGTTTGTTTTTAAGTAAAACTGGAATGTTTTAAAAATAAATAGAGGAGAACTTTGCATAAACCAAGATTCCTGTTCAGTACATATGGTTGTTTTGGTTTGGATTTAAGTTTAGACTTGGCTCTGTAGTAGCTCAACTGTAAATTCTGGGTGTCATTTAACTGGTCTTTTCACATTTTTGTGCAGTCTCCATCTATGTGGTAGTACAGTGCTTTGATAGACTTTTTTAACCATCTGAGAAAGGATGAACAGCAAGTAGAATAAAGATTTATAAGAGAAGGACAACTTTAGCTTAAGTCATTGCACTGGGTCATAGCAATGTTGGACTTCATGTTTTTTTTTTTTCTTTTTGTGTGTGTTTCTTGGCTGTACAGGTGACTTGCTCTGTAATGTTGAGCACAGCCATTTCAGTGAATTCCTACAAGAGCTCTGAATTCATGCTATGTGGACACCTTCATTCTAGTATTTATTCATTCGAGAGCTTTTTTTTTTTAATTATTTTTTATTACAGCATTAATGTCCCTTTCATGGGTTTTTGGCATGCCACATACTTATTTTTATTTTTTAACCAAAACCTTGGAACTTGCTCGCCGGATTCTGTCAGCTACACCACTTGCCGCAAGTAGTGGAGTGGTTATTTTTCAGTGCTCACGCACACTTTGAATTGGTGCCTACAAACTTCAGTATGAAAAACTCCCATTGATATTTCACCTCAAAAGTCAGAGGGGCTGTAGTTAAACAAAATCAGAGCCATGTTAATAAGGGCAAACAAATAGCCCTTCATTTATATGTTTTATAATTTGTCTTATGGCAAATTAATATGATTGAATATCCTTTCATTTTGTTTTAATTTATACTGCATATAGCATTCATGTTTCAGAAGAAGAAGAAGAGAGGACTCTGTGGATAAATATTGCCAGAGTCTCTCATTGTAGTATGGATCTGCTTTACTGGAATTGAGCCTGTTTTGAATGCTTGCCACCATTCAGCCTTTTTCCACTGTGTGTCAGGAGGTTCCACCTTATGGGATTGCATTTTTTTTTTTTTTCTTTAAGGGTGTGATTTAGGTAAACAGGTGCAGGTAAGCATGTACTCTTCCCATCTTTGAAAAGGAATTCCCGCTCCAAGAACAAGTCATACAAAACCCAAAGAATAGGGATTTTTTTGGTTGTGCGTGAAACCATATTTTGCATTCAATGAACAGGGCAGCTGTTGAGGCCTGTGCTGTTGCAAAGGTCCTGGAGTTTGAACGCTTAACTTGAGGGGGTGATGTCCTGTGGCCGTATATGTCAATGGAGCCCTTTGTGGTCTCTAGGACTTGCGTGTTATTTTTTGTTAAATTAAACCTTGGTGAAAGCTTGAAACTTGTATGGGATTTTTGACGGGCCTTGAAAGGAATTGTAACCTCATCTCTGCAGCTCACCTGAAGTCAGAACTTAAAATCTGATGGAAACTTGGGGTGTCTCATTTCTATTCATTTATTCATTGATTCTGCTATATAATTTTGAACACTAAAACTGTGCATGGAGCAATCAGCAACTGTAATTTTGCTTTTCTGATGCTTTCTTTCAATGAACTTGAAGTTCATAATTCTGATGAATAAGACTGCTCCATGGCCCAGATTTTAAGGGCTGCAGATAGCCTTTCCGTTCAAGGTACTTGTACAGAACTGAATATTAATAAGTTAAAAAAAAAAACCAAAAAAAAACCCAAAAAACTTTGAAATACTTGGGCTCTGCAGTCTACTTAAGAAAAATAAATGCTTTGTGTTGCAGGTTTCCCAATTTCAGCCGCAGGCTAAGTCTTGTAGATATAATTATGCTTTAGGAGACGTTTTAAGTGCTGGCTGAACCCTTAACCTGTGTTTCCTCTAGAATAATTACAGGATGTGAAAATGGCCAAATGAAATGCTTATTCGAAGAGATTAATAGAATTAGTTAAGCTACTGTTACCTTATGCTTAACATATATTGTATGTATATGTAGAAAAAAAATGCTGTAACGGCACATGGGGTTTTTCATATCTCTTGCTAAATTTTTTCTTATGTTTATTGCCTGCTACATTGTGTGAACTGTTTTAGAAGAAGAAGAAAAAAAGGCATCTTAGGACACTGGCAGGTAGTTGAATTTCAAAGGCTGGCTCTGGTTAAAGCAAAACGGTGGTCTTAGAACTTCTATTCATGTCTCTGAAAATAACAGTCATGGAATTGATTCTATCACCTTTGAAGAGAGCAAGTTTTAAAAAAAAAAAAAAAAACCCTCAAAACTCTGTAGATACTTTGGTAGTCCAGAGACCAAATAAATTTTGCAGACATTTGAAATCAAATGTGATTTCAAATGTTTGCAACAATGCTGACAGCTACAGTGGCACTTGGGAAAAATAATAAAAACCACTGGTCTGTTTGCATTGCCAAAATTGTTTGGAATGAAAAAAATAAATGTAAAGTCTATAAGACTGAAGAGCACTGTAGCATAAATGGAGGCTTTGTTCATTTTTAAGGATTCACGATTGTTAATAAATCTAGTATTTTTTAGATAAAACATCTAGTAGAAATGAGCTATGTTTTAAAAATTGGTTTAGCACATTTCTTTAAGGAGTAATTTAAATGCAGCAATTTAAAAAGTTATTAAAATGCAGTAACTTAAATTCTGACCTGCAAAGAAGAAAATCCTCAGCAGTTACCTGGCCTAATTTTTAGAAACAGAATTGTTAACAGAAAACGTAAATATAGAGTGAGAGGAAAACTGGCTAAATCAGCTAGGCTTTGTGGTAGAGAATACCGTGGGAGTAGCTACGCGGGTTGGTACCATGCTTCCCTCCTGTGAAAGTACTTTTTGGTGGGTTGCTTTGGGCGAGACGTTTGCAGCCGTTCTCCTGCAGCAGGTACCAGCTGCAGCGTTTGCAGGCTTCGTCGCAGTGAGACGGAAAGGAGCCTGCCGTGGTGTTACTGAGGCGCAATAGCTCACCATGGTTCGTTTAACTATAAAAGAACTCAAAAGAACTGTAAAAGCCTGTTTTAATTTGGTTTCGAGTTAATGTTTGTTTCAGTGGTTCCAGCAGTCAGTGAAATGAGATTTTTCTTTTTTTTTTATGGTCAGTGAAGTATAAATGCAAAGGAGATTAAAAGATTTTCCCCTATATACACTTGTATAATACTTTACGGGGAAGTCAAAGAGAGGTAAACATGAATTAAAGCAGAAGAAAGGAAACCTTGATTTAATAATTGATTTTTAATTTCCTACATTTTTGCGTCATCTGAGTTACAGGATTTCTCATCTCTTTCTGATAAACGTGCTCAGTTAGTCCACTTAGCGTTTGTAAGAGATATCTCTGTGTACAGGGGATGCAGTTCATTTCTTTGATAGTTATTCTGATATTGATGATAGATTTCTTTTGAGAAAGAAATCTATGTTTTGCCACTTGCACAGAATGCAGGTGCGAAGCAGGAATCACGGCGTTTCCCTACAGATGTAAGGATAAATCCTGTTAAAGGATCACTGAACATGGAATCTGAACAAAAACAGGGAGTCTGTGATAAACGTGAATTATTTTGCCACAGGGTATATGTAGATATGTGGTTGTAATACTGTGACAGGATGATGTGAGTTTATGGGCACAGCTGTGTGTGTTGAGGTGTGACACTTCAACTGGGAAATTATATACTAAATTATCTTTCCTTTCATCTTGGTGTCATAATGTCTTTTGTTAGTTAAGTAATTTTTAAAGAACTTTGAGAAACATGTGGACTGGAGCTGAAGGGAAATAAACCTAGCAAATCATTAACATGAACAAATATCATAAAATCCCAAGAAAAAAGCGAGACACTAGTATTGGACTGTTGACTGTTCTGTGCCTTTATTAAAGGGCATTAGATGCCGTGTTTGAAATAGTTGACTAAAACTTCCAAAGTATTACATTAGCACAGTCTTATTCGGAAGGTACAGTTTAAATTAAAACAACGAGAAGGGGAGACTAAATCCCTTTATGGACAGTTAGCAAACGTTGGTCAGACATTTTCCAGTATTGCTAGACCATCAGTGCCCTTTGCAAATGTTTATAAACTTCCACCAGATTCTGTAAGATTATAAAATAATAATGTCTTAGCTGATTGTTGCGCTCTTGGGAATCATGAACTTCTGGGAAGTATCCCCCGGCTTTCTAAGAAACAGAGTTCTGTTCTGGGGAATTCATCTGGAAAGAGCATTTCTTTGGGGGAGCTGGGGACCAGCTGTGGAATTCCAACTACGTGGAAAACCCCGAGTAGAGATGGGCAACAAAATACATCAGGAGGCAGGAAGCTTTGCAGAGGTCATTTTGGTAACCTTGTTTTGAGGAAAGGTCTGCATGCGTGTTCTGACCTTTTGACCCTTAATTATTCAAGGGTAATGTTATACATTCTTCCTGCCTATGCAATATTTCCATGGGGTAATGCTTCTAATCATTGCCAATCTTCAGATAATTTCCATATATATATATTCATCTGCATAGATATGTTTATGTACGTGCACTAACCGTGACTTGCAGTGCTTGTTATTTAGTATGCAGCCCTTACAGTTTAAGAATATTCAACTCTAAAGTAAACAGCAGCGAAAGGAAGCATGCTCAGATCCAAATCACAAATTACTTTCTACTGCGGTGAATTAGTAACTCGCTCTGTATTGTAGTGAGTTGTATTTTTTTTCTGTTTGTACCACTTGGTTCACAAATTACTTTGTACTCCGATGGATTACTAACTTTTCTTGTTATTGTAGTCCAGCTTCATCAAGCGAAGAGCATTTATCGTGTCACCACTTTTCCCTTGCATGAGTTTTTGTTTCTGGCCATCTAATTCTAATCTGCATTATGTGCCATATTCCAAGTTGCCATAGAAAGCTATCCCTTTTCTCCGCTTCCTCCAGGGTGATGACATCTGCTCGCATATGAAGAAGATCTGGCTGTCCTTTCTGAAGTAGTTTAATGTGGCAAATGGGGTTTATCCCAAAGTTCTTTGTTTTCTCCCCTCCTTCCTTCCCCCCTGCAACTAGGATGCATATGAATTGGTTTCTAGGATGTGTGAACTGGTCTTCTGAATGCAAAATGCAGAGGACTGATGCCTTAAGTTTAGAAAGAGGAGAGAATAGATGTTCCTCACTTAAAATGGTAATAGCATATCAAGTTGCTTTGAATAGGGAAGGAAGGATTTCGAGATGATTCTTGTTTTTATGCTGAATGCTTTAACTTCCTTGTTTTTTCACTACAACAAAGTTAAAGGACCTGTAATTCTATCTGCTCTGAATTTTTCTTCTTATCTACTTAAAGTTTTAGAATTAAAAAAAAAAAAAGGACAAAAATAGTAACTGTTGGTTAACATTCTTAACTTTTTTCCTATTACAGCTCTTTTTTTCATGTTGGAGCTATCATATAGAAAGGGTAGATGTATTTTAATGTATTTCACTGTTGACATAATCATATTGCCTTAATGAGCAGGTTTTTGAATGTACAGAGGCACACCTGGAAATGGTTTAGAAGCTTGCTTTATTGCATAAATATTTTTCTGTTTTAATAGGACGTTCCGTGGTTGTGGCTTACTGTATCAACAGCAAGTTACAGATTAAGCTAAGGTGGGTCTATTAAGAGACCATCTACGCCTTTCAGATGGATATTCATTTGTAAGAGAGAAGAAGGGATAGGACTTAGGATTTCTGGTTGAATCACTCACTGTTCCTGGGGGGGTCCCGTTTGTGCGCTGTCTGGTTCTATGGGCAGTGGGTGGCTTTTGGTCTTCAGCGTCTACAGGAGCAGTGCCTGTACGTTGCATTTCATCAGCCAGGTGCGTGCATTGAGCAACTGCAGTGTCTTTTAGTTCCTACATGAGCACCAGTGGCAGGGAAGCAAAGCTGGCTGATGGCTACCTGCTACCTCTTAGCAGGTACTTTGTTAAATCTGATTTCTGTAGGTTTATATGTCACTTTAGCTTTGTTAGTCCACTATGAGGACAATCTTCAGCAAGCAGCTATGATGTCAAACTCTGTCCTGGTTTTCATATCTACATAACATGCTTTTGGTATTAACCTCATACAGTTATTATTCTCTCTTCCCTAATGTCTGTCAATATAGGTATTGAGGTAATTTTCACGAAGCATGTAACACTCTCCTTCTGAGTCTGTAACCTAGCGCTCTTTTCAACATCTCTGATAAAAGTTTCCATAAATTCCATGTGGAAAATGTGGTTACATAGGCCCAGCATTTCTACCAGTAGCGCCAGCCATTTTTTGGGTAGAGAATGAAAAAGGTCTTTCGACTCGGCCTGTGCTTGAGACTGGAAATGAATTTCCACTTGCTAAGCGTAGCTGCACACCACAGCTAAATCCTTAATCTTAGTTCTCTGAAGCATTTTCTGACTCTTCCCTTAAACTTACCTGCCTCAAACTTATCTTGGTAGTTACTTAAAAAGCATAAATAGATGACTCATAATGTCAACACACGTGACTTTTGCAGTACCTTTTCTCCTCTACTTTACCTTTGAGTAAAAAACAACACTAGAATGTCTCAAGTATTAATTTCATTGTGGGCTTAAGTACGGTATTCTAATATTGCCAACTCTGATTAGTCTAAATAGAGCCATGTAATTTAAGGGATATTTTTCCTGTCTCATGTTGTCTGTACTTGAAGAATTTTGTAGAAAATTTTTAAAAGCTGACTTTGTAAGCATCATTATTATTATTTTTATTATCACTAATCCCAGGAGTTACATGGGAATGAGTACAGTGGCACTGCATTTCTGTTGATAGTACTGGCCGTTATTTGTGTAGGCAGGCATAGAAATCTTTTCAGCCTAGGTTGATCGTTAGTAATAAGTTGAAGCTGCTCATCAACCTTTTAAATAGCAAAGCTTTTTGCAATTTACCTTTACATAGTTTGCAGTTTGCTTTAAAAACAAATCACAACACCAAGCGATGAGAAGCCTTGTCATCTCGTTTGTTCATGATTGCATTGTATCTCATAAGTCTGACCCGTTCTTCTGATTTGTGAGTTAAACTTCACTGCCTGGGCTTCTCCAGTTTTGAGCTCAGTGAAGAACAGTAGAAGATAATGGGAAAACGCACCAGGCACCACCCTGGACTCATTTCCACTTGCGTGCCAGCTGGGTACTGAGATCCTTGAGCTTTGCAGCGCAGAAGTGGAGCAGCGATGGCTCGGCCACCTCCTGGGAGGGAGCTGTCCCTGCGCCCAGCTGTCCCGCCCTGCGGTTTGGGGCACGTGGGACGAGCTCCGGGGCTGCGTGAGTGACCGCAAGGTTGCACAGGTTTTCCACACCGTTCCTTCCGTTTTTCGATCTTGTTTGTTTGTGGTTTAATTAAACTTGCAAGCTGCTCAGGAGAAGCAGAGGAAGCCTCCGGTGGTTTGAGGTACTTCTGCATGCTATGGGAACACTTGTGGCAAATCCTGAAACCAGTTTCCTTGTGTTATTTGTAACTCTGGGAATGTAACACTGCTTTTTTTTTTTTTTTCTCCTCTAGAGAGACTTTTCAGACTGGAAGGGTGGAGTTTAGGGTGGAGTTAGTTTTCATACTAAGAAAATATTTGAACGTATTATTCTAAAAGCCAATCTGAAATTTTGTTTTTGGTGATTTTCTGTTGAAAACAGATGGATCGGGTTTCGTACTGGATGTTGAAATAGGTACTTGTCATTCTACCCTAGTGAGGGGAAAATGCAATTCATTTGTGAGCAAAGGAGGCTTAGTGTGTGAATGCTTGGATGGCATGGAGTCCGCAGCAGGAAAAGCATATCATGCATGGATGTGAGAAAGAGCAAGTCACCGTGTGGAGAGAAACTGTGCCAGAAAAGGCCTTTGTTCCATAGAGGTTCACCTGTGATTTTTTTTTTAATGACTATCTTCTAGAGTCCTGCTGACAACAATAATTTGCAACCCTATAACTCCAGAAAAACAGAGGAATAAAACCTATAGAAATGCACAGAAACAAGATGAGCCTTCAGTGTATGACAGAGTAGCACTTTCTTTCTATAATAATTTAAGAGTTTTTTTTGCTTTTTTTTGTTTTGTTTTGCTATAACTTATTAGAGCGGGCCTTGTCTTTTCCTGCTCTCTGAAGTGCCAGCAGCCTTAGGGAATCTAGGAAAACTATGGGAAAGTTTTTAGCCATGTCTTTGAATTACATTTTGGTTGCTGCTAGTCAGCATCTACAATATGCTGCGGTTCCCCTTATTGTTTGTTTTGGTTTTGTATTGACTGACTTGCATTGGTTGTCTGTACTGGGTAGAAGAGTTAACACCCCATCACTGGTGGCTGCCTTCCCCACTCAAATCACGTCTTTTTCAAAGGCTCTGGTCTCCTCAGCTAAAGATTCTTCTCAACCCAGCTGTTTTGCTGAATCTTCTGGTTTTTTATTTGTGGGATTTTTTTTTTTTCATTTAGTGTTTTCTGCTGTTCTCACCGATACACCACTTTAAGACCTTAACATGGCACTGAAATAAGCAGAACTGGTATCTTAGGTGATTCAGTCTTATGATATCCCTTAGTCGTCCTTGCTGTGAGCACAGTCTAATGCAAGTGGAGGAACTGATTCAGTTTCAACTGAAATTCTTCTGTCTATCTATAAAAAGAATGATGTGCCTACTCAGCCTGTTGTTCTGTGTTAAAACTGTTTCCTTGATTTTTCTCTTACAGCTTTGTGCAAATAAAGAACTGAAGCCCTGGTTAAAAAAAAATGTTCCCCCCGAACACGGGGTTTTTACAGACACATTACATATTTATATATTTATTTATATGTGTATGTACTATGTGTGCGTTTGTTTGTTTGTTTTTTAAAAAAAGATCCTCATAGGCCCTTTCACTGAGGGCTCAGTCTTTTTGCCGCATGGAAGATGCATTGAGTGAAATCTCGTACTCCTCATGTTGTAGCACTTTTCTATAATCCGTCTCCCTTAGAAACTGTCTTGATGGCATCTATTCATTTTCTCAATAGATTTTAGATGCGATTGGTTCTGAGTAATTTGTTTAATTAGCTGAAACCCAGCTCTGTAATGATTCCAATCTGTGCTGCTTTCTTAGCATTTGCCTGCAAGGCTGATAAATGGTATAAAGGGGAAAAGGGCAGCTTCCTGTGACTGGCTGAGGAGCCTTTGGTCTTGCAGTCAGCTGCATGCTGCAGGTTTTCTAAATTGATGGCATCCCTTTGAAAGAGCCGTTGTGAAGAGAGGCATGAGAGAATTATGGAAACAATATTTGTTTTGACTTTTTAAATGAAGCTGGCTAATAACTGTCGTAAAAAGCTTTCTCGTGGGGTTTAGGAGGAATGAAAAATTTGGTCAGGATTATGAGTCTTCTGTGTGCGATTTAGAGTGAACACAAACTGAGTCGACTTCACATTTTACAGGCATTGACCTCTTTGGCTCCTCTGTTGGTTTTGTACCAGTTATGTGGTCAGATACGTGGAAAACAAATCCCAACTATACTGGTCTGCAAAAGCACAGTGAAAGTTGTATTGCACCGTTTTGTTTATATTCTTTTTAATGCATTCTAGGCTTTTCTGTCTTTTGTGGGAATAAAGTGAAGAAAGTATCTTTACGTTTTAACCTGACCCGTACAGGTAAATGATGGTTAAACGCTTACCAGCCAGAAAAATCTTTCTGTTGGGCGCCTCCGCTAGATCAAAAAATTGAAAAGGAAGTAGATCAAGGTCCAGAGTGGGAAGTGTCTCAGTTAAGCAAGAAGAGAGACATGCTTCTTGGCAGCTGAAAGCACTTACTTGCCACATGCACTGTCATGGCTAAAGAAGGATTAGAGACCTGTCTTGTTTATATTTAACATACCACCATTTGTGTATTTAACATTGGCTTAGTGTAGACAAATTCTGTGCAATAGTGAAAACAGTGAAATAGTGAAATAATACACCTGAAGGCTCTTTGTAAGTGGAAGTGATTATTTTGACATGCTCTAAAAATCGGTTCCGATTCTTATTTTTCTGATTAACATCAGTTCCCTTTGTCAAGAGGTTGGTCGATCACCTCGATCGATTAGAATTGATTTTCCTTTTCTAAACACTTTACCACGACTTAATATGTATTTTGATTTTGTTTACTCATAGGTAGAAAAAAGCCTCAACTTTTTGCAATAACTTCAAGTATAAAGCAAGCTTTGTGTAGCTGTAAAATACTACATCTGCAGTGCAAGTTCATTATTTCTGATGGGCGTATTTGTACCCACTACAGATGATTTCAGTGTCAACTGTAGCCTTCAGAATCCCTCAGTCATTTCCCATGTCCCCTCCTTAAGCCTCCTGTTGCGCACAGCAGCGCTGTATGTAGCGGAGGTACTCCCTTGTACGATGTACCTGCTTGTTACCAACTGTTAATCTAGGTAGCGTAGAGTGGAGCAAAAAAACTAGGAAAGTGGATTCCAGGGACTCTAGAAAGTGGGAAGGTAATGTGAAAGTTTCCCTCGCACCTTTTTGCCCGTTCCTGAGTACGGGGAAACTCGTTTTGTCTGTGCAAGCTGAAGGGAAGGAGCTGTCGTCCTTTCCTACAGGCCATTCCATTTAAATTCCTCCAGAAAAGATCACGGAAGCTTAACTGCTCACATAAACTGTAACCTCCCCATCAGTGCCTTCTCCCCCTGTCCTCAATGTTAAGAGGACATGGTCAAACTGAGATATGAACGGCTCCTTACGGGTAGGATCCCCAATATCTAGGCACTTTTTAAGAAGTCCAGCAATGAAAAAAGGAAACTTCTGAAATCACTCTAGTGATCCTAGCGGAATGAAGTTAATGATTGTTTTTATTTTTAATCCAAGTTGAAATACTGATTACAGATGCACAAGGGCTCTAAGATGCCGCTGTGACAAGTATTTTTGGGAAGATGTATTCACTATCAGCCTGTGGCTTCTGTTAATTAGAAACCCAAAACCCCCTCAAAATCTGAGCTCATGTCAATAGTTTATTTTGTATACGTACATTTTCACATGACCAGTATGAACAGAAGGAATGGAGATTTCCTTTTACGTTACCCCAGAGAATGGAAAAAAGTAACACACACTGTGAATTAACTATGCCGTTATAAGTTAGTTGCACATTTTAAAAAATGTGTAAGCATCTGAGTAGTGGCAGACACTTGGAAGTCAGAAGTGTTACGTAGGTGCTTTCTTGAATAACAACAAAGTTGATTCTTCCTGTCAAACAACAACTTATAACAACTGAAGAATAACAAATCTGCTCTCGGAGCAAGGATGCTATTTGAATCGGGTCCTTATCAGCAAGTCAGTTCTGTTATGCCTTTGCGAAATTTCTTACTGTTCCAATATTGTGAAGGAAATGATAAATATTTGGCCACTGTTTGGGGCTGGAATGAAATCGAGCCATTCTGCAGCTCTTGAATTGGTGTTGATATGTGTAAAAACTACTTCAGATAAGATAAGCAGTGACATTGTGAAGATTTTAGAGAAGCTGTCTAAATGAATAATTTCTGCTTCACATTCTAGTGTGATAATGCTGTGGTTCATTAAAGGGTTATACGAATGGCAGGAAGCAAAAGCTCTGGTCCTACTGCCTCTCCTTGCCTCTGTGCTCTTTTGCCTTTTTTTCAACTTGTGAAGTTGCTTTTCCTTACGAGACAAGTGTATCGTGGTGCGTTCTTTTTCCAATAGCCTTCCTCTTCATTGGTGTCCTACTGTAGCTTTGCTCCATCATCATCTTCTCTTTTGCTTCTAGACTCAAATTTTCCAGCCTCATCCGCAGTCCTTTGTGGCTGACTGGAACTGCTCTTGCTGAGGACTTTAGTAAGGCTTTTATGGCTACATTTCAGAATCCCTGCATAACATGAATCTTTCTTGATCGCTTTGTGGCTTACGAGGCTGCTGATCTCATCGTAACTAGTTAAGACTTAAAACATCTGTTGCCGTACAAGTCCCATCCTGTTCCCGGTGAAGGGTTTGGGTTTATGCATTCGTTGCAACTGGGAGGAAGGGTGATCCTTAGGTTATAAGGTATGTAAATGATCAGGGCATCCAGAATTATTTTTAATAAGGTATGTCATATTATTCCGTTCTTCTGGGGCCTCTGAAGATTGCATGATGGGTTGTAGTGCAGCCAGTTTCTCTTGGAAGCTGACATAATAAATAAAAGTGTAGTTTTTCCCATGATATAGCATTGTTAAATATTCCATTTTCATTGCAGTGCAGTTCACAGGAGTGTTCATCCACAGTGTTACATGTGAAAATAATGTAATAAATATATATAACTAGCTATATGCAGTCACTGGGCTTTCTTCCAGATTTCGTTACAGTTTTACATGACTATATCCTAACAGAATTGGAAGGTCTATCTTATTTTGTAATGAATTAAAACTTATTTCAGAATATCACAAATCTTTTTAAAAATGTTCTTTGTCCATAGGGTGGAGTTCGTTTCTTTTGTTCTTGGAAGCTGAATAGGAGAAAGGGACATTTCAGCTTTTCTTGATAAAGGTAAGGCAGCATCCATTGATAAAGATAAGACACTGTTCATTATTATGAGCTCACAGCAAGTTTGTCGATGGAGGGTTGGTTTGTTTTAGTCTTAAAAAAAAAAAAAAAGTTCTGTGCTTTGTAGTAAGTTAAATATGTGATAACATAATTTGTATTAAGAATGGAATGTGCAATTCTACCACAGGTATCAGTAAAACCTGTGAAGATAAGCAAGTACGTGTAGATCAACATGACAAAGTGGATAGCAATTTGTTCTACCGTTGGAACTTGTGACGTTTTCCATATTCCCTTGAATTGGCCTGCAAAAAGCTCTCTCCATCACACTTGGACGTTCAGCGAGAACTTTTTAAAAAAAGCTAGAATTCTGTGCATGCCACTATTCAAAAATGCAGAAATGCCTGATGCAGTCTTTCCTGCTATGTATTGCTGCATGAGAACACAGATGTTTGATATAAAGGAGAGAAGAGTCTTGAGGCATGTTCTAATTTAGATTTACTATCACAAATAAGCAGGAAATGCCTATCCCCCTTTTTCTTGTCAGAAGTAGGAGACTGAGGAGAGGTGATTGTGCTCTAGAAGTTCTCTCTGAGACGTGGTTCTCCCAATGTCCCTCGGTACGTGTTGTGCTAAAAGGTCTGACTTCTCTTAAGTATTACAGAATGTGAGTTAAAATTAAAACCTGTGAGAAACATTTAAAAGTATAGTCTCTAACTTAGCGTTGACCTCTGAGCTGCAAATTTTGGTGCATAAATTACCATAATACCGTTGTCTTTCCTTATTTCCCTTTTGCAAATTTTGAAAAGTATTTTTGGGAAAGTATGATGCGATAATTGCAAAGAATTGGGTTGGTCTGGTTTAATAGTTACCACATGTTCCTCTGTTTGCCCATCTGCGTGCTCCTCATCTGCCGCAATGCAGGTAGCGTGCACAAGTCTGTTTCGATATATGTTCTGCGAGGCTGGAATTCATACATGGCCATTTACCTCTTCTCATCTGATAGAGGCTGTCATCCCTAACTGAGGGCAGTAATTTGTTTAACGGATACAAGACGATCGCTACTGAGTGTGTGACTGCACCTGCAGATCCACTCTTGACTCCTTCGATATTGCCTGTAACTATGCGGTAGTGTGAATGCTCCGTTTCTTATGTTAATATTTAGTTTATAAGGAATGGCAAAGCCTTACTTTCTGAAGGTTAAGTAGTTGGTAGAAGAGGAAAAAAAATACGAAGCACAACACGGCAGAAAAACCTGAAGACTCACCAAAATTCAGATTTGTGTGTGTTTGTGCTCATGTAGCTGTAAATTTTGAGGTTGTGTGTGTATATATATATATATATATGCATATATGCACAGTTTTGTAGAGTAGCTTAAAACAGCATAATCATGCCCTGTGCATGGATGCAGTTTTATCAGTTTAGAGATGCTTACTGTGCTGTAGCCCCCTATTCCAGGGAAGGAGAAAGAGCTGTAATCATCTTTATGCGCTTATGGTTGTATGGGTGCATAGACGCTAACAGTTATACTGACTTTTTTCTTCCTGAAGTATACACTTAAAATATTTTTGGTAGAAGAATGTTCTTTCAAATTATTTGAATGGTTTCTGAATTTAGGCTTTAGCTTTGATCTCTTATCCCCTGATAATGCAAATAATCTCCCAGATTTCTATAAAATCCTTCAAGTGTATCCTGGTGCTTGTGAGATTAAACCTCCCCTTCTTCCCTCCTCGCAGCTCATGAAGCTTTTGTCCTTCAGTTAGAATATTCACATTTCACTGGTTTTTGTTTACTTGACATCCGTAGTCTCAAATGCTAAATTGCTATTTGTCTTCTGAATCAACCATGAAAGAGGAGAGAAATTTTTCTGCTGAAGTGGTAGATCTATTGGTGATCTCTTAGTAAAGGAATGTGTTCCAGTGTTAGATTGCTAAAGATGCAGGGGGGAAAAATTGCTATGTTAACATACATGAAAGTGTATTAATAATAATTTACAGGTAAAATTAATATGGCCTGAGCCTAATCTCATTCTGGCTAAACCCATGTTGAAGGAAATGAGAATTTACTGGGTTAGGATCTAATTGAGTCTGTCTGATCCGTATTTTTTTTCCTGCACTGGAGAACTCATTTAAAGTAATATCTTTAGATCTCTAATACGACTGTATCTACTGTGTTAACTTGTTGGATAGAGGCAAATGATTTTCTTCCTATTGCTGTAAGATTGACTTGCCTCGCTAAAGCACAGTCTTCTGGTGAAACCGTGTGCTCTTGCATTTTCTGTGTGTTGAGCAAAAGTTATTCCTCAGAGATTGCTCCGTGCTTCCATTCAACCTTGCTTAGTGATACATGACTAGCGAGTAGGCTAGAGCCAACTTGCTGCACTTTTCTCTATATATTTGGAAAACTTTGGTATGCCTGAAATCTCTAAGGTGTGTGGTTCCCTGTGCTCACGCAGAGCAGACTGTGCAGCAGATCAGCAGCACTTCATTTGTTCTTCGCTGTTTTGTGGGAGTGGAAGAGCTAGGAGTTCAAATTTAAAGTTTATCAGTACAAAGCAGGGTTGAAGAATCCTATTTTATGCCAAAAATTCCCAAATGTAATCAGTGGCAGATTTGGTTTTTATCTGCATTGAATAGGTGCTCATCTGTAGCTGTGCAAGGGACTTAAGCTGTGCAGACAGGATCACTTGGTGGTGTCACTGAAAAAAAAAAAAGCGTTATGGTTTGAGAGCCCTCATTTTTTGTGATTCCGTAGACTTCCCTGTGTCATGACTACTACTTCAGCTTAAATAAGCTTACAATGGCTGCAGGCTTCATGAAGAAAAGCTCGACTCTCCCCCAGTCTTCTGCAAGAACACTGCTTTTAAGTATTAATGTAATTTTGTCTGATTCTCAATGCTATATGCTTCTGTATTATACCCTGAAAGTTTTTGTTCAGGTATGTTACATGAGCATAACTGTAGGACAGACGCTTTGAAAAAAGAGCATGCAAGGAAGGTGCAAGTTCTGCTGTTCATTCTCATCGGAGAAGTCCCAGATAATTTCATGAGTTGATTTAACTCAGTCGTGTCCCTGGGACAGGAAACTGAGGGAGAAGAAAGGTCAGCAACTATCCTTCAGCTTTCCAAAGTTGTATAACTTAGGAAAAAAAGTATAACTTTTTTTTCATCAGACCGTAATTTCAGTCCAAAACCAACATTCCTCCCCATGTGGGTCTTAATTCTTTCTTCCCTGACCCCCCTCTTTTATTTTTAAACTTCAAGAACTCCTTGGGGTAGCAACAGTCATCATATTTGTCTGTTTTATAGCAGAACACATGCTTGTTCTGCTTGTTCTTGTCATTGAATGGAGCTGTGTCAGAAAGCAAATGCTATCCCCAGTAATAATATTTGCCTCAGAGGAGCTTGACCTTCTTTGTGATATTTTTGGAAACAAAACGCAGGAATAAGCATTATATCACAAATGAAGCAAGGAAAATAGGGTTGTTATTTTCCTTAAATATGAACAGGTCTTTAATACTGCTCAGATGTTTGTTTTATTGGGGGAGCCCAACTTTCCAGGAAGCTAGCTGTTTTCTCGACTTGTTTATTTTGGATTTTTCCACTAATTGATTATAATCTAATTATCAAAATATAAATTTAGCCCTCTGAAACAGATAGTTGCTGCTGCTCGAAAGATTTATTGTGACTCTGTATTTAAGGAGGAGAAGTGAAACATTGCAAGTGCTGTTTACATTTCTAATATCTAACTGGCAGTGGAGTTGCTAAATCAGTGGAGTGTATGGTGCTTTGTGACAAGGGACAATCTTTCAGTGACTGTTATCAAGACTTTAGTTTATAAATGCATGGCTTAATTATAGTTTAGGGCGGATAGCGACATAGCAAGTCTGATTTGCATTACAAAATCCTGCAGGGGAATGTTTTGTTACCTTTCCTGTATCATATTGTGATGAAACAATCCAATTCCAGATTACTGGTGAGCAATTCTGTGCATCTTCAACTTGGAAATGTGAATATTGTAAAATACAAGTGGTGAGGAATACCCTTGGTTAAAATACATTGCGCTCTCTCTCACTTTGGGACTGATTTTCTTCTGTATCTAAAAATCAGGATAAAAGATTGGGGCTGGGGGAGGAGTGGGTGTTACAGAATGGAAGTGGACCAGGTTACTCATTCTGTATAATACACTGGAGGTAAACTTAAGCACACTTGAACAACTAAGCTGGTAAAATACTCCCTGTGTAGTTTCGGCTTTTAAATATAATGTTTGCTATCGACTTTGATGTTGGGTTAGAGAATGAACTAACTCCTGAGAATGCACTGGAAAATATGGTCTAGAGGCGGTAAACAGTAGCAGTGTAGGCTGGGGTGGTTTGCGCTGCACTGCCACTTAAATGCAAAGGTATATGTGTTCATATTCCGTATATATATGTATGTATGTATATATAGGCGTATGTATGCCTGCGAAGGAGTAGTAGAGGTTCTAAAACTGGGGCCATAGGACTGGAGTATCCTGGAAGGCAGGAGATGCCCCAGGAAAATTGAATCTGGTGTTTTCTCTTCCTACCCGCTCACAGATGTTCTCTTGCCACTAGTACTCACATG
Organism: Struthio camelus; assembly: GCF_040807025.1. Classification (NCBI taxonomy): domain Eukaryota; kingdom Metazoa; phylum Chordata; class Aves; order Struthioniformes; family Struthionidae; genus Struthio; species Struthio camelus. Next base: position 15,277,121 of record NC_090945.1, read on the forward strand.
TTTAATTTGAGCCAGTGAATAGGAGGCGCCAGGCACTGGGGAGGGAGGGCGGGACGGTGGGTAGGTAATTGGGTAACAAAATCCTGTGCTGACAGGTGAGTTGCAGGTTTGAGGAGTCAGGCTGGAATGGACCAACCTAACTGCAACAGAGTTCAGAATGTAAAGTGCTTTTTTGCAGTGGAGGGAAAGGGAGAGAAGAGATTTGAAAATAAGGATTATTACTAGACCTGGGAGGACTGACGTTTGGGACAGGTCAGGAGCGCGATTCTGTTCAGATATATGCTGGTATTGCAAGTGAAGAAGCAGCAAGCAGACGAGTGGCACAAACATTTACAAAAAGTAAGAAAGAGAGGAGAATTAAAAACCCTTAAGAAACATGGAGGTAAAGTTTGAAACCACAGGCGAAGCATGGAAAAGTTGCTGTCCAAAGTATTAGCTTTAATGTGAACATTATCCGTGTGGTCTAAAAATAAAACCTCATTTTAGTATTTATGAATGGAAAATTAAAGAAATCAAAACCAAGGTAAAGCAAGCAGTAGTAACAAGGGGCTTTATTATGCAACCTTTGTGGCTTTGAGGGGTCAAAAGCAGGAGGTAAGCAGCGACTAAACCCACCCTAGCTTGCTGAAAGCGCTGTTTGCATCTCCCCTGGCCTTGGATAAAAAGAGAAGTTATAGGAGACACCTAAGAGGAGATGTCCTTGCTGCTAGGAGTGGGAGCAGGTCTGTGATGTACTGTGAAACACTGAATTGCGTTATTAAGAACATGCACATCTCATGGGTCCATAGGACTGCGAGTCCCTGGCTTGAAAAGATGTTGGGTAGCAGGTCTGGAGCAAGAGGGGAGGAAGCAGAATAAGACTTCAATCTGCCTAAGTTGATTATTGCTGACTGAGACTATTTCTACTGAATTCCGGCATGTTAGTATTAAAGTACTGACTGTGGCAACTCATCTTTCCTAAAAGAATAGCAGAAACCACTCGAGAAATGCGCTGATCACTACAATTCCCTGGAAATTATTATCTCCAGTCATGACTACCTAATGCACAAATATTTAATGCGCTGCGTCAAGATAGTACAATAGAAGCATTGTGATAATTTCTCTTCCTGGAAAACATTTTAGGTCTAGGTTCACTGAAATCAGTGGGACTGAAGGACACGGTTAAAATAAACCGTGTGTTGCTCTCCTGAATAGTGCTAGCTGGACCTGAAAAATATTCTGAGGTAATGTATTTGGAACCATAGACAGTAGCACCTACTTTCATCCTATATTTGGGACGATCTGTTCAATAACCAAAGCTCCTCTATGTGCTCTTGCTGAACAGCGTATTGTAAACTGCTGAAATTAGAGTTTGCCCTTTGTGCTTGAAGATCTCACATTTTGATAATCACAGCTTTGTGTCTGGAACTGAATTATTTGTGTAACATATTGTACAACCTACTGGCATGTCGAATGAATAAGAATGTCTCTGGAGACCAACAAATGGGAATAGTTATTTGCAGAATCATGAGACAGAAACAACGGATGAAGCCTTCTGTAGCGATCAGACTGCTGGACTGAGGAAATCAAAGCCCATGTACATGATCCAAACTGTGTTTGACATGTCAGACTTTGGTTTCACCAGGAGACCCACTACGGTATTTGGTTATGTTTTTAAAACCCACAAGTGTAAATTAGAACAAGCTAATTTTATAATTATTCCCAACAGACACGCAAGTAAGTTAGTCTCAAACATGTTTATTTTATAAAGACACAATCATTCGAATAAGAAGTGCTGAGAAACCACAAGTGGTTTGAGCAATAGGAGCTTAGAGCTCTTGCAAAAATACACGTGTTTAAAATGTGGTAGCATTTGTTTAAAAGTCATTTAGTGTCTTCTGTGTCTGTGGCTTTATGGCTCTCCTTAAAAGTAGGACTAAGCAATGTTTTGTTTTGTTTTGTTTTGTTTTTGTCATTAATTTAAATTCCAGGAACCAAATCAGTTATTCAGACTTAAGGAATGAAAAACAACATCATGTTCTTTTAAGATGGTAATTATTTTTCTGCTCCTGGAGGAGAAACTGATCCGGAGACTAAATAGAGAGAGAGGTTTTGTTTGTTTGTTTGTTTGTTTTTTAGTCCTGACGTTTGATGGATTGGTATTTCTGAAGGACAGGGATATCATCTTAATATTCTTTCTGATCTCAAAAACATTAGACATAGTCTGAGAAAGTGACAGAAGGCAAGTATATTCTGTGTGGAAAGGGCACCATACGTGAGTATTTTAAAATCAAGATTGCAATATAAACCTGTATACAAGTCTGTAAAAAGGTGCTTAGCAATGATGAGGTTCACCACACCTCTCTTAATGAGCAAGTTGACAGATGCCATGGTGTCTACCAAATTTCTTAGAGCTGTTTTGGCGTAACTTCAGAAGAAATAAATATTTAACAATCACCGATAGTAAATATCCCGCAACTTTTGATTCTAATACAGTGCATGGTATGATGCTACAGTTTTTTGAAAAATATTAGTAGCAGTGACCCTACAATTTACAGGTATCAAATAGCTCTCAAAAGCATTATGCTTTCCGACAGAGGTAAGCTTTTATTGGATAGTTGGCACTTCTTTTCATGGGAAGGACTTAACAACGTTATCTTGGCTGTAATGAGCCCTCAAAGGTGAGTTTTGGCCTGCTTCACTACTTTAAGGTGTTTATTAAATATGCTTATAAAAATGTAAATATAGGTTTTACTATGTTTTCTGCTTTTGAGACAAGTATCAGTTCTGAGGAAAAGGGAGACTCAAGTGGTTTGTTCGGTATGGTTATGTATGCCGGTTCTTCAGTTTATAACTGTCCAAATTTGCATTTATTTCCCATAGTACAGATATAAAAGTTTAAGTGTTACAAGATTTTAAGTAGACTGTAAGCTGGTAATAGCCAGAGTTTTTACGTGCTTTGTGAAAATTTTTGGTGTCAAATGAGTAATCCTTAGTCAGGCAATGCACTGTTGTTTTAGATTGAAGCGTCTTGCTTTGTCCTATTCTGGAATAGGCTGTTTAGCTGTATTTGAGGCCAAAGCTGCTGGAGTGTAATATATAAATTTTGATTACTAGACTTTTCAAAAGGTCTGCTAGAATCAGGCACCGGTTTTGCAATTAAAGTTAACGTGATTTAGGACTGAAACTTCATAAATGCTTTCCAATTTCAAGCCCTGCGCAAAGCGTGATAGTATAATTTGGGAGGAAGTCAAGTTACATAACATAAATGTAAAAAAATATTAGTAAATGGTTGTGTTCGTGTCAGACCTTTCTGACAATTTCCTTAAAATTTCTAGAATGAAGTAGACGTAAGTATTTTGTGAAGACTAACTTAGAGGTTGGATTCTAAGTTAGAATTTATATTGCAGTCTATGTGGAGAACTTGTATTGATTTAAGGAGTTTTTAGACTTCAGGGAATATTTTAAAATATATTTAGGACTTTTTCCTGAGGTCTAGTTAACTTTCTTAATATTGCGTGGTCACTGCTTTTGTAAAAAGTACCAGATTTGTAGTTTTGGTGAAAAAATAGGTTTGTAACTTCTCTTTAAGGAGAACAGATTTCAGGGGTTGAGGAAAGGATGGATTATGAGAATTCAAATTGGATTTGTGCGTGGATCTATTTTGTGCTGCTCTTCTGCAACACTGTAATGCTAGTTATCAGCTTTCTAGCCTAGTCCAAAACTGCAATTCCAGAGCTTTCTCTGTGTAGTCAAAAGTACAAGCTGTTGCTCTCATTGCTCTCTTGCTGTAGTAGGTATGCCTTCATGTTTACCTTTCCCATCAGAGGAGATGTATTTTAAATTGCTGAGTGGAGGTTTCAGGATTGCATCCAAAGTCTGAGAACTTTGTTTTTGCAAGAATAGGTATATATGAGGTGGAGTTTTTCTGTAAGGTTTTTTTCATGTAGCTGTGCTGCCTCACCAGTTCCACCTAACGTACGATTTTCCTGATAATCAAGCATGAAAATCCTCAAAAGTCGTCGTCTTCAAATCAGTGTTGTATTTGAAGTAGTTATGAAAGTTATCTACTTCCCATATACTAGTTTCCAATGAACTTTAATACTAAATATTTTATTTATATATTTAATTTTGCATATATATCTGCAGCACGTGTTTTCCCATGTAATTTTGAATTAGTTTTTATGCCTCTAAGAAGCCTTCCAGTTTTTAAGCTAAGATGTTGGGCATACATTTTGGGACTATCAACTTAGATAAACGGGAATGAATGTTCAATATAATCTGTATAGCCCTTTGTCATGGAAAGCAGATGTAATTTTTTTTTTTCTGGACTTTAATGACTTTTCAGCTATTTTTAACTAGTTATGCTTGTTATAAATGTCACCGTTCACAATAAGAAAAAATTAAGTGTAGTGAATATTGCAAAGCCACTACAACAAAAAGCATAATTTGTTTTGTCAAAGCTAAAAGAAACTGCTTTTAGTCCCCACGTTTGCTACAGTGATGCACATTTTCTCAAAATGAAATATTACATAATGAAAAGACACATAAACATAACGCATAAAGCCTATGAATACCGCTAGTCAGCGTATGTTTCTAGGGTATATCAGCATATGAAGAATTGCACTGAACACTACTCCTACACGGAAAAAGGAAGGACCTGAGCAAATGTGGTACTGTGTGGAGAGCACCTCAGGGTCCTAAGTCTCTTCACTTCCTTTTTATTTTAGGTAGCTGTTAAGGGTGGGAATTTTGGTTCCCATTTTGCATGTCCGTCTTTTGTGGTGATAAAACATTTTGACAAATGTATACCTTGTCTGTAAGACTGTGTGTGTAGAGACACCTAGGAAACATCTTTTAAAAGGGTCACAGCATTGCCTGTGAGAGGGGGAAAAAAAGTGTTGATAGCTAAAAGCAAAAAAAATCACCAGGTAGTCAGTCTTATGAGAATTTCTAGATGTAGGTAAATATACATATACACACTGGGGAGGATTTTAACAGAATAAAATAAAATGTAAACAACAGGACTTAGCAGATATAGAGGTCCAGGAAGTTGTTCCATAATATCATAAATTACAAAATTAGATGTGGATTTTAAATGCCTATAAGCTGCAAATAAAGTTTCAGGAAAAACTCTGAAATCCATTAAGTTTATTTTGAAGACTTTTCTTTCCAATTCCATCAATGGTTAGAGCTGTCACATTCCTATGAAGCTCAGTACTGCAAAATAAATTCTTTTCAGTAAAGACTCTCCATCTAACTTTATATTAAAAGATCTTTCTACTCAGCTTTCCTCCATTAGTCTATATGTAGTTAAAGGCTACAATTAAAATGTCATCTGAGATAGGTGAGTGGTGAATTTGTTTGAGGCTTTCAGATCTGAGTGCAAAAGCTTAAAAAAAGAAAGGAAAAAGCACTTCAAACATGATGTGTACTCCTGCTTGACTGCCAAAATTACACTTGAAAACCTTATTTAAATTGATAGATATTTACAGCACTTGTGTGTGCAGCAGACGAAGGGAAATGAAAATGTAATTGCAAACACTCATCAAATGCTCCAGATTTCGGTTAGCTTAAGTTAAAGCATGGTTTACTATGAAGTGACATAGTAAAGTTGGCAGGATTTTGTCAAGTCTGAGCTGGAACTGGATGGGCTGCAGGTAAGAGGTTAAAAGCCCAATCCATATCCTACTGAAGTCAATGTGAAGTTTCCCATTGGCTCTGTAAGACTTGAAAGCTTGCCAAAAGATTTTGATTGTGTACAAGGTCAGGATTTCTTAATGCTCAATAATTTCAGTAATTATTAGAAACATAACTATATTTTTTATTCTTTTCATTTAGATATTTGAAAATAAGAATAAACTAATTTCGCAGCTCTACGTTCCGTTTTAGCATATTGTGGAAATCGTTCTGTAGATCCGAGACTCTAGTAACTGAACCCTTAGTGTTGTGAGGAGTCGAGTCGAGCAGCGCGTGTTACCCTGCGAGCCTGTGATCATCAATATTTGCCAATATATATATCTGTGCACTGCAACGTGGTCAAGCGATATAGTTACTTGCATTTTTGTTGGCTTAGTTGCAGTCCACAATAGGGTGTTTATATCTGTGTTTTTTTTTTTTATACCAGCTGCGGGAAGAAGGATGATACCTGATTTGGCATAAAGTCTACCAGGATAAAATTATTTTTTTCAAAAATTTTGAAATGTATTTGTACCAGCAGAATGACTTTGTACCAGCGCGACTGTTGGGTCAGCAGGCTTTGCTGTTTTTCTACGATACTGGGCACCCTGAAACTGCAGTTACCATCTCAATGAATCACAGCTTACAGTTATTGTTATGACATATTAAATATTCATCAAGAGTAATATCTGAGTTGTATTGAAGTAGATCGGATCCTGTTATCCGAAGTCTTGTCAGTATAGGTAGTTGTCAGTATAGGTAGTTGTCAGTATAGGTAGTTGTCAGTATAGGTAGTTGTCAGTATAATTTAAGGTGATTTTTTTTTCTTTTCCTTTTTCCCCTCTTGCTGCAAAGAGGGTTAAGTTATTCTCGCTTTTCTGGCTGCTTTCTCTTCTCCCTTCCCCATACCTCTCCTGCAACATCAAATTTGTTGTCCTCTTAACACTGAAACCATTTTCCAAAAATGGGAGTGGTACTATAAAATATTACTATTTTTTAAACTGGAACGTAGCAGTGATCTATAGCATGATCCTGCTGTCAGTTTTATCAACAGAACTTGTGTAACGGTGAACTGTAGCCTGGAATCCAGAAAAAGTAACTGAGCATGGTGAATGGCAAAAATATCTTAATTGCTATTGGGCAGGAAGTACTGGAGTTATTGGAATAAGTATTTGTGGAATTGGACCTTCACAGCAGATCATGCTGCAATAATATTTCATGTTAGGAAATCTTAGCAACAAGGATTAAAAGTTTCCTCCTTTGATTCCGTTTCATTTAAAATATTAACTAATCAATACTTCCAATTTTGTGTCAATATGTGTGGGTTTTTTTTGTAGTAAACACTGTTGTTGGTGACGTTTGAAAAGCCTACTGCAGGATGATTAAAAAGAAACACACAGTTCAATTCAAAGAGAAAAGATGGTTTTCTGGGAAATGTGTTGGAATGGGTAATGGAGGGGCCAAAAACCCCCCAAACCCAAAGAGAACATTATGAGAGGAGAAAATTGTCGCGTTTCAATTGCAAGCGCATATGCACACACTGTTCTTCCATGCATAATCACATTACAGTCCAGGATAAAGTGAATAGAAAAGCCTATGCAGATCTTAGTAAGTGATCCCTGTAACATGAGATGTGGGAAGTTAAAAGCTCTGTTGAATGCCAGTCAGCTTTATTTGGGTTAAAGAAGAAACAGTACTTTCGCATCTCAGTTCTATAACATGCCATCCACTATATTCATATCAATAAATACACTGGAAATAGGCTCTCCAGACTTAAATGCAGCTGCAACAGTGTCAAGAGTTTCAGAGTATATCTTGTTTGGACTCTGAACTTGAAGCACTTACTCAAATAGTAGTCATCATTTATATTTACAAATTTGTCAGCATGTTGCTGCAGCCACTGGTGACAATTTTCATGAAAGGATAAGAACACGGGATACGCTTGTGTTTTTAAAAACAAGTTGTAGAGCAAATTTGTCCAGTTTTTAGTGCTTGGACCCTCTTATTGGTGTAATAATTGCCAATGGAGGGTTTTGCACAACTGCCCTTTACGGTTTTACTGACGGTTGTCCACAAACAGGAGTCAGGTTACTTGAGAGGTTTCTGTAGGGTCTGTTGACAGTATGACCACAAGTAGGTAACATCAGCGTTCAAGCAGGCAAATTTGATGGAAAAGATAAACCCTCTATAAACTAACAAGCATATCCCTTGGCTGTATGAAAGAAGCTGACGACTGTAAGGTCGCATTAAAACTCTGAATTGTTTAGGACAGCTTATGTCTTCCAGCTGGGAAACATCACACAGACAGTTCAGAATATACCAGAGTGTTGGTTTAACAGAAACACAGAAAGTCAACTTAGGTAATTTTATCTGCTGTGTTCCCTTGGGCCAGTTCTTTGGGAGGGAGAGTAAGATCTGTCAGTAGTTATTGCTGCCTCTTGTGAACTATTAATTTATTGCAAACTGTTTTATGTCTATATGTATTTTTGTAAATAGCGCTTAAATTAAAGTTAAGTGTAAAAACAGATGGATTTGTAAAAACAGATGGATTGGTCTTGCAAGGAAAGTCAAGCCTTTTGCCTCTTAGTAAAACTGGTACCATTCATATTTGTGTGATATAGCTACCCTTCTCTGCTTTCTGTGAAGGGGCTGGAAACATCAGAAGGAAGGCTAATGGCTGATGATAACAAGTTGCAGAAACTCTGATTCAGTGGTGATTTTGTTTATTTGTTTTAATCATTTTTATTAACAAAGCAACAGATTATGTATGCTCTATTATCTTTAGTAATTTGGAAGAGTTTCATATGCTTTTCTCTGTACTCTCAAAGGGCTTTGAGGATGCTTATGTGATGTTATGTCATGGAGCTATGTGTAAGCAGGTCACTGAGTGTTCAAGAGAGATGTGTAAGAAATTCCTGAAGGATCTTTAAAAATAACGTGTAAATTTAGCGTTGTTGCTGTATCTTCTTGTAAATCTTTCAGCTTTACTAAATTTTGATGCTGCTGCAGCAGTGCTTTGTGTGGTGAGATAAGTAGGGACCTTGGTGATGCTGCGTAATCAAATCCTCAGAAAGTCGTGAATGAAACTGTGTCCTCACTGCAGGAGACAGATGGGATGCACATTGCTTTAGCAGTAGCTTCATTCAGCTATTTGAGAGATGAGGCTCAAACTAGATACGTTAAAGTCTCAGACAAGCTTTTAATATGATTTGTCTTTCGATGAGTAGACTATGTTGTATTGCTGCTAGGAGTTGTTTAGGAGCATTGTACTTAGGTCTAATTTTACTGTGCCACAGGCAGTTAGTTGTGCTACTGTTTTTAAAAGAACTCTTGAAACTCCTCAGTCAACGATGGATTAAGAAGAAAAATAGTGAGGAGATCTCAAAACTGCAGATTACGGTATTTTTCAGTGGCTTTGGGCAACTGAAGTGATGACATAAAATTAAGATGACTATTTAGCCTGCTGTTTTGGCAAGGTAAAGAATATGATAAGGCAAGGATAGTAATTAGATTATCTTCTGTTTTAATTTCTTTTTTAGTTTCTCATTATGTTTTGCTTTCGGATGTAGTGCGTGGAGGCCTGATGCTGCATGATTTTATGATACTTTATCATATTAGAAGGGCAATATTGTGATTTGGATACAGGCTTTGGCGTGAATAGTTTTCTGGCAGAGGGAGAGTTGCCTGGGAAAGATGGATCCTGACAGCAGGAACTCCAGAAGCAACCAAACCTGTAGAGAATGTAACATATTAATAGAACGTTACTTTTCGTGTAGTGTCTCTTGACTCTGAACTACAGCTTTTCGTTGGAACCTAGCCCGTTCTCTCTAAATGTCATTCTACCAGTTTCTGCAGTATTTTCTTCTGGCAAGGTAGGACTAAGTTTAAAAACAATTTTTTTTTAAATTTTTGTAATTAATTGCCCTGTCTTAATAAGAAGGTCAGAGCTGTAGCTCCATCTTCTTGCTAGTTAGTCCCTCACTGAGACAGTAGTAACTCTTGTGATTTTTCCCTATCCTTTCCACTTTGTTTCATTTGTGAGCCCAAATCCTTTGTGCAGCAGCTGCTCTACTGAGAGTGTGGGCACTGCTTTTGCGATAGTACTTTTTGCCTGACTACAAGGGCCAGTGGAGGTGTCACAGCTTAGCAGTGTACTGGTTATTTTTGTGACAATTCCTTAAGCAGTAGGACAGGGCAGATGTAGCTGAGAAAAGTAGATGAAACTTTGGGAAGGTTTGTGTGGAGGTGAGGAGTTGAGGCATGCACAGAGGTACTTTGGCATTGCTGGAAGAGGTTGTACGGCTATTTCGAGACAAACTATTGACCAGTGTAACGGTTTGGTTTTGCTTCCGTGGAAGATGAGATAATAATGGGTTACCCCCAAATTTTAACCCTGCCTTGGTTAAAAGAAAAGCTATTTTGATGCCTAGTTGGCAGCCATACTGCTACTGGGCATGACAAGACCTCTTTACCTAGGACTCTGCTGTCCGCTGAATGAGTTTGATCTGATGCCAAACATGGATTATCCCAGCACTGCCAGTGAGAATGACTCGCAGGGCAGTATGAAGAGGGACATATTGTGTGTACAATGGAGATGAGTACTGTCCCGCTCATCCTCTCTGTCGTGCAGCTACAAAGCACACGTGCATGTTTGTTGTCTCTCTCACCTTGATTTTCATAGCTGTAGCTGTCTGAGTGCTGGAAAGTGGCAGCTGGAAAAATGTAAGGTTTTCCTGTTCGCTTTGTCTATGCAGGTACGGCCTGGCGGCCAGTGGTTGCTCCTGCTGCTGGTGTTGCCATTGTTCTTGTGTGCCTCACAGCAAGCTTCCTCAGGCTAGAGCTGGCTTTATACTGTGCTGGGAGGCTAGCGCTCCGAAGCCGAAGAAACCTGAGAAGGAGAGACGACCTTCCTGCAAGTAACAGATGGTTACTGTTTTAAATAGAGGCACAAAAATCAATTCCTACCTAACGTGTAATGCTGTGAGAGAAGGGAGCCTTTTCTTTTGCGAGGGGAAGAGGTGGAAAGAGGGAGGTGAGGGATGAAAAAGAGAAAAGTTGATTGGAGCTTTTTCATATCCAACTTAATCATAGTCATATGTCAGGCTGTTTCAAACAGGGCAGGAGGGCGAGCCGGCTGTTGAAATGTGTAGCGTGCTAGAGTTGTGCAAGTGAGCTGTGCTGTGTGGTCAGGGCTGCGGCTTGGGGCTGCCCTAATGAATAGAGCCTTTCCAGAGCTGCCAAGCCTGAAGCAAATGTGGTCAGGGATTTATTACGAAAAGTACCAAATCTTGGCATGGGGCTAATTGCGTATAACAAGAAGCGTGCTGGAAACTCGGACCCGAAAGGTGACAAATGCAGAAAGTATTCTATATCTGATGCCGGTGAAAGAGGTTTTGTGTAAGGGAATGTCTGCATGTCTGTGCTTTTTGCTAATGAGCTCTCAAACATAACTGCATGTTTTCTTGTTACGAACTTGGTTAAGATAAATGCAGATTTCCTGTTTGGATTTTTATTTCACAGCTGACAAAGAAAGAGTCATCATTATGTGGTTACAATGGCTGAATTTCTTCAAGTAAGTGTGTAGGAGCTGTTCTGAAAGTCTCTGATGCACGCATCTGGAGAGATAGTAGAATAGTAAGGTATGTGGGTAGGTAGTAACAAAATCGCTAAGCTGACAATTCGAATCTGAATATGAAAGTTCCAGAGATATCAAAAGTGAATCAATTGGCCTTGGAGGAAATGTTGCTATTCTGTTTGCTATCCTCAGTGTCTGAGTGACAAATTTGTATGGCAAGATTGGTTTATTAGACGTAATGCATTTGCACGCACAAATGCCTAATGCTCGGTATCATATTGCACTAAACAGATCTGTAGCACAGTGATGTTTAATCAAACAGAAAGTATCTTCTTTCTAGCACTTCTTCCTGTTCTTTTTGTATGTGCAATATCTGTAGCTGTGTTTTTAAATCTGGTATTGATCTCTATGTCTGTGGCCATGCCAGGATAAAGAATATTATATGTATCTCTGAAAGCCATCAGACTGTCCAAATGGATATGGTCAAAAATCAGAGGTACTTCAAGGAAGGGTAGGAAAACAAAAACTGAGTATGAGATTATTTAAAAAAAAAAATCAGATTGCATCTTGGCATGAATATAGAACTTAACTGACTTAAATGTTAACTAAAGGATAAATTACGTAATAGCAAAATATATTGAAGAAATAAAAATAAATATCCTAGTGATTTGCTGCACAATTTTAGCCTAATTTTGTCTCTTGTCAAATTGGCAGCATCAACTTTTTCCTTTCTTTTTTTTTCCTCCTTAAAGGACAGCAGCTTTCAAGCTTTCAAGTGTTAGTCACTAGCCAGAAAAGAAAAGTAGATTTATAGTAATTTATAGTAAATAGGTTTCTACTGGTTTTCTTTTTAGGACATCTGTTCCTGGGCGTTTCTAAAACTCTTCCTCATCTAAGCTGTAGGTTCTGAAAGACATGCTAGCTCATCTAATCCTCTTCAGGCTTGTGCAAGGTCGGCAGCACAGTTGAATAGAGAGAGGCATACGTTCAGAGTGTAGGTTTTGTGTGATTGCCTTCATCTCAGTTCACTTGTGCCTAATGACTTGCATCGACCTGAGACCATAATCGCCGATGAAGTTGTTGGTTTGTGGAGTTGTTCTGCAAGTCTGGTGGTTGAGTCCTGCCACGTTTGCCTCAGCTCCTTTCCTTCTCCGGCAGCCTTTGTTGTCTCTCTTTCTTGCTGGTGGGATGGGAGAGGAGGCAAGCAGAACTCGGCTTAGTAAAACAAAGTTCTTCAGTGTCTACGATTCTCGGAAGATGACAAAGCCTTTTATTAAATAAAAACAGTGCAAGAGCTTCTGCTCAGAGCCAAATTCTTCAGCGTCAGCATCCACAGAGGTCTCTTGTCCCGATTGAGAGGAGAAAAGCAAGTGTTTAGTGAAAAGTGGCTTGATCCATGCAGCAAACGTTGCCCTTTGATCATGACACTACCTCGTTCTTTAGTGCTCTCCAGCACGTGACTCTGCTGATGCACAAAGGGAGCGAGTTCTACAGTCCTGAAAGTAGCAACTGGGATTGCCCCTAAGCTGCAACAAAATCTCCTTGATCAGCATCAACCGCACAGTGAAATTAATCCAATCCTATTAGAGAAAATTGTTTTATTCTACAGCGGAGGTTCTTAATTGCTGAAGACTTTAAATCATATTGCATGTGCATTTAAACAGGTATTCCCCTCATGAGGGCTGAGCTTTCATACATAAAAATGAGCATACTAGAAGCCTTGAGAGAAGCAAGTCATCTAAAATAAATTCTTCCTGTGGTAAATGTCTGATACAATTCCAACTGCGGAACAAGAAAAAATGTGGCTGTAGAGTGATGGGAGAGGGACAAAATAGACAGAAAGGAGCATCAGCGTTACAAAGTAACACTTGGAAAATTTTTTTTGACATCTTTCTGTGTTTTTCCTATAGCTTTTGCTTTTGTTTAGTACTTCAGTTATGAATGGGTGTACACAGAGCCTCTGTGTAGATAGGTACAATTTAAAAAATCAAAACTTTTCTAATATGCGCGATCCCACTGATATTTTCAGTGATGAAGATTTTGGTGATTAAAAGATATTTCTGAGTTTAGCAAAATTTTTGGTCTAGAGAAATGTGCCAAGTTTTGCAACTAAAATAACTTCTAAAGTGCCTCAGATAGTACTCCTTTTGTTTTCAAACAAACTAATGCTTTTGTTGAGATCAAAGCCTACTTCTTCCAAAAAAAATCTTTATTGAAAAAGGATTATAGTAGAAACTGACTTTTCAGTTTTAACAGTTCTCTGCCTCCATTTCCAAAAGGATCCTTTTAGGAGAGGGGAGATTATTTAGGAACTAGGAACACCTGAGGTATTTGTGCTTTGATAATACTTGTGCATTTAGAAGTGCAGCAGCAGCATGAATAATTGCTGGTACCACACTCAAAGAATCATAATCCTTTAAACAAATTGCATCCATATAGCAAGTTAGTATTCCCAGTTATGGCGTGTTAATTACAGAAAGGAGTAGTTTATATTCAACATTCTGCTCTAAAGTACTGTAAGTACTGGTAGCACTCTAGAATTTCCTTCCATGGCTTCATGTCATGTTGATAGTCAGGAAAGGAGAGATTTACTGTTTGTCAGATCATAATAACTGATACAAGACCGATACTGCTTGGAGTAAGCATGTTATAAAATTGTCCCAAAGCAGTGATTTTCTGGGTGTGGAATTGGATTATGTCTATCACTAAGATTCCTTGTTATGAAAGTAACTATGCTGTAGGTATTAAACTCACGAAGTTACAGGTTTCCTCCCAAGATGTATTCTGGCTGACCTTAGCAGGTTACAGAGGTCACGTTTTCACTTGGATAGCTATCCTTGAACCAATTCTGAAATGTGTGAAGCCCAAATGAGACTTGTTTTCTTAGGCATTGAACGTATATGTGCTCTATTTTACTTACATTTTCCACAATAAACAGCCTAGCTTTTTTTAGCAACCTGGTAGTAAGACGATTTTGATATCAAAATGGCAGTGTAACTTTTCCAAAGAAGCAAAGAAGTTGGATTTCAGCCCTTTTGGAGCTGTATCTAAAAGATTTTGATAAAAAGAAAGAGAAGGGAGCGCAAAATCAGAGAGAGAAATTCTCGAAAGCCTCAAGATGCCTCGAGTGCTGCGGGCTCCTTGACACAAGTTGTTGATGAGAATAAGCTATCAGGCTTCCATCTCCACAAGCTACTGTAGTTGTGCCTATTACAGCCTCTTTCTGGAGCACTAATACTCTGACCCTCTTTCTGCTGAAGTTAGCAGAAAATCTGCGCTTGGTTTCTGCAGAGTTGAAATATGCCCTAAGTGAGGGATGGTGCTGAAGGAGGACAAACAAATGCTACCGGAAATAATCTCCATTTGCACAGAAGACGCTAAGTTTTTCTGTTTTCTGAATGTGCCATTTTGACACCATTCCAGCAGTCTTTCAGTAGGGACACGAGAGGATGCTAAATCTTGCAGTCCTTCAGCTGCTTTCTCTGGATGTGCCATGCTGTCTGTTTACCTGGGAGCTAACTCCTGTCACTAGCATTCACCTGTGAACAGATGGGAGGATAAAGCTGGGATGCTTTGAAGCAATAAACGATTATGAGAATGCGCCACCTGAGCAAGTCAGCTGAAACATTTGTGAGGTCCCCCGATGTGAGGACCTAGTGTGGGAAACGACACCTCTCGAGCGTTAGCAGGCTGACGTGCTGTGAGCGTGTTGAACGAATAGATGAATGAGATACCTGGTGGAAGACATCTTTGCACTAAGTTTTGATAAGTGGTAGCCAGGTCCATTTATCTGCCTGTCTTTCCACATCATAAGACTTAAATTAAAAAAAAACAAAAACAAAAACAAAAAAACCTCTGCAGTTTTCACTAAAAAGGTCCTTCTCCAATTTTGGAGGTTTATGCTGAGGAAATGACTTTCTTCCTCAGTTCATGATCCTAACAAGCATTGTAAAAAAGAGCAGCATAAAAGTAATTGTGTAACCTAAGCCAAAAATAATAATGAGCAGGAATGTTGTCATGGCTGAACTATCAGAAGAGCAGTAATAAGTTTATTACTTATAGATAACATAAAATTTGGGAGATTCTTTTTCATTCAAACAAACCACCAACAATGTTCTGTGATAAAGTAAGTGTGCACACCAGAAACATGTGAAGGTGAAGATGAAGATTGCAATAATAAATGGAATAGGTGTGGAATAGGTGGGTGTTGAGTTTGTGTGTGTGATAAAAGTAGGGGATATTTATTTCCTAGCATTTTGCAAAATAGCTACATTCTATTGTTAAAAAATACTGAAGGTTGAAACTTTTAAATGCCTTTCTGGGATTTTACTACTGCTATCAGTTCATAAATAGTACCAATTATGTAGGTGTCAGTTTGCGTTTGTACCAAAACCGTATATACTACCCCGGCCCAAGTTTTTACAAAAGAGATTTGGATAGAAGTGAATGTGACTATATGTAGGACACTTTTGTTTGCAAGAATTCTGGATAGTTGTAAATATACCTATTATGGCTACATAATATAAGAAAATGTGAATTTCTGATAAGTTAGCAGCTTTTAATATAAACGACACAAGATGACTGGCACTACATTAATGGCCTGAGAGCAGAAACATAAGCCTTATGTGAAGTTAAAAGCTCTGGAAAGGTAACTTCTATTACAAGTAACTTCTAAGACACGTGTTTGAATGTGAGATCAAATTACCAGTGTCATATATTTGAATATATTCAGCCATAGACGTACATGAGACCGTGAGTGGCTAGAGCGGGTACATATGCTGGGCTAGAGGGTGATCAGAAACTGCAGGTCTCTAAGGGCTACCTGTAAAATGTAATGTGCACAGAGATTTGATTACTCTAAAGTCCCAGGGTGCCAGTGAGTTTGACATGAGCTGTTCAAGGATGGGAAGCTGAATCCTTCCTGCTTTCTGACCGTCAGTTTGGTAAGTGCTCCGTAAGGCAGTTAAACAAAAATAGCCATGTGGATTTCATCTTATTTAAATATGTGCACATTTAAAAGTTAAAAATAAAAGGCAATAAAACGTGCGCTGTGGTTGGACGGGAGGGAAGCGCTTGCATTTTCAAAAGCTTGGGACAGAAAGTCAGATATTTATCTTCATGGATTTAAATTTCTTTCAAGTGCATTCTCCTAATGATTTCTGCCACTTCAGTAATGCATAAAATATACAAAATCGAACTACAAAAGTCTAGGAACGTGAAACATTGCATTTGAACAAAGACCAAGGGGAGTATTTTCTTTCCCAGCCCTGTAGATACCGCACACACTCGCTTCATCCCTTTGCCAGAAGCCTGTCCAGCTTAGTGTGGTGCATATTCAGTAGCTTTAGAATGAAGAGCAAAGACAAAAGTTCAGAGCTGAAGGCCCCCTCCTCGGCAGTGCCCTACCTCTGAACATGTAGCCTGAGTCTATGACTTGTCAGAGCTTCCCCCTCTGCCTGTCAAATTTTCCTGTACGTGAAAAACTAAGGCATGGCTATGGGGGCCTGACTCATGCCTGTGTCTCAGTCAGATGTGGACCGGTGATGCAGTGGTCACCTGAGTGAACGTGGGCCAGATGTGGTGACTTTTAAGATTTATGGTGAAATTTCCATTGGCTTCAGTGGGGCGTAGAAGCAGACCGTAGCGGGTTATATGTCAGAGGCGTATAGTTTATTATTCAGCGTGCTGTCATATTTGTTTAAAACTTTAAAATATATCTTTATAAATGTTACTCAGAATGGCTTCCTTGCTCTGTGTGCTGAGCAATAAGCAGAAGCAACAGTGGACCTCCTCGGTTGGCATTGCCGCTGATTAAATCTGCACATGTAGTTATCCTGGTTGGATAATTGAGATTGTGTCAGGGCCTGTGAAAACATGGATGGTTTTGCTTTTTTCTGTTATTGGTGCTGATGTACTGCCTAGAAGTGCTGCCTGAGGGCCTCTGCGCTCTCCTGGGCAGCTTAGAACACGAAACAACAAGATGGTCCCTGCCCCAAAGAGCTTGCAGGAAACGTATGGCTTTGCTCTGTCTGCAGCGCTCTAAGGGGTGTACAGGCATACAAGTACCTGAAGGCTGCCAGTTCATACTTTACTCTGTTTTGTGAGGAAAAGCTGGGTGAGGTTCAGTGACCCATATTCGAGTCAGTCAGATAAATACTGGCTAATTCATTACAAACATTACTTCAGCTAAAAATGGGTTTGTTGGCTGGTTTTGCCTGGATGCCAAATGATGATGCTGTAACAAAAATCACCATGCCAGTACAGTTGGGCTTCCATGCAGTTAACTGTTTCTGCCTTCCCTCTCCAGTTATGAAAAATAGTTAGGCTTCAAGTGTGCAGCGCGGGTAACTTGTTGCCAGGTGTTTAACTGTAGCTGCTCTGGAGAATGACAGGTTGTTGCTTTGGAGGCTCGGGGCCTGGGCTGGCTCGATAGGGGCATGGATAGAAAAGGCGGGTGGTGAGGAGATGGGGGTTAGAAGAAACCTGCTGGTTATAATCTTTAGAAGCTTTATATAAGCAAGCCGGGACTGAAAACAGAGTTTTTTAATGTGGAAACCTGTACCAGGTCCAACCATAACATTCCACGCGGAGCTACGCGCTCGCCTGCAGAAAGACGCCTCAGTGTAGTAGATCGGGCCCGCGAGCCCGCCTGAGTGCTCGCTTTGTGTATGGCTTGGGCCTTTTACGTCAGCTGCACTGATGGGGTATTTTTATACTGCAGCCGTAAAGGAGAAAAAAAAAAAAAAAAAGAGGACGGTGGTCATAGGGGGAGAAGTAGTTGGTATGATAGCAGTGAACTGGAGTAACGGTGCTTATGTTTCATCTGAACGATGGAGCTTGGGTGTGAAATAATAAAAAAAAATACACTTGATGTCTTCTGTGCTTCTTTTTCTTGTTGAGTGTCTGAAAAAGTGAGGAAGGTTCTATTTCAATCTAAAAAGCAGCATTTTAAAATAACAACAGCTTGCCTTTGTTTTAGTAAGACGTTTATACGTTGCTCATCTCCACAGTATCTGAGCATAGTACGTTAGGAATTTGATAACAGACATCTCTAAGTTGCTGCTTCTGTCATCCGCTTACCCGAAGTAGGCGCCTATGTAATGGCATATCATTTTGACAAATGTTAAGGCTTTATATCCCATTTTATTAAACACACAGTAAGTATAAATGTGGTTATATATATTTTGTTGTTTGAGAAAGCAACGTCAAAAACGTGCTTTGGGTTTTGAACAGAAAGGGTAAGGCTCAGTCTGTAGGGCTTGGAGGATGCTGGGTTCGTGGTCGTGGGTCAGCACCTCAGTAGACGAGTGGCGGATGTGCCAGCTCTGCTGCAGAAGTGCTGTGTGGGGCGGGCATGCACACTTGTTTGCAGGAAACCCTGGTCCGAAAGGTAGACGCCCTACGCTTTAGCCTTACGAGCTGTTGTGTCTTAGCACAGCGCAGGTCAGGCTGTGTTGTGCCGTGCTGTTTCAGACCTTTGACAAACGCAGGTAAGGATTATCTGTTGCCTGTTCTGCCTTGAGCTGGGAGAGTCCACTGGTGGCCTCGGCATCCAGCTTTGTCAGACGTTCGTGCCTGTGCATCTTATGCTGGTCCTATCCTTAATTTAAATAGGTGTAATTCCTTGCCCAAAGGGTCACGTGACCTGGAAAGGCTCCGTGCGGGGGAGAGGTCTGCTCTCAAGGATCAGTGTACGGATCAGCCCTTGTTTCCAGTACTCTGCTTGGTCGTCGTGGCTTTTTCGAGGGGGTGGGGAGAGGGGTAGGCCTTCAGATGCCTGGGTGTTGGGGCCCTTTCACAGCCCTGGCGGGGGGGGGGGGGATGTCAGTCACTGGCCATGTCCCACAAGGAGAGGAAGTGCAGGCACCTATGACCACGGTGGGCTTCAGGCGGTTCCTTACTCAGAGCTGCATCCTGAGGGGCATGTTAGGCAGTATGTGCCCCGCTCAGTCCGGAGGCACTGCAGGGCATACCACCATGAGGGACTTGGGGACAGAAGCTGCCCTAAAAGCAGTGTATTTAAAGGAGAAATTTGAAAGGATGAAGAGCCTTTGACTTGCATTCTGTGTTTTCATAGGCTGAGGATAGGTAGGGAGCGAGGACCATGGCGGGCCCCAAAAGGGCACCTCGTCAAGAGAGAGCCCAAACTGCTGAGGTGGTGGGTGTCCTGCAGAAGTGCCTCCCCTCGCAACGACTGACATCCCATGTGTCTGTGCCTGTGCATACAGGTGAATTATTTGTGTAATCTCTTGAAAAATCCGATCGCATACATGTTCACGTGTCGCAAAAGGCAGAGGCGACGCTTTAGCGTGTTTTTAAAAGGTTAAACGGTGAAGTTAGTGAAGAAAAAACAAAACCTATCTTCTACTGTCTTTTTCTCCCTGCAAAAACAAGCAAAGAATAGTAATGATCAGTTGGATGTTAGAGAAAATCATGGTCCAGTTAGCATGGACTTAAGCAGAAGGATATCACGCAGAACTGTGGTTTGCTAACCGTGCTGCATATAAGTTACTTGCAAAACAAAACAGTCCAATGTGCAGGCTCTATTGCAAAATGTCATTGGTGACGCTATTGTATACTTGAGCAATTGCTCTGTGTTTAGGGAACGTTGAAAACTCCCTTTTTTAGTTACCTTTTTTGTTTCTCAGTAGATGTTAATATATTGTTTTTACTCATGTCTGAGGAAAGCAGAATCTCACCTACTGTAACTATGTTGTCAGTAGCTAGTGGTTCAGAAATGCTGCTGTTTGCATGTGTTCTTGAAAGCTTATTAAGAGAGAAGAGAGTTTGCTAAATTGTTAGAATTAATGAATAAAATCTTCCTGGGATTTTGTGGAAATAGTGGATTGTCAAGAACTGTGTGAAATCTTGGAGAGATGTGAGAAACATATTGTATGGCCTAAAATCACAGCCACTCTTACAGAATTAGTTCGCTTTTCCTCCAGAGATTAACACTTAGCAATTCTGGGCTAAATTTCAAGACGAGCGAACTTTAACCTGCGCATTTTCCCTTTGCTTGTTTTTCTTAGCCTGAAAACAACCCTGTGAGTATAGGCAATAAAATGCCAGGAAAAATAAAATGAAATTAAATAATCTGTTTTCAAGCTTTGGCAAGTGCTCTTTTCAGTTTTTAAAGATGTCTTAAAAACACCTCCTTCCTTCAGCAGACAGTCGGAGGCTTGCCCAAGTTGAACTTGGGCACCATGAGATACGCACAGATCCTTGCTTTTAGTTGCATGCCCCTTCAGAAATTCCCCCTTCCAGCTGAGTTTGTTCCATAACTTGCACTCATGAATCCCGCTCTTGAGCTAGTAAGCGTGCTTCTGTTTCCTGTGTAATGTGGAATATCTCCAGTCTGCTCCTTCTCTCTTTCCATCTCTGTCCAGGGAGAGTACTTTGTCCCAGCACAAGTATGATTCACATCTACCACACACAGGCTTATTATTTCATCTCAGGGATAGAGCTTAAAGCTAATAGCTGTAAGAACACATCTTGAACTAAAAAATAGGTGCTGGTACAAAAAGTGTGATAATAGTATTAGCTAAACAAGTTTAAGGTATGGAAATGCAATTTAAGGGAAGATTTAGGAAACGTATGTCGATGTGCTGTCAAAATCTGAATGCATCAACTCTGAGAGATGTCGTTCTGCGTATGTGCATTTAAACATGAATATTGTTCATGGCTACAGCTGCCTATGTTACACTTCAAAATGTTTCGAGGAGAAAAAACGTAAAGGCCCTTTGCTTTGTCAAAACTGCAGGAGCGGGGGATTGCTCCTGGGCCCACGGTGGTGATGCTGGGCTACGTGCCAACCCCAGGTGCAGGCAGAGGGAGAGCAAAGCGGGTGCACATGCCACTAGGAGTGGTGACGTGTCCCAGGAAGGTGGGCCAGACTAGGATGCTCAGCGGCTCAGATCCCAGGGTGTGTTGTCCGAGGGATAAGAAATACAGCAAACGCATGCATACAGGTTGTCAGTTGGCTTACTTTGGACATGACTTCAGACGTTCCTGTAGCTGTAAAGATTTTCAGCTTCCTTTTCATTATAGTGCATTGCATCCTGATTATCAATTTTAAGCTAGGTTTGCTGACATATGATTTTGTTTTTAACCCCAAATTTTTATATTTCCAACATTGCACCATTCTGTAGTGCACGAGAACCTGAAAATGAAACTGAGTAGAAAATGAGAGCATAAGCTACCCCGTGAACCTCACTGTTTTGCCTCTGTTACCCCTCCAGACACAGAACTCTGCCTGATTCTTTGATCCTGCACATCCTGGATGGATAAGCAAGGGCAAAAATCAGTTTGGATGTTATCAGTTAGGTAGGTAGATCTGCTTCAGTCGACCTAATAGGAAGTAGGTGCCTATACTTTCATATAGTTTTAAAATCAGTCAGTTCCAGAGGAAAATATATGTACACAAGAAAGGAAAACTCCACAGAACAAACCAATGGCCATAGCTGTGCTTTCTGAGTATCTTTGCCTCAGATTTTTGACCCTCGGGCTGAAAAATGGGCCTCAAACAAATAAAGAGCTCCTACCTTGGACTTGCCTGCCCTTTAGATCAGGTGCGTGTGTGTGGTTTTATTTTTTTTTTATTTTCCCTCCTTTTCTTTACTGAAATCCCCACAACTGCCGGGTCTGATCTGTCAGGGCTTCCATGTCGGGGGAAGACTCAGGTGCTCTGGATAGGCTCTGAATGCCATTTCACGTTGTCAAATAACAGTACAAATAATTAAGTTATTAACTTCAATGTTAATTTAGATTTTTACATTTGAAAAATTCAAAATTGTGAATGAAACTTGCATTTGAAAAATGCTTTCTTTTCCCTATGGTATTAACCATTTGAACTGCTGAATAAATAATATTCATAATGAAGTTGGAGATTCTAACAAATTAAAAGAATGAGAAAAGATACTTTGCTAAAGCTATCAGGACATTGTGGAATTGAAAGCTTGGTAAGTTTTAACTTACCTGAACTAATTTCTTTTAGTTACTGAGTTGATTTTCAAATCTCAAGAATAGCTAAATAAAACCAAGCCACATTAATAATACTTGTCTGAAGTCTTCCCTGATTGCAAAATTTCTCATCTTTCTTAGTTGGAAAACACTTGTGTGGCTCATTCTCTTGATTCAGTAATACATATATGTTAGTTGCATTTAGCAACATTTTTCCTTTGGGAAATGAGAGTGATTCAGAATAAATGTTTGATAGAACTATGAGCAACTGAAAGAGTTGAACTGAGTTGAAAACTCATAAGTCTTCAGTTAGAGTAATATGTTTGCTCTTTCTTTCCCCCACTCTTAAAATGTATCCTCCCTTTTAGCCTTTCTTTTTAATGCAAGTCATACTCCACAGAGAATTCTGTTTGCTTCAGGATCTTCTAGGTACCAGACTTGCGTAAAGATACTTCTCAAACTGGTACTAATAGGCAAACAGCGACCGTCTCTTGCCCAGCGGCGTTTTGGCACCGAGGACACCGCCGTTGGATGCAGTTCCGCAGACGTTCTTCCTGGTGGGGGAAAAAAATAAAAAAAAAAGTTTCCCACCTCATGCACTTTATTTTTAGAAAATAGAAGTTCTTCCTGAATTAGAAAATAGAACACTTCTCAGTGGAGGTAAGGTACTTCCTGAAATGTGGCACCACCGGTAAGCTGCAATTCAAACTCTCTTGAGTCTCATGCACCTTCTTTTCCGGTTTCTTGAGTTACTTGCGCTGTAGTAGATGCATGGCTCCAAACACTTGCTGTAGGTGCTTTCTTTGCATTGCAGTACCTTGTCTGGTCATATTGATGCAACTCGGACGTGAGGCTTTGCATCTGAAGAGGTCTGTGCTGAAGGTGTAAAGTGACAATATTTGCAAGTGGTTTAATTAGTGTAGCTGGCAGCACTCCAGCTTTCATTAAATGAAGGGGCTTGAGTGGGAGAGCTCTTTTAATTTAGAACAGCTACCATATGTTCTTAGCATTTTGTACCAACTAAATCTGCTTCCCTCCCCCCACTCCCCCAAATTTTAATTAGTTACAAAAAAAAAAAAAAGTATGTTAGAATTTAACCTCTGAGTGACCCCGTTACTTGTAATACTGTGTAATTGGTTACCCACAGGCATGGAGATGACTTCAAATTTCTTTCTTAATAGTTATTTAGTTGGGAATGCAGCACTTACAGAAGTATTTAATGGGAGGCAGAAGCTACCAACTTCAGTAGCTCTGAGACCCCCCCCCCCCGCCCCATACCAAAGAAGTTTTTTTCTTCTCAAGGAGGCCCAGGTTTTAACAAATGTTTTTTCAATACTGTGAAAAAAAAAGAGGGTCTTATTTGAAGAGGGTGGTCATTTAATGAACAGATAATTTTATGGACACACCCATCTATGTGCAAATGCTTTCAATTCAAAAAGGTAATCTATTCCAATAAAAAAAATTAATGCTACAGGACTTGAGAGCATTATTCGCTCCCTAGACATAGTATTAAGAAGCTGAACCCAAGAAGAAGGTCAGGTAGTTCTGCTTGGAGAGCTTACTGAAATAAATTGATTTTTATCTGAATCTGACTTTTACATGTCACTTGTAAGTGCATTAAGAAAGAACTAGCAAAGCTGCTCAATTTGCTATGTAATTTTTTTTTTAAATTGAGATTCAACTTTGGAGATTATATTAAGCATTTTGATTGCTATAAAACTATATATAAGGGGACAACTGGTGATACTTTATGTATCTAGTAGCTAGGCCTAGTATTGCTTGTGCTTTTTCCATTGCAAGAACTGTTTTGCCACCTATGTGTTACCTCTTCCCTGCTCCTTCACGTTTCCCTGGGCTTCACAGCTTTTCTTTTTTCTTTCTTTTTTTTTTTTTTTTAAGGGAAGTTTTTTTTTTAAGGGAAGATGCTTCTTGCATCCTGCCTTTCCCTGCCCCTCTCTTATTTAAAAGGTAGCCGGGACTTGGCCTTTAGACCCCACATTAAATGTGTTGCATTTCCCTAAAATTGGACAAGTTTTATATTGGCTTCTATTAGCTATTGTTGCTTCTGAGTCTGGATGGAAAGATATAACAGAAAAATGAAAATACACATTGGAAAGGTTCACTTCTGCCAACTGTTGAGCACATTTTGTGAGGAGCTCAGTGCCCTCAAATTCCTTGAGGTCGATAACACTTAAATCTGTTAACTCTGCTGATCAAAGTGCCATATGAATAAATTCAACTTTAGTGTAGAAAAGCTGTTGAGGTTTCATTGTTTGCAGGTAAGCAGAAGACAGTTTTTACATGGTACTTGCAGGCTTTTTTTTTCATAGTGCTTTCAAGTGAAATCCACTGGTTGTAAAAATAAATATAATCTGTGGGTTTTTTTTTTCCATAAATTAACAATGAAATCATGTATTTTTTTAATCAGGTGTTTCTGGATTATTCAGTCATTACAGACTTAAGCAGAATATTTAATAATAGCAGAAAAATTACTAGAAGGAGGACTCTTTCACATAAATTAACTTTGCAGACTTTTGTTTGTGGTATATGCAATTTTCTCATTCTTTTAAGTGTTCCATAATACTTTATTTTTCTGTTAAAAACACCCGCCCTCATATTTCATCAAGTATGGCAGCTTTTGCACTGGGAGTCATTTATTTTGGTGCAAACATCATGATCCATGCATTTAAAGTGATGAATTGTGTTAGATCAACATTTAGGAAACAGTTGATCAAAGAAAGAAGTCCTATTTAATATATGTGAATTATAAACTCAGAGGTCCTTCATCTGCTCCAAAACTTTTCTCGAACATATTTAATCCAGAAGATTAAAAGGTGAAAATGAATTCTTTGTACATTGCTGAAACTTGAGAGCACAGCCATGGAGTGAAATTATCCAGAGTTTTGGCAATACGCTGAATTCAATAATATGCTTTTCAAAGAACATAAATACACTACCCTGTTCATCTCCAAAAACTCTTCTGAGAGAACATTACTTTAAAATATATACTATTTCTTGTGATTTCCCCCAAAGTACTTTTAAAACCATTTCTTGCTTTTTAGGATCAGAGGAATTCTGTAGAGAAGATGAACTGGAGGAATGTTTTTGTGTGTGTGTTGTCACCTGTTGGAGGAATATTGGCAGATTAGTTAAGTTGGCTTCTGTAAAGTTTGATTTGTTCAAGCTGTACTGTTGTTGAGTGACCAAACTTAAATTAGACACAAAGCACACTGAGAGAACCAGTGATGAACAGTTTTCTAGGCTGGAGCTTTTCTTTCAGAGACGATATGGGACAAGGACTGTTGCCTCTTCAGGAATTTGGGTGCTAATCCTTGGGCTTCTAATAGCTCATTTAGATGTCATTTGGAGGAATGTAAGCAAAAAAATTGAGACTGTTATGTTACATCTTTAGTGCCAGTTTCACTTGATCCTCTTTAACATCACGTTGTCCTGGTGCTGTTCTTGTTCTAGTATTGTTGGCAACTTTATGCAGACTGTTGACCTAATTCATAGAGAAATCTTTGAATTTTTTTATAAGCTTGCAAGTTCTTGGGATTTTTTTTTGGTCAGACTCTGCAAGGTAATCTTTATAGAGAATAGGTTCTCATTGAATTCAGGAAGTGAAAAGGAATATTCTATTTGATACAAGGCTAATGTATGTATAAAGACAGTAATTATGCAAGAGTAATAACTGTGCTCATCAGTGAAATAGGTTAGCTGATGATGGTAATTAATCACGCTCCTCATTTGTAGTAATCTGTCACATGCATCATAAGTGTGGACCATGAAGAGAAGGCAAAATACATTACATGCTCAGGAAAGGTCATGCTATTATTACATGAAGGATTGAGGCAGTCACAGGTCACCAGAGTTACTCAAAACCAAAAACAGTTGGCAAGGTACTTGGACAAGCAATTTTTCTTCTAGTGTTGGAATATCAGGTGGTATCAAGCTCCTTCGGGTTTATTTGGTTGTCAGAAAGAATTTTCTCATTTCTGATTTACTCCTTCCTGATAGACCCAGTTTATTACTAGCCATATCAGTGCTAGCAGCTGATGATGTGCGTGCCAAACCAGCTGGAAGGGATTTGAAGTTTTATTTTGCAAGGTAAAGGTTCCACGTGTAACTGCACCATCATTGACACTGCAGCTTGTCCGTATTTTTGGCAGTAGCTTAGCGTTATTAATTTCATCAGGAATGGAAATTCCTGATTAATTCTGATGAAAAAAGTGACAAGAATGTTACTTTTGTTTTGGAAGATTAAATTTGCCGTGCTTTCTAACAGTAACGTTTCCAGCTCCTGACACAGGCGGTAGCGTTGAACAAACAGCACAACAGCAAGCTGTATTTTATTGCAGCACTGGCCTGGAAAGCTGGTTATTGTATGCGATCCAAAAGGTATTGTGCAAACTTTGACAAACTCTGTGTATTTGTACTAGAAGGGAAAGAAGTGAAGTGTTTGAGCAATTCTGCTTGGTACCTTCCTCCTTAATCTACTTCTGCAATTTATTCCTACTGTTAAATTTCTCAAGCCCTGCAATATTTTATTTCTGGTCTTTTTCTCTCCAGTACTGGCCTTCCTCCCTGTTTACACTGCTACCTATCTTCCAGTCCTTTCAGTCTGTTTCTGTGGCTCCCTGTGTTTTTCCTTATCAATAGTGTTCCTTTCCTAGCTTTTTTTTTCTCAGTGATTGAGTATAGCAAGGAATTAAGTAAACTTTCTGTTCAATGCTTGCTCATTTGCAAAGGTAATCCACTTTGCCTCAGACGTGCTTGCTTGTGCTTAGTATATGATTAAATTTGGCTCAAATCTCTTGCCTGAGATCAATTATTCATTTTCAGCTGTTGTTTTTTTCCTGAGTGTCTTGGGGATTTTTGTTGTTGTTGATTTTTCTCTGGCTTCATATCTCTCATGTGATACCGAAGCTAACTTGACATTCAAGTAGGATAATGTTATCAGTTTTGTGCTGTGCTGTACTGGACACTTTCTGCTGTATTTTTCTCCTGTCAGCAAGAGCAAATCAAGCAGTCCGTGAAGTGTTCGAGACACCATAGTAAATGAAGGTGAAGAAGGATTTGCCTTTGTTTCTTGTTTATTTGTGTAAATAACCCTTCTCGCTTTTGAGGCAACGTTAGTGATAACTTTCTGTTGCCGTTGGATCTTACCTTTTAACATGAAAGTGCTACTTTTTTTTTTTTTAAGTATTGTTCATAGGGTCAAGCAATGTAAGGCCAAAAGGGGTTGTTGAAAAGAATTGTGTCTGGTCTCCTGCACGTCTCAGGCAATTACATCTCTTCTGCTTTCCCCCTGTTAAGACAATAAACTGTATCTGACTAACAGAAAACTTGTACTTGGTTACTGCATATATTCTGGAAATGGTATCCGATTCTTGATTTGTTGATATCAAGAGAAGAACAATTCTGCTTTGCTGTCCTTGGTAATTTATATTATTGATTAATCATCCTTTCTGGAACTGTCCCTGGTTGAGCTCTCCTGCCTTTGTCTGCTGAAGTAACGTTGATGTTTTCCTCCAATGGAGGTACTTGCAAATTGTAGTAAAGTCACTTCTCAGATCTTCTTTATAAGTTAAACAGGTTGAACTTATAGTTGCTTGCTATAAATGTTTCTTTTTTGTGTTCTGTCTGGTTTTAAAATATCCTTTAAAATGTTAGACAAAAAAATTTAACAGATCTCGATATCAACAATGCTTTGTGCAGAAACACTTCAACTTGGTGTTGAATATATCTTTGCAGAACCTTGATACAGATGTCAGCAGAAGACTCCACTTCTACTTTGGTTACTACTGTGGTATCTGCCAGACTTTTGAGCATGTGCTGAAACGATGTTTTTAGTGTGGGCTTTATAAATCAGAATTTTGGATAGCACAAAGTCAAATACCCCGCAAGTATTGATGTGCATTGTTTGTAGACCTTTATGGAATCGAATACATTTGTTATACTCCTCAGAAAATGAAACCTAGTTTGTTTCACTAGACCTCTTTTACATTAATCCATGTTGTCTGGCATTAATTTAATAACTATTCTTTGATTCTTTATGAATTGAATCCCCTGAAAATATTTTATTTCTTTATCTGGATTGATGTCAGATTATAAATGGCCTGTAAGTTATTTGGGTTGTCCTTCTTTGCTTGTGGACACGATATTAGCTATCTTCCAGTTTTCTGGAACGTCTTTGGTACTACGAGCCTTACTGAAAGCTAATGATGAGCAGAGATCTCTTTAGTGAACCATTTTAGGATTTGTGTCCTATGTTATCAGGGCCTGCTTACGCACTGTAGGAAATCAGCTTCCAAGTGATACATCGTCTTACTGTGGTATCAATATATTATCCTGCTTCTCTAATGCAGTGTAGAATTAAGAACAGTTAAGAGTGGTGCCTGCTGTCTTTACAGTCAGGTAATCTATGTATTTAACACTTCTGTATTTTCTCCATTGTTATTAATAATTATATCAATTCCATCTAATAATAGTGATAGACCACCATCATTATTACCCTTCAAAAAGACCTTACTATCCTAAGCATTACTAAGCATGACCTTTTTTTTACCTTCAGCTTCATTCATTTTGACCTGTAACTTCTACTTTGCTAATGAATGTTTCTTTTCACTTCTTAGCTATTGCTTTCTAGCTTCTAATTAGGGGCTTTAATTTGTCCCTGGGTCAGGATGGCTACTGACTTTTAGAAAGGGTATGCAGTAATAAGGTGAGAACTAAGGGATGTAACACAGTATGTAGGAGATGGATGGATGCTTAACTCCAAAACTGTGATCTCGGGATCCTCTGGAAGAGCCCACCTGCACTTGGCGAGCACATAAACCTTGCAGGCACCTTCCTGCATGGCCAAGTGGCTAACAGGTTGTCTTCTACACGTATTCAGAAATACCCCAGTCTGAGCAATGAAGTGTGTAGAGCTGCCTGAGCCCCCTCGGGACCGAAAAATTGGGAGGAGGTGGTGTGCCAGGCCTGGCCCTAAGCGCGTCCCACTGCAGGTGGATGAGCCGGGTGCCTGTGCACCTGTGTAAGCGGACACGCTCCTGCTCTTCCACTGCCTGCCTGCAAAGCAGGAGGCTGTGCCTGTAACACCAACCCACTGCCCTGCCTCCCATCCCAGACTCATTAACCCACTTGCTTCTTCACCTGCTCCTTTTCCCGGACCAGATCACAGCTGAGGATTTCCACCTTCCTATCATGCAAATCGTCCCAGTGATAACAATAAGTAAGCTTGAGGGTCAAAAGAATAAATACTGGTGAAAGTGGTTCTTCTAGATGGACTGTATGGCTACTTTTTTTCCTGTAAACTGGCATTTCTCCAGACAGTGAGCAGCAGCTATGAATGCTAATAACTGGAAGCAAGTAGTTTTCCAGAGTATGATCTGTTCGTAATATTACAGACCAAATCTATTGGTGGCTTAAGCAGTGCTGTGCTGACCGTAAACAGGTCATAAAGTAGGTTTGAAAGTTGCACTTGGATGTACAAAATTGGTTTAACTTGCAAGTTTTTAGGGCAGAAGGGAGAAAAGTTTAAGCTTAAACACTAATGTGGCTTTTAGTATTATCCATATTGTTCCTAGTGAGAATGGTTTAAGGATATAAAGAAGCAAGGTCTGTAGGCAGAGACAATGTATTTTGTTAGGCCTGTCTTTTGCAGTTAAATCAGTGGGCTTAACTTTGAGTGTGCAAGCCCCTTTTCGGGTCTGTGTTATTGTAAAAGTGTTTGAAAGGTCAGTCCTTGTTTTTTGAACAATACATGTTTGTCTCATGCAAAATAGTACTTCTCCCTACAGGTCTTTCCTCTGGCACACAGTTGTCCTTCTTTCTCCTCTTTCACCTCATCTAGAGCTTTAGCAAAACTTGCAATATAATAAGGCTCTCTGTCTGAGCTGGAGCTAAATCTTACCCACATGGTATATTAAATTGGAAAATTCTATTATACATAATATCCTAAGATCAGATCTGTTCGCATTCTTCTGCTAGAAACCGACTTCCCTACTTGCCTCTCTGTTTTGGTCATCACTCCATTTCATGCAGCAGTTAGGGCATGCAAGATTTTTAAACATCGTGGCTTTGTTTCCAAAACAAACTTGGGATAGTTTGCGAAGGCAATCCTTGTCCTTGTAATTTTTATGCTGTGTTTTTATGGGCGATTTTGCGCACTCGTGCTGTTGCACAGATCGGGCTGAGCTCCGCTATTGGCCGCTCAGCGCACTGCTGTTGAGCCACCAGCTGCTCTGTAGCTACGAGCTGCAGGATCCCGAAGAACAGGAGCAGTATCTGTGCTCACCGTCTGGGGACAGACTTTTAAAGCATAAACCTGCTGCCGAGCAACCCTTCCTCGGGGCTGCAACCTGAAGGCCAACTATTGGTTTCTGTGTCTGACTTATCCTAAACCTTCTCTGTCCTCAAGGTGACTGCCGAAGGTGTCACGCTTTGGAGTACGGGTTAGGCAAAAGCCAGCATCTGCGGAGAGGGAGCCCCTTTCACACGGGTTCCAAATTCGCTTCCTTCAGGAGTGTGAGAAATGTAAGTCCCTAAGAGAAAAATTCCCAAATTCAGGGACTTTTTCATTAGCTCTCCCCTCTCTTGGTAGTCCTTGGGGGTCTATTTCTGCTTCCCCAGAAAGGATGTCTTCTTCCCTTAGGGTTTATCCTAAGCTGGTGAAGACGACTCCTGTTTTTATTAACTTTTTAAATAGCAGGTGACCTTCTAAATATTCCCAGCAGCTGACCTTAGCCTTCCACCAGAAACCCATGTTGCCACCAGACCTCTTCTCTGTTTGATGGCGTGTTTCTTCTGCCAGGTTGGAGAATATTAAATTGCTGATCTCTGAGCACGCTGGTAGCACAAAGTAATCTAGAAAATTAGGAGGGGGTCTGCAGCTATCAGGGGGTGTCATAGGAAATTATTCTCCTGTACTGGGACAAAGCTCACCTAGACTGGATGCAGGTTTTGCAATTACAGAAAGCAGTAATAATTTGGCAAGAAATGTATGTTCCGCATCTTTGAGCACTTTTCACTGTCTTTTCCTTTTGTCAGCACAACAGTTTGTCATTCCCCTTTTCTTCAGTGCTAAAACTTCTTGGTGTTAGAGATTTAGCCTTCTGATGCAGCTTAAGGAAACCTTTGAAGTGAGGTGCATTAGCATGTCAACTCTGGAACTCTTCGGTTGCACTTGAGTCAGGATAATAAATGTTTGTTCAGGTGTCCTCTCTTAGGAAGGAAATGTTTTTGGTTTTGTCACAATACGCTAGCTATTATGCCATATTTTTGATAAAACACTTGCCATGTTTTTCAAACCTGGGATTATTTTTCTAATTTTCATTCCCCTAAATTAGCTATCTTGAATGGTCTTTTGATCTTGCCTGCCTTAAGTCGGAATGAAAGTGTTCCTTGTGTGCGTATGAATGTCTCCCTCCCTTGGGGGCTTCCTCAGTGACTCAGAGATGACATGGAGCAATCATCTGTCAGTTAAGGTGTTAAAGATACAGTGGGCTTTACCTGTTACAAATTCTGATAAAATACTTTTTTTCAGTTGCATGGCAAGCATCTGTATTTTATAGCTGGGATCTAAGAAGTCATGTTTTTGTAGGGCTGGGCTTGTACCTGGCAGCAAGTCTGAAGCACTCTGAACATTGTGAAGTTACCATTAGTGTGCTGATGACTTTTGCAGTTGCTCTGCATACTTGCAATAAATCTGATAGTCATCATTTTTTTGGATTAATTGCACATGCATAAGCCATCTGTGCAGCACTTGTGCGTTAAGGTGCAAGAGCCATTTCTCCAGGACTTTTGATTTCCTTGTCCTGAAGAAATGGCAAAAGTAGTATTTTCTGTCGGGGAGGAAACCTGTTCTGGAAAAAGAGAGCATACTCTAAACTAGCCAGAAAGTGTGATAGCTCTTCGTTTCGGACTATGTCTGCATATAGTGTCATTCTATTCAGAAGTAAAAACTATACCTTTTTGTAGACTTTGCTGAGGTCAGATTATATTGTCTTCCTACGTCTTGTAAATAGTAGTTGTAGATGGAATTTGCTCTGGGTTTTAATAATATTAGATAGTTTAGAAAAATAAGATGAGAACACTCCACTATAGGAGTTCAGTAGGATGAGCTGACATATCAGAGGGAATCTTAACATTTGCTTTTCCTGATTATGCTATGTTTAAGTTCTCATTTGCAACACTGCATTAATTTAGAGGTTTTGGAGTTAACTATAAAAGGAGTAGATAACAGCTTGCTTTGGCTGTGAAGTTGCGCCCTTGTATTTTTGGCAGTAGGGAAGATCGGTAGGCTGATTAGGAGAATCTGTTTCCTGTATGTTCAGATGTTCAGATACTCAGTCATGGAAAAAGTCACTCAGCATTTTCCAAAGACCCTTCTTTTTGCTGGTGTGAAATGGTAGCTTGAGTGGAAAACTGGGCAAGTGTGCTACTCCTTACACCCCTAAGAAGCATTAAGAAAAGGTGATTGTTATTAATTACTACTTTCCTCCCTCCTTCTCTCCCTCTGTGGATTCTGATTGTTTCTGGCTTTAAACAGGTGATTCCCTAATGACTATTTTATTGTTTTTAATCTCTCAAAGCTAGAGTGCAATTACTGTACAGGAATATCAAAAAGACTTCAGTTCAAGCAGTGTTTTCGATGCTCTTAAGTTTGGTGCTATTTTTCAGAATGAAGTTCTGATCTGTAGTAGTGAATGATGCAAAATGTAACTGCTGATGCATGCAAGGTTTTTTTTTTTGTTCTTTCATTTGAATAGTTACATTTTCATCCATATTTAGATCTTAGAGATCATCTATTTTCTAGATCCAGTGCTTAAGGACTTCTTTCTGGTGTTCCTCTTCTCCCTTTGCCCTGTTTAGCATCACTGCTGTTTTTTCTCAGGCTGTTCAAGTTGTGGTAGCTAGGGGATGTTGTGGAAAGCTAACATAAACAGCCAAAAATTGTATTTAGGGTAGTAATCAAATGCACAGAGTGATAGCCCCCTTGTGCCATTTACTGTTGCGCCAGTGAATCATGAATAAGGGAGGGTTGGATGAAATGATAGGGAAAGTGTCCTAAGCACAAGCCTGTATCCAGGGAATCTCTGTTTTTCAATGAGGATCCCTGAAGCAGAGCCCTACCTGTCATCCTGCAGCCTTTTTTTCCAAGGGGGGAATCCTGGCTATTCAATGCAGCTGACTGGTAGGTCCCAGTCCTGCAGAGCAGCTGCCTCTCAGACCGCTAGGATCCAGGAGAAGGAGCAAAGCGAGAGCTAGGGGTGCCGCACTGGGCAAATGCAGGCAGGGGTGCTGGTTTCACCGTGATACGTTCTTCTATAATGGCCTTCAGAGCAGGGGTCCTCTGCATCTGGAAATAACTTCTGTTCTACACTCTGCTCTGGCAAGAGTAGAAATCTGTAGGGCTTTTGCATAGAGAGAAAGATCATTACGTTTGTATCTAAAGGAAGAAGGAAGAGATAGAGTAACTTGGATGAGACGGGTTTTACCGCAGAAGATGAAGAACTCGAGCTTGTCTAGTCCTGGTCACCCAGTGATTTGCGTAGCCCTTCTGAGACGGCCTCGGGCCACCTTCCATCTAGAGGGAGCTGTAGTTGATAGTCCTTTTTCTAAGAATAATTTATTAAGGCAGTGTGTCCTAGGAGCAATCACATATCCCTGTTAGATTTGTTTTGCCTCCCCGGAGGGTGTAGTCTAGGAAAACCATTTCGGATTCATGTCTTACTGATGGGCTTTTAGCTGCCGTTGCCACACGTGCGTCGCCTTGTTGCACCATGTCATTAGTTGTAGTTTGTTCTTGGCAACTGAGAGGGAGTTCAATTTAAAAATGAAATGAGAATGAGAAATGGAGAATAAAGAAAGGTAATCTTGGCTATTCTTACCTGCCTGCCTTGCCTTCTACATTTTAACAGGCAAAAGGAGAAAAAAAAGTGCTTCACTGTCATGACATAAATGTTTGTTGTATGGACTGTGGCTTTGCAACGTAAACTGTCTTAGGAAGAACGGTGACACAAAACCATGCGATCAGGTTTAGAGCCACTGGAGTCAATAGGCTGGGATGGGTGGTTACGCCTCAGGAGAGCCCAGTTGTTTACGTTGGTGTATGGGGCTTCTGAAACTTGTTCAAATAGAGGCCCGCTGTTTCCATTAAAGGATTTTATGGGGCTCCCCACACATCATATCTTACACAGCTTACCGTATTGGCTCTTAAAACAGGCTTTGACTACAATGCCAGGGCCCCCCGTAACAGCTTTATAGGCTCCTCGCGGCCGGCGCGCCCCCCCCCCCCCCCCGTCGGCTGGCCGCGTGCTAGCCGACTCCGAGCGTGGGCTCTTCCCGCGCTTGTCTGGTTTAATTAAACGGGGCTTCCTTGTTGAATGCAGCATGAAGCATTATGAAATGTCCTAAGCTCTTGTTCCAGAGACACCTATGTTCAAAGGAAACATTGGTTATAATCAAACACCGGCACGTAAGCCCCTTCTGTTCCTCACCCTTCGGAGCCCATGTAGAGATTATTTTTAACGTGGGCCCTTAAAATGTAAATGAAAACAAAAGCTCCGCCGTCAAGGTAGCTTCTGTTTCTTTCAGAATCTCTAGCATAGAGTTATTTTTTCTTGCTTTCTCTTTTCCAAAGTTGGTAAAATGCCACGAATCCAAGTATTTTGTGAGGTAACCTGACACTCATTGTATATACATAGACTTATATGTGAGTGCTCCTGGACAGGACTCATAAACTCATCAGCGCTCCCGGATGATTAGATCTGGCATAATGCGCTCAGAACATTTTTGCCATTATTTTTGAAAGAGCAAGATAAATTATAAAATCTGTAACAGCACCAGAGCAGCTCTGAGGTTTGGTGGGGGAGGCTGGGAGCAGGCAGCAGCCTTTGCTCGGCCGCTCGCTTGTGAGGTTGCTGCTTTTGGTACGGGTGGAGCTGGGTCCTGGCACTCGCAGCCTTGCCACCCACCACGGCTGGCAACCGTCTGCCACTGAAGCGGCAAGTGACCTCTGGCAGCCTGAATATGGCTCCAGCTCTTTTTCAGGTAGATGCAAAGGAAAGGGTGTCCTGTGAAAGATAAAAAGGTTTCTTACAGGCAGCGGCAGTGTTGCATTATGAGGCTTATATGGGTAGATAATGCGGCTTGGCCTGGTTTTCTGTTTCTTGCCGTAGTTGCTTATATTTCAGTGTGCACAGGTGAAAGAAGTTTGTAAAAACATGAGTATCTTATTGAGTACAGGTTTATGTTGGTTTTAAGTGATGAAATGATGTACCAGGCAGTGAAGATTCAGACATTTAAAGCACAGCACAGCATGTTTTTAGTGATGACAGAGGCTGAACAATGCATATTTTGGTTCTTGAGGCTAGATGTTAAAATACGAGGGGAATAAAGCTAAATCTTATATAAATACACAGCGTTTTTTCTCAACATACACAGTTATAGTGCACCTATTTAGTAAACCCTATTCAAAAGAGCAGAACGCTGAAGAAACAAATAATACCTAAGATTTAATAATATGATAACATTGGTCTTTAGGAGCCTTCCTTTGAAAGGAGGAGGAGCCCTGAAGATGCTGGCTAGGTAGAAAGTGTAGGAAAGAGTCTCATAAGACAGAAGTTTGGTACTCTTTAACTTCAGGTGTGAAAGTGTAAAGCTTCATATAAGCAGGAGAAGGAAAATACAGACATCCCTAGACATAACAAGGTTTTACCATGTAAGACAACTTGGGACTCGGTAGTGCAGTTTTGAAAAGGCAGTGCCAAGGTAAAATCTTGTCAGCCTAAGTAGTTACAAAGCAAGAAAGTGTTAAAGTTGTTTCGGGCTCACCGTCTGCCAGTGTTTGTTGTTTTGCAGTCCTAAGTTTCTGTTTTGTAGGAATTTTCTGCTTCTCCACTTTGCTGCATGAGAGGGGTACTTGTCTTGTGGAGGGCAAAAAAGCAAAATGGAAAATTAAACATAGCATTGGAAGAGGAGGGGGTGACCTTAAGGATATGGTTGAACATACTTGAATCTTTTCAATATGTGGGAAATGCCAGCCAGGCCTAAGAAGTTTGATTTAGACCCAGCACTTTTTTAAATAGGTTGCCTGTAGCAAACCAGTTGATAATGGTCTCTGCTTTTGGTTAGTGCTTGTCCTTTAGATATGGAAAGCACGTAGTAGGGCACTTCCAGATGTAATATCCCGGAGTGATTCATATTCGAACTATTTCAATGAATCACAAAGAAGAGTGTCAGTAGCCAAATTTTTCAAGACCATTATGTTCATCCAAGAGCGTGGAGAGGAGGGCGTGAGAGTCTACCCCTGGTTGCTTTCTTGCAAAACTGTTGACTCCATGTTCTGGTGGATGGTGTTTATGACCAGTACTGGAGCCTGGCAGCTTACTGCTCCGCCACCTCTACCCATTATCCAGCATCTTGTTTTATGCAAGAGCTGTTGGGAACATTTGCCAACACATGGCTTGTGTTATTTTTACGTTATTATTATTACTTTGGAGATTTTATAGCTTGAGTAATCTGTTACTGCAATGTTGTATCACTGAGACAAAGTGTGACCTTATTTTCATAGCGGAGTGTACGTCCTGGGACACCATGGCATTGCGGTATATGGCACTGCCCTCTTTGATATTTTCCATTAATGTGACGGGGAAGAGGAATAGGGAAGCAGAAGTGAGACACATATCTGAGCAGGAGTTTTCCCTCTCCTTGAAAGGCTCTCCTGTTCTCTGCCACTTTTTGCCTGCCTTGTGCTGTGCGACAAAGCTGGTGACGTGCTTGCCTCCTTTTGGTTTAGTTGCGCCTGAACTGCCAGTTTGTTCCTGCTCCAAAAATCCCTGCAGGCAAAGTAGCTCCCTCAGTCTTGCTGCGCTGCCGTGGGGGTCCCTGGCGTGCCAAACTTGTGAAGCAGGGGCAAGTCCTTATGGGTTTAACCAGAATTTTAGGGTTCAGGCATTTTCAAGTAAGTATGATTCTGCTTATTTCTAAGTGTCCAGGCTTATCTTATTTGAAAAGGCTATATAGATTACTTTAGATGGTTTTCTTTGTTTCTTTGTAATTATTTTTGATGTGAAAGACCTCAAATTGTTCACTGCCAGATTAGCTCAGATTTTGTGATGCAGGTAATTTGCATCCATTATTTATGGAAGCAAACATTGATGCAATTATATACATTGCTGTGTTACTATCTGTATAACGTTTTGAAGAATATCACAGGAAGTTAACTGAACAATTAACTGAACAATTGCTAGAAGTTTTGAAGCCTTGTGAAGGCTTTTCAATAATTATTTCCTTTTCACAGCATTTTTTTGTTTGCTTGACTATTGTTTTATTGTTCTCTATGTATTTAGGAGTAGCAATGATTATAGGGGTTTATTTCCAGTAAAGGTCTTATGTCACTCTGTTAAAAACAAAACCCAGCCCCCTAAAAAAAAAAAAAAATTACAAAAAGTCATGTCCAAATAGAAAAATGGAATGGCTGGAAAAATCACAGCAATATTTCTGCAACACTATAGAGTTGTTTTCTGGGGGAGGGAAAAGGGAGTGTTGGTTTAGCAAGTGCCTTGAGATCTTCAGAGGAATCCTGAATTAATAGCGTGTGTTTAGGCACTTTGACTATATTTGAAACTAATTCTTTTCTCAAAATTTAAAAGAATATTGTGCTTATAAAACAGGCTCTCAGCCAGCATGCTTAATAGCCTATTTGTTTTTTATAGGACAGAATGCAAACCTTTTACCTAGGACAGAATGCAAATGTTTTACTTCTCTTGCAGAGCAGTTTCTCAGGCAAGTAGTCCTCAAGCTGAGAGAGAGACTGCTGATGTCCTAATGTCAAACCAAGAGCATGCTATTGCTGCCCTGGGTGTGAAGTATTAGCCAGTATTTGGAGTTGTATTTCAGTGGACAGGTGGAAGTAATGCTGGCAATAAGAATGTCTTTGATGCAATATTTAGCAAGTGCTCTTTTCCTAAAGTGGGAAGATCAAACAACAGGAAGTTGTTTCCTTGCGTGTAATACGAAGCCTGGCTTCTTAGCCAGCTTTCTGTCCAAAAATCCCTCTCTCTTCTCCTCGAGTAGGAATTTACTGTAGTGATTTCCCTGCTGTCCTTGACTTTCCCATTGATTTTGCTCCTCTGTTGAAGCGTAATGTTGGCAATACAGCCGGATCCAGGTCAACTCCCAGTCCCTTTTGGTATATCTGTACTATCACAGGGGAAGAGCGTGAAAGCTTCCTACGTAACACCAGAATGCCATCTGGGGTGGCTGTACCGCACGCGGTAGCTTACTCCTTGACCCTGCTCAGATCAAGCAAAGGAAATGCCTGAGTTACGGAAATGTGGACGTGGACCAGAGGTTATTGCATATTTGGTTTATTGTCCCTATCTGTGATGTGCTCCAAGACCCTGGCAGTTCCCATTGTGAATGTAAGTCAGATCCCACCAGCTGGCCCACCAGGAACTGCAGGATTTTGCCTGGCACATCCGTCCAAGACAGCAGAAACGTAACTTACTATTCACAAGGCTTTGAATTACTAAATAAGGACAACTGAAGCACAAATAGATTGTTGAATTTGGAGAAAGTTACACTTCTAATATATTTATTGCTTCAGCTGCCTCATAATCTGTTGTCTTCAGACATATACGCTCTATACTGTACCTCTAAAACATAACTAAGTTGCAAAAGGAGGTAAGAAAAATATGGTTTCCATGAAGTGTATGAAATTGAAAATATTACTTGGAGTACCATAGCTTCCATTTCTTTTCTGTTTCTTGTGACTAAGACGACTGAAAACAATGGTGGAAGATGTAGGAAACGTACCTAAATTGTGTACATGTGTATGAGCTAACATTTGTAGTTACTTGGAGTTGTGGCCTAAACTGGTATGTGCTGTTCAGGCTTGAGTCTAGCAGTGCTGTGGTTTTTCTGTGCTTTTTGTATTAAAGGTATGTTATGCATATTATATTTTGGTTCAGGTGAGGATCTGAAATTTAGTAGTCCAGAGTATATGTATACAAAGCAATTATGGCCAGAATCTGCTTTTTTATTTTTTTCTGGAGTTGAAAGGCATCTGCCAATTATCCTGAAACTTTCAAGGATCATCCCTGTTATTTTTGAGTCATGAATATCTTGTTAAAACGTGTTCAAAGTCAGCAGTCTGTATTGAGTTGTTGGCATTACTGGCTCGATCCTTCTGTTGTGACTTGCTTGACGTGAAGGAGCAGAGTATGGTCATATCTAGCATACCAGTTATTTCTGAATCTAAGGGTAAGGTGATAGTGTAGTGGCTCCTGGCAAATGGTGACTTGGCATATTACAGTATTCATGCATTTGCTAGTGGTGTCATTTTGAAATCCTTATGTCATCCTGGAGAACATATAGAGTCATTTCACAAAAATTGAAATGTACCACTTCACCAAAGTAATGATTAGGCAATGTTTACTCATGTGACTACTTTAAAGGTTGTAATTATGCTGAATGTAGTATTAAATGCACATATTTGTAATGAGCTAATATGATGGGGGAAAAAAACTTTCTATTTTAGTAGTTTGTACTAGAGAGATGTTTGGCCTATTTTCCATAAGCGTATGGGAAATCATGCTGCATGGATATTCCCCTCTTTCCTGAGGGAAAGAGCAAGTATAAAGAAATTCCTTTTTCATTTATGTGGATAAGTTTCACAGCAGTGGGTGGAAGGGAAAAGGCTGAAAATATTCTTGTGTCTTTATGTTGGATTTCAGTTAGTACAAGCACTAGCATGTGTGATCTCTTGAATCATTTTTGTGGCAACCTCAAATGTGAGACGACAGATCTCATTCAGATCTTGTATCAGCGTAAGGCAAATGGGCAGTGGCAGCTCCCCATGTAGCCGCTCCACTGTTGTTGGAAGTCAGCTGGGGATCAGATCTTAAAATTTTTCGAATTCTTGATAAGAACTTGAAACTGTGTATTTAGCGGTGCTAGTTTTGAAGGAAACCATGTTTTAGCTGACTTTCTAGTTGTCCTCCGTTTTCCACAGTCTCCTTTTCTTGTACTGTGAACTTGCTAAGTTAGGACATTAGTGTCAAATAAAAGGAAATTTGGTACTTTGGAAAAAGAACCTTTTCTGAACAGTATGCCTACTAACGGGCACGCAACCAGCTATCTGCAATAAATGTACTAGTCTCCCTGAGGATCTCTTCAAAGAGTG
Source organism: Struthio camelus (assembly GCF_040807025.1). Taxonomy (NCBI): domain Eukaryota; kingdom Metazoa; phylum Chordata; class Aves; order Struthioniformes; family Struthionidae; genus Struthio; species Struthio camelus. The sequence continues at coordinate 15,317,509 of NC_090945.1, forward strand.
AAGGAAGGCAGTCTCAACTGAGCGCTGGTGGCAGCAGCAGAGGCAGCGTCTGCTATCACGAGGAGCGTTCCTCTGTGTTTGGGACAATAAATAGGTGTACTGATCTGATGATGAATTTTGGCTCTTTGGAACTTTTCTGGATACTGGAAGTTTATTGTAATTGAGCAGTCGCATAGACTTACAGTACGTATATGTTTTTCAGATTGGGTAAAAATAACTGGGTAAATATGCTCGATAAAAATAACTATTTTTTAGTTATTTTTGACTGGCAGGAACTGGCTTCTGGGAGAGAGGACTTTCACAAGTCCTTTATATTTAAGGTTAGTAATTAATGAAAACAAACAAGAAAAAGAATCTGTCAATATGTTCTGAATGTTTGGCTTGTGAAAATGCTAATACAGAAATGACTCTCTAAAAGAAACATAGGTCTTCACCTTGGCTCAGTTGCACAGATGCGATGGATGTCCTCAACCTAACAGACCTAACAGATTTGCCTTCCAAGTTGGAGGTGCCTTCTGAATGCAGAGGAGGAGTTGGACAAATCGTTTTCTCCAGCAGAAATAAAAAAATGTGGCTTGGAGAAGTGTAAGGCATTGTACAGTCTGATGAGACTTCAAAATTATGCGAGCTTTGAAAGGAAGATGATCGGATAATACAAAAGCAGATTTTAGAAGCATTGGATCAAGCACTGACATACACATTCTTCTGGTACGGCTTTAGGCAAATAACTAAATCTCTAGGCTGCTATTTCCCTCACTTGAATACAATGGAGAGACAGATTTCCTTTCTCTCACTTTCATGAGAAAAGTAAAAGTTCTTTCTCAAAAGATTTCTTCCACATTGGGGAGAGGGGCTAAAGCTAAGTCTTATTATAAGCATCTTTGTAGGAAGGTTTTCATGGCGCTACAGAAACAGAAAAAATCTATTCTTGAGTCACAAGCTGAAATTCTTCCATGTGTATTTGAGAAACTGTAATCTGTGATGTAGTTGAGTAAAAAGTTATCAATAAAAATTTTAGCAACTCTGTGGAGAGTACTGAAGCACTACTTTGCCTTGAAAACAAAACTTTTGGCAAGCTGAAGAATTACCTTGATGAAATCCATTTTCTCAGATAGGTTGTTTCTGGTTTTATTTATTTATTTGTTTATTTTCTGCTTTTGTACTGTGGGACTGTGGTTCTTATTAAAATCATCTTAGATAAATTTTTGAAACTTCCATGTAAGGTTTTATTGCAGGTGGCCAGGTTTTGGTTTGGTATACCCTGAGTGCGTGAAATCTTCCAAAACTAATGTCAATGTTTTCCGAACGTTATCAAACAAACCATTTAGCAGCCTCTCCCTTTTCCTTTTTCCTGCCAATTTTGCCAGAAGTAACAAAAATTATGCCAAAGAAATTTGAACTGGTTGAGTCCCCCTCCCATTTTTGGTCTTGAGTTTGAGGAGTTTCATCATATTGAATCCGGAGTAGGAACAACCTGAGTGTGGGAGCACAGATGAGAGCGCCTGGCTTTCCCGTGCCAAGCTGCACCTCTGAGGCAGAGGTCCCTTCTCTGAAAACGGGACTTGGACCAAGTGCGGACCCTGCATTTCCAGCAGCCCCTTCGTTTAGGCCCACCAACATGCAGGTCAGGATAGGGGTGGCGGGACTGAAACCGGCTCTGTGGCTGTGGATCAGTGAAGAGTAATTTGGAGCTTAGGGTTCTATATCCGCCTCAAAGTATTGACATTGAAAATGAAGACTGAATACCAGTTGCTTAAGATACTTTACCAGTGAAGCCTTGGTACTGCTTGGGGCAGGCCAGGCATAAATGTGTTAGAATGCAAATTCTCCTTGAGTAGAGGCAGTTTGTGCCCTCAGAGTGTAGCTAACAAAAAAACAAAAAAAAACCCCAAAGACAAACAAATGAATGTTCAAGTTCTGCAGATGCTCACGTGACCTATCTCTTAAAACAAAGCTGTTCTGGGGCTGACTAAAAGTCTGCCTAACTCAGCGTCCTGGGTCTGCCAATGGCCAGCGCCAGGACTGCTTTTCTGTGGGGCTCCAGTTTCAATGTGCAAATAAGTGTTTTGTGGGTGGAAGAAAGAGCAAGTTTCCGATGATACATGGGCAGTGGAGCTGCACCCTGAAAAAAAAACCAGGAGGGTAGCGCGTTAAAGGGAAATAGTCTGATTCGAGTTTGTTAGGTTGAGAAAAGGCTCCCTGTTTTTTCACCCACCATTACAGAAGCCATGTTTGTCCCTGAGCACTTTATTTCTTTTTTGTATTTGAGGAATACAATGCTTTTTTCTTATTTTACCTTTTGTCCTGACCTTTTAAAAATAGAAGTATACAGGATGTTTGGTACGAGTAGATGTGGAAACATCATTGCTAGGTTAGTGTCAGTCTCTTGCGTCTATATAAAATCAAGTCAACAAAGGGTCCTCAGTGAATAATTGAAAAGCTATGAAATGTATTTTATGCAAGAGTGGCACTAAACACAGATTAAACAGCAGTAGATTTAACTGCTCTGATACCTAATGGTGTTTTCAGCAAAACATACAAAAGATGAATCTCATAGCTTCTGCCCTCAGTAGAGACTAGCGCATGGAAAGGCATGTTGCCCTGACTTGAATGTCTTTGCAGTGTGACTGCTGGGCTTTGGGTGGCATTGGGTGGGGTTTTGGGGGGTTGCTGTTCAGTAGAAACTGGCACTAATGGCGCTTTGTTTAGCTGCATTTCAGGATGCTAATTAGTAATTAGGCTTTACTGAGTGTTCACTAGCATGTAATCAGGGCTACCTTTTAAGCAAACATGAGTCTTTTTGTTTTTACTGAAGGGCTCATTAGAAGTTGATGGGAGTTGAACTGCATCTGGGCCCAATCATATAAGTCTTACTCAAGTGACTAATTCAATTGATTGGATTGTTTAGTAACAAGAAATACAATGTCAGCTGGATCTTAATTATTTAATCCATATAACCACTGCATGAGTGTTATGAGTAATATGTAGGGGTAGATCAAAACATTTACTTCTCCATCTCTGAGCAGAAAAACTGGAAAATGAAAAGGGTACTTCTTAGCGTATATACGTGATATTGCACCATTCCTGCCAAACGATTACCACTAGACACAAGTCTCCATAAAAGACTTGCTACGGCGTGATAATAGCTAAAATCTTAGCTACTGGTTCTCTCAGGCGTGATTCAATTGCAACACTCGTGTTAAATGCACCATATTGAATGCAACTGATACATCTTTCTATTCTGTTGCAGGCTGTACAACTTTACTTAAACTGCAAGGCGGGAAGGGGTCTTGAAAATTAAGAATCCTTCAGGTAAGGACTGAATTCAAGCCTTTCTTTTCTGTAGAGACTATGGTTATTAATAAGCACCAGCGTGAAGTGTAAACAGAGGGGCAGTTACTGTTTGTGAACTACGCCTTGTGAAGCTGAAGAAAAATCACTTGAAATACTAATGGTAAGAGAGGCTGTAGTAAAAAGGCTGCTTGAGAAAGGTGCAGATATGTGTTTTTTGGTGATTTTACTACTTTGAATGCTTAGTACCTAGGATGCCTTTCAAAAAAGGAGAGGTAAAGAGTTGTCTTCTGTGACAGAGTAACGGGAGCCAGCTGAGAAGCTGGCTGGAAGTGAAGGGCAACCTTCTGACACTGGGTTTTGGCAACATGACCCTGGTGCAGTCTGGTCGTCACTGTCCGGCTCAGATTTTCAGAGAAGCATTGGTAGACCTCAAACTTCATGTTCAGGAAACGTCCTTGGTCCCCGTGGAGTTATTGCTAAATAACAACATGCCCAGCAAGTTAAGTTGTCATTCGTTGACTGATGTCTCGCCTGGGATAAACAAGCAGTAGCTCTGCAGAAGAAGAAATCAGCAGCTCTTTGTTCAAACAGTCTGTTAAAACTCCTGGCTTGTGCATAAGAAAAAGGATTTGAGGCTTTTCAGAAGGATTGTTGAAAGATGAAATAATTACTCTGTTCATTATGGGAAAAGCTCTGATTTACTGGAGATGGTGCTGTAATGCTGTGTAATCACAGCTGACACAAAAATAAAATATAAGCCTTTTTACTTTGTCAAATAATGAGGTGAGGGTTGCGCTTATTTTGCTTCTAGTGCAGGCTGGTACAATGCAGGTAAGCAGTACACACATCTCTGAGTAAAAGAAGTGGGGATCCACAAATTTGATAGCTGCTTACAGAACATACAAAGATAGCCTTTTAAGTTACAAACTGACAGTCTAGTTTTCGAAGCTAATGAAAACTTTCTGAGCTGTTCTGGCTATAGAGCCTTTGCCATCCTTTCGCTTTCTTCCATTTAAATACATCTATCTCATCCTACAGCTTATAAACAAAATACAGGAAGCTTTTGAAGTTGGATAGTAACTAAAAATCGTACATACGCGTAACTATTCTTGACCCGATATGCTGTTACCTTGCTTGAGAATCATAAAGAGCCTGAAATTGAGAAATTGTGTTGAAATTCCTTTGGGCTTGCATTCTTGGAACTTTTCCTAGAGTAATTTCACTACTTAATTTGCATTTGGTGTTAGAAAATTTATAAGACTCTGGTGCTTTCTTACGTATGCCTAGGTTTTGAAAGGAAAAAGAGTGCCTGTTAAGTTTAAAATAAAATTGTAGCCTTCTCTTATAAAAATGGACAGACTACCATTGAAGTGGCAATAAGTGGCATGGAGGTATTAAGAAAATAAAAAGCTATCTGTTGTCATCCAAAGCTTATAACCCAAACAAATGAATTGTGCATAACTTTTTCTGTTTTAAAGCCCATTGGTATAAAAACTTGATATGTAAAGGATTTTTTTTTTTTTTTAAGACAGTTAAAATGTTATTCCTTTTCCAAATTTTGTCTTACCATTCCTGTGGAAAACGATTATTTTTCATGTTAGAAGTTCAAGCAAATTTTAAACTGAGTTTAAAAAGACTTCCTTTTACAATAAACTTTTTATTTTGCTATTGGTTTTGAATGTTTTTAACATTAGTAATCTGTTTAACCCACACAATTCTGTGATAGCAAATGCTGAGCCTGCTTCTCCGCTATCCTTGTTTGCTGTTTATCTCCTTGAATGTGAATAAAAGTGAGTACAAAAATAAGATTTCCAATTTGATTGCATAGATTATGCATTGTATTTAATCATACATCTGCATAGATGTAAATGACTTTACAGCTTCACACTGAAGACATGCTGAAGATCATCGAATTATTCCGTGCTTAGAATGCCCTACTGGAATAAGGAAGTATCTTGGGCATTTTGTATTATGTGCTAAGCCAGTTCAACTATTTTAGAAAGCATATATGCAAGTAAATTAAATACGGAAAGAACCACATATACGTCCATACTTTTTCTTATTTAATTCTTCTTACTATGTGCTTTTTTTTTTTTAGAATTATACTTGTCTAATGCAGTAATTTTGAACCGCATACACTGTGCTACAAGATTCTGTCTGTAAAATGTCGTAGAAGATTCTCCCCTCTTAGCAATAACATTTTAACATCTGACCATTTATAATTCAAGCCAAACTTTGCTTTGCAGTTTTAGTGACTATGTAAATTTTGAATATTTGACGTAGCTCCATTGGATTGCACTGGCTGTGACTGCCACTGGTTTTCCAATACAGGAAATTGTTGTACTTCAAAGACTTTATATGAGTATTTTTATTGTATATCTGCACTATTATTTATTACTGGAAAAGTTAGTAAAATAAAATGATAGGGGAAAAAAATGGTAAGCCTAGTCCTTCATGTGTGTTGTGCACCTGAAAAAAACATTTGAACTTGGTTTTGCTTCGAGAATGACTTTAAAAACATGATCATGGTATTCTACAGGTATTTCTTGTATGTGATTTCAACATTAAACCTAGTAACTTCAGCAGCTGAAATGATTTTCTGCTAATTTCATGTGGAGCCAATGCAGCTGAGATGAGGTATGCGCGATTGCTTTTGTTCCGTATGAACCATCAGAAGAAATGAATATTGCCCTCCAGTCATGTGAGCAACCAGTTATACCTGTATCAGAGAATCAGCTTGGCACTATTCAAGAAACTGTTGCTCTACAGCCTGGGCTTGAAACTGCTCTGATTCTTGCACTGGCTTATACTGGACCCAGAGTCAGTTGTCTCAAGAGTAAAACCACCTGAAACGTATGTATTTTGGGTAGAGCAGAGCAGGTGAGGGGAGCAAAGGGAGGAAGTAGTTTTTGTGTGGTTTCCCTGTGTAAGCTGACCTCACGGTGGCATCACAAGAAAAGCGGTACTAGTCCCAGGAAGGCCCAGCGTGTGGACAGGGCAGCAGGAATGGACTAGGAGAAGCAACCTACAGTTAGGCCGTCTCAGCTGTCTCACAGAATTGCATTTTGCAAGTCCCTGGAGAATTCTCCAGTGAGCTGAGCAGTGCAGGGTGAAGCAACGAGCATCTGTCCAGTGTCATGAAATATCTCTGTCACATGGCTCCTGAGGAGCATCATCCTCCCTGGCTCTCCCTGCAGCTCAAAACTCTGGAAAGATTCTCGTTCTTCTGTTCGCCAGATTCAATTTACATTGTGCTCTGGGGGGTTAATTTATTTCCTATCATTGACGCAGTCCTGCAAACCCCTGTACTCAAAGCCGGCGAGCGTGATGCTGCATCTCGGTGTAGGTAAGTTCTCCTCCTGCACGTTCAGCCTGGGGCACGTTTATTGCGTTAAGAGGATGGGCCCTAACTGTGCTTGCCTGGTGAATAGGTAACACTGAAATCTGCCCTGGTAACCGAGTGGATAAATGTACTCAGTATAGAAGTTTTAAGCAGGTTTTACCCTACGCCGTACTATCATAATTTTAAATTAGATTTACTAAAAATGGAAATCCAGATTCAAGCTGACATCATAACATATGACCTGCAGTAGCAATGAAAATTGAAAACATGAGACAAGGGCATTAATCACTGAATAGTTTATAAGCTTGTCCTGAATGTTCTTCTGAAATGTTAACACTGTTTTATTATATCCAATAACAATTTAAAGTCAAAATTTATGAATATTGTCGGTGCCTAAGATAAGGCATTCAAACTCATTCTGTTGTGCTTACCTCTGGCCCAAATCTTTCAAGCGTTTAGTGAAGCAGGCAGAGCTGCTTGCACGTGTAACCTGTTGCTCTTAGTGGGACTGGTGATGTGAGCAAAAGAGTAGGGTTCTGATGTGACGGCTAGACTTGTACGAGCTCAGAAGTTTTAGGTACGTATTTAGTTGCGGAAGACAGTGTCAAAGGGCCTCAGCATAGATGCCTCTGCAAAGTTGTGATTTTTTGTTTGTTTATTTTTACCAGTTTGGGTTTTGGTTTGGAAAACTACTGGTAGTTTATTTTGTAAAGGTAGTTATGTTAGTGTTGAATGTAGTTGTTTAATGTGTGTTTAATATGGGGTATAGTGAAAGCAGTTCAACTTATGTGATATACAAAACTGATCAGGGCTATAATCAAAAAGGTCCTTCAGGATTTTTTCAGGTGACTTGGTAGAGTGCAACTTGAAACCAATTTTTCGCTTCATTCATTTTTGGAATCTCAAGTTACTGACTTCTGTCTGTAGCATTTTATAAATAACAGTATAATGTGCAGGATTCATTTGATAGTTTTTTAAATAAAGATGTCAGATTAACTTGAGTGAATCTCAAGTCTATAATGCTACCTCTGTAATATGCTTTATTTTTATGCTACTTTTTATGCTACCTCATTAGTGTATCCCAGAATATTCATAATTTGAGTTGAGATATAGTTGACTTCCTTGGAATTTGGGATAACATGAGGGAAGGAGAGAACATTACCTTCCAAACTGTTCACCTGCTGCGTTAGGTGAGTTAAGTGTTGACCTTCTTGTCTTGTGGTACATAGCTCTTGCTCTTTTTGCCCTCTCAAAATATAAGTTAAAACTTTGCCTGTGGTATTTGTATCTGTTTTGTTTTGTTTGGTGTATTTTTATCCTGACTTAAAATTACTAAACATGATCAGTTTTGCTTTACTTTTCCAGCTCCTGAATATGCAAAAGTTGGCTTGTATGTTTGAAGGATTTGGGGTCAAAATATGATCTCATATTAGCAGAAATATACGCATATTGTGCCAAGTCCTTTTGCACGTGTTAGACAGACATACTTAGGCTGCCATTAGAAAAAAAATTTCTAATGAAAATTCCTCCTTAGGGAGGAAGGTGGAGCTTATCAAAAGTGGGACAACATAAGGATAATTTTTGAGTCATCCCGATAACCACAAAACTTATCTATTTTTCACCACTAGCCCTCCTCATTTCAACATGCCCTAGGGAGGAGGAGTAAAAATTTGGAGCAACCCTTCTGCTGTGCAGTTTTGGTGTGGTATGCAAGCGAGGTGCAAACTTGCTAGGGTCAGGAGTAAGCGTCATGTAAACGCAGAACGTCTGACTTCAAACCAAAGGCACGGACAGGACTCCACTTAGCTGCAGTGAAGTCCGGGCTTTAATTCCCGAGTTAGAGAGGAAAAAACAAACAAACCACCCACCCTTGCTACTGAAAATAAATTTATACTTGGTGTTTAAATGTCTGCTCTGTCAATGTAGAATCTTTTGGTGGAAGAACAACTCAGTTCCCGTATAGTCTGAGCCAGTGATTTCAAAATAGATTTAAGTGCTTTTGTAGGTGAAAATGAGCTTAGTTGACAGTGGGCTGATTGTAGCTTTGGTATTCTGCTTTATTGGGTAGTTCCAGTAGTAAACTGAACTTATTCAAGTAACTCTGTGAAAAGACCCTAATTGCCTGTTCTCAATTATATTTTTAAAGAACTCCACTCTTTGCCTGTTCTTAGTTTAATGCAAGGTACATGGTGCAACTTGTATACGCATATTGTTTAAAGGCTTTGAATGGCCTGCCTGTCTGATCCATTTTAATAGATTCCAGCCTTTTTCCATGACATCATTATTATAACAGACTTCCTAGCAAATATGAACAGCTGCTGTGTATTTTTTTCCTGTGTTTTATATTAAAACTGTAGCAGCTTTTCCGTTCTCTACAAATGACAGCAGTAGGTCTGTCTGATGAGAAACAAAATGAAAAAAGTCAAAGTAAGAAGCTGTGATACTGTTAACAGACCAGTAATGTAACAGGTCTCCATGTATGAATGGTTTCATAATGCAATAAGGGATTGCTTATGCTGCTGTCATGGTGGTCAAAGGTTGCTCTCATTTCCTTCCCCCTCCCTCCTCCTGAACTCAACTGTGCATCATTAAAGATGATGAAAACAGTGTTGTAGTCAGCTTCCTGGCCCAGATGGCAATTTGCATGAAGTATTTTACTGCACTTTTTTATAATATTGTTATTATGCAGACCATGCATAGAGACTTTGAAGTTCTTTCAATTCTTATAGTTTAGGTCAAGGAAGCTTGCTTCATTGCTCCTCTGTGCATCCTGGAGCTCAGTGGTGGTTTGGAGGCTACTTTACACGGAGTCGGTAGTATTAAATGAAACTAGGAATTCATCAGTCCTGTTTTACAGCATAGTTTTCTGTCTGGCTCCATCTGTAAATAACTGGAGGATATCAAAGGAGGATGTGGACCTTTGGATCACTGTATTGCAGTTGTGTCTGGCCCAACTTGGTTGGAGTTTCAGCACCTTTTAGGTGCCTTGTACAAACAGAACATGAAATCTGCTATGTTTCAGGCTGCCATAAGCAATATGCACATTAGATTTAACAAAAAGCAAATATAAACAACATATGTCCTTTCCAGGGTTCTAGATGGAAACATGAAGTGCCGTGCAGTATAACAGGATGTTCGTAGGTCACTGCTGGCATCCAGCAAGCTAGCAGTTAATGGCCTACTCAGATCTCAGCTGGGTGCTCCAGCTGGAGTTGACAGCACTGATAAGTGAGGGAACAACTGCTGCTCAGAAAGACCTGCAAAATACATGCAAAATACAGCTTCCTGTTACCTGGGGCAGGTTTTGCTTAATGGCTCTGAAACCAGGGCTCAACCTCAGCTGACTTTTTCCTCTTTCTTTTCTGTTTTCCTCTATGGTTGGTTCTCTTCAGACTCTGCACCCTTCTAGAGGGTCCGTAAGTCAGACTGCATTAGGGGTGAAGCGTCTAGCTCGTCTTGCATTTCAGTATATGCATCCAGTAATGCATGAGCGGTGCCACGGGGTTGGTCCGGTCACATGGCAAGTTGTGGCTGTAGTGCTCCACTGTGCCCAGGAATGTGTGGTCCAGCAGTGGGCTTTTTGAGTATGAATCCCCATAGGAAATTTGTCCTACCTGCAGTATAAGAACTCGGGTGCCAGTTTTGGGGGGTATTTGGGATGCAAGGGTGCCTGATGGGGTCCAGTCCTGACTGAGGAAGCATGTGCTGGAGCTGGTCTGACTTAAAGACCTGCTAAGCCTTACCGTTTAATGTGGGCATAATAAGACTCATCAGCAGTTAATTCGGTTGTCTTAGTCCTGTGTCTTCTGTGATGCTTTCTCCCCTCATTCGGAAATAAGGCACCTGTATTTTAGTTTCCTTTGTGGAAAAGGTGCAGACACAGTAGATAGAGTCAGAGCTACAATGTCACTGGGTGTGGTGTTCATAAAATGGTGCCAATTTTGTGGCTGCCTTTAGAGAAATAACTTTATAAGAAAGAAATAACCGATGCCTTCTGGAGTTTATCGATTATAAGCCCTTTGTGTTCATCTAGCAGGAGCTTTACAACTTGACCTCTTCTCTATTCACGTTCTGAAGCAGATCTGAAGGCACACCTCTTTCAAATAATTATAAACCTGCACTGGACGGACACGTGAAAATTGCCCCCTGGTTTGTAACCAGAGAGGGCCTAAAACAGCCCCTGGATAGTACGTAATGTAACTGTTGCCTACAAAAGCATTCCCTTGAATGTCTGATGCATCAATGCCAATGTGCAATGTTAATGCTTTGTCGTATTGCTGTGCAGCGCTGTGGGTAGGAGGACACCTGCAAACCACACGTGGTTTTGACACTCAGCTCACGTTGGAGTGGGATGGTTAACACAAATTCAGTCTCGTTCTAACATTAAGAAATTTCTGAAGTTCACTTTTTTTGTCACGCTCCTCTTGTTTACATGGAAATAAGTGCAAAAATTCTGACGTTCAGTGGAATAAATCCAAGGTATCACTTTCAAAACAAAGAAACACCATGTTATGTAGACTGTATATTCAGATCGTAACTGTTACGATGCCACTTACCCTGTCGGGGAAGGATCCTATGTCTTTATGTCATTACCTTGAAATCCACCAATTTGGAGAAAACGTTAGCGACTTCCTCCTTGTACTGATTTTAGGTTATTGTTTTCTTCACTCAAACATGGAGAAATTTAAATTCTCCTTTCCACTTTCCTCAACCCCCATATCATTTTAGAAAATGCTCTCTGGCAACCTGTATTTACAGTCATTTGAGCTTATTGCTGGTGTACAAACAGATTGTGGACTGTTTTATTAGTTCATTTCAGTAAATAAGCTAATCTGCTTTCCAAAAATAATGTTTTTTTCCCCCAAAAAAGAAAGTTCCAGAGAATAACTGATGCTTGCGTAGCTTTATATGAACAGATTTCTGAAAAACATTAGCAAGCTTATAAAAAAGTTACCTACAAAAGCTATTATTTTTAAAAGTGTAAATGCTCAGGCATCCAGTCTGCACTTTATGGCTTTGCAGTCATTGATACTTAAAATCTGCAGTATATACAGCATCAAGCCACTTAATGACCATATCTATTCTAATCTGTTTTGCAAAGGAAAATTGTGGAAAAATTTCGCTAAAATTAATGTAATTATCATTACAACACTGAATCACAGAAAAATATGGATCATGTACTGGTAATTTGAACACAAAGAGATCTGGGAAATAAGTTCTACGCTTCTTCAGACTGTTCTTCACAAGAACAATTTGTTTCACATTTTGCTTCATGCAGTAGTCAGAACTCTGAAATAAAGCTCAGAATATGTTTTTGTTGCAGGATAAATCAAAAAAAGTCATTCTCTGAAAAATTACTTAACTGTATTTTTTGCTATTGAGAGCCTCCTTATACTGGTAAAGCTGAAATGGCTATGCTAATGAAAATATGAGTCTTTGACTAGCGGAGACGCAGTGAAAACTGTTTAAATTTAGTGTGTTTCATAAACAACAGAAAATTGTATGTTGAGGCTGAGAATTTATTTTCCCATTTATTTTTTGCTGGGTTTGTATTAAAGTGTGTTAATGGTAGACTCTGGGAAGAAAAGTAGAACTTCATTAGCTAGCTGAGTATGAGTTTTCAGGTGTTTTTTTACATATCCTAGCTTCAGTATCTTAAGCAGATTAGTCGACTGCTTCATCTGTTCCTCAAAACCTAGTAAGTCAGAATACCAAAATACAGAAGAGACAAAGACCTTGCTGAGTGAGGCCCATGATTTCTGGAAGGCTTTACTTCTGTGTGTTTTTTTCTCTCTCCTGTGTAAATGTGTTCCTTGTGGTAAGCCCCGTGGGGTGCAGCTCACGTGTTAGAGTATCACTGTTAAGACCGCTCTTCATAAGCCTGGCGGTGTTGCCAGCAACATAGGAGAAAGTGCATGGATGTCTACAAAATAACTTTATTTCATTTGTCCTATTAAAAACTGCTGGGAGCTCTTACTGCTCCTGTGCTAGATACTTAGGAAAAGCCAGGACACAAATTCTCAATGTTGTGGTATTTGTCATACTTGGAGGAGGTTCCGGTGGTTGACATGAATGGTAACGAGAGATTTTTGGTTTATTTTTATTTATTTTTCACCTCCGTGGCCATCGGCTTCAAGCTGACCCAAGCTGGCAATGAATATAATTTACGATGAGCTGCCGACTTTAAAACCAGTAGCCTGTTTTGTGTAAAATGAATTGATGCCTGTTAGACCCAGTGCTGCTGGGCAAAAATCTGCATTGCAAACCAGTCGGTACAACTGAAACGTTGTAATAGTATCGTGGTTGTAGTCACCATGCTCAAAGACTGCTAAGTGGGGCAGAGTTTGTAGGGAGAGGCAATATCCTGCATTAGACAAACCAGTAGAGTCGGAAAAAACAGAGGAGCTTTCAGACAAGCAAGCCCTTCTTCAGGTCAGTGCAGGAAAGGCTTTCTGTGCCCAAAAGCTTGTCTGCTTTTTCCGTCTGTATCAATTGGTCTAATAAAAGATATCACCTCTTCTTGCAAACTTTGCCTGGCTGAAATACTAGCATTCCCTTTGGCAGCTTCAGCAGAAAAGCCAGGAGCAGCATGGGTACAGCGCTGCTAAATTTCCTGGGCTGTTACTCTGCTGGGGCTCTGCCTGCCCCACACGTCTGCAAAGCCCGGGATGCTCATCCTGGGCACTAAGGGAGAGTACGCTCGAGCACGGAGGTTGCCAACAATGCTCACTGGATGGTTTGTTCAGTGCTTTCTTCGACTTTAAATTGAACTTTGCATAGCTTTAATTCGAACTTTGTACAAAAAGGAAATTTTGCCTTCCACGGGAGCTGTTTTCCCCTCGCTGCTCGAGAGATTTAGGCCCGCATCTCCTGTGAATGCTCATCTTTCTCACGTGGCCAGCCTGTGTGCGGGGATGGTTACAGAAGGCAAAATTGTCACCTGGGCATTGCTCTGTTTTTCTGATCACTTTGATTTGTGGTGTGCTTAGGTCCAGCTAGATGATACTCACCCAAAAGTTGTTGCTAAGTCTCTTGCCTAGTTTTAGAAATGGCTCTAACAACACAGAGCAGAAGACAAAAATACGTGGTGTCCTGATGTAAATTGGGTCTGAAGAGGTCTGCTGTAATTTGAAAACAAAAGAAGTAGTGTTTCCAACTCGAGAGCCAAATATCTTGCAGTCAAATGCAAAAAAATGTTTATAGTGTTGTATAGTTTTATTACTACAGACTGAAGGAAAACAGCTTACTGAATGACTTTCAGGGACTGGATTTTGTACCAGTGGACTGTCAAATAGTGGACCAAAAAAAACCCTCGCTGCTGTAGGGAGGGAAGAAGATCTGTAAAGAAAACACAGCTTTCATTTACAGCTTGCAAGGACAGGTGCTATTTTCAGGCTCGCTGGGGGCCCTAAATCCCTGGGGTGGGGCTGCGGTTGTGACGTGGAGAGGCTGCATTGGCACCCATGGCAGCGCAACGCCACGTGCTGGGGCTCTCTGTGGCGGCACCGTGTTTCGGGAGACTCGGAAGGTCCTGGGGTGACCCGCTGTACCCCAGGTACTGCCTGGTCCTCTGGCAAGGATGTCGCAAGAACAGCTGTGTGCTGTTGCCTTTCCACTTCTCCGCTTCATATAAAACCTGTTTGCTTGGGCTTGGCTTCTATCTGATGTTCTCTAGTTGTATTTTGCTTGTTTTTTCCTAGGTGTGGTGGCCGCTAAGGTGTGCGGAGCAGTTATTTCTCTCCGCCCTGGCCGGATCACGTGCAGTTACTGTCGTTCTCGTCCACTTCTTGGTGAGATTTGTGTCTTCCACAGCAATAAATGCTCTTAAAGCAGTGCAGTCCAGCAGCAAGTTGATCGGTGCCCTTCTTTTAATTGTTTTTGGTATCTTCTCTACTTGTTATAGTTCTCTACTAACACCAGGCTGTTGCTGAAGACTATAACTGCAGGGTGAAGCTGGGGTTACAGTAGAGCCTGAGACAGTTTAGCCTTTTGAGCTGTTGCAATAAGAGAACAAACAGTTCTCCGCCCCAAAGTGCACAAGGAGGTGTGAATGAGCTGTCATGTCTTCTCTGGATCAGAGAGCTAGTCTGGAGCCAGGGCCTGAAAAACATACCCTGTGCCTAACTGCAAGGGCAAAAAATACGTAGGCTGCCATGCTCCCTGTTGTGTTCCTAGGCAGTGATTGTGAAGAACTTGACTTTGACCTTGAAAAAAAGATGTCTCTGTGCAAAACCTATATATGCACTGAAAATAATTAAGGAAGTGACAAACTATCTTGAAAAAACCTTCAGACCTAGTGCCCCACAGCAGTGGAGGCCCTGATGTCCTTTCTGTTTGGGGTTGTGCAGCGGAGGCAGGAGTCATGTTTTTGTTCCTCGTTGGCCGTTCTGTCTGTGCGGCATCCCCTCTCGCCAGCCGCTCCGTGCTGGGGTCCTTGCTTTTTGTGCGTTTCTCGTTAGCAGTTGTTATCTTGCTACAGTTCAGCAGGCTTCTCTGCAGTTGAAGAGGTATCAAAAATTGTTTACTTGCTTGCAAACATGGGAAGCCAGCTGTAATATTTACTCCCTGTTCATGTTGGGAGAATCATTTTGCAACCAAAAGAAACCCTAAAATCTGGTGAGGTTTTGGCATTTGTCTAGTTGAGTAGGTGGAGAGATTTTCAAGCTTGGATTAAAGCACGTGTGTTGAGGCACAAGGACGGAGAAGCAAAACAGCGTGAATGCAGAGTGAAGTACCGTCTCGGACCTGAAATATGGCCATGCAAAAATACGAGGTACGTGTTTGCTGTAAGCAAATAAATGGCAGGTATGGCTAAGACAAAGTGAAAAAGGGGGACAGAAAAGTAACCAGTGCTGACTGGTGAAGAAAAGCGTGATCTGGATAGGCAGACCGCAAAGGTGCTCGCACGATCTGTTATGTGTGAGGGTTGTGTACATGGCGGAAATCGCTGTCATCCAAATCTGCCGTTAAAAAATAATGAGACCTAGAGCTGCCGCTCGTGAAAGCATAATGTGTAAGGGCTCGCTGTAAATTATACTGAGGTGTAATTTGTTAAGCGATTCTGAACCTTGCAACATGTGCCTCCTTGAACAGGAGATGAGGCACATGTGGTTATAATTCCAAGATGCTAGTTTGCCCTAAGTGCTGGTGTTTGTGTCTTGTAGTACAGTATTTATTGTTATTAGCCTAGATTTGGAAAAAATAAACAAGAATGTTTAATATTTTTGCTGATGTCACAAGCTTGGCAGCCAGCCTGTTAAATAAGTTTGTGATAAAATTCCAGCATCAAAAATTAAGGCTGGAGATTGAACTGGGATCTCTGTTTGGTATTATATATGTAATAATTTTTTATTTCATATTAGTCTTCGCTTAACTATCTTGGATGCTGTAATAACAGAAATTAAATTCACTGGATTTGTTCTCCTCAATAAATGCAGTGGAAATGTAACTATTGTATTTTTTTGCCTTTTCGAAGAGCAGTCTTGCAGCAAGGACTTCTTATGGTCTCTATCGTTATGCTTAGTAAGCATGTTCTTTACAAATGCTTCTTTTGAAGGTGATAACAGTTTCATTTTTCTGCTTCAGCAAAATGATGCCTTTCTTTTCTCCGCCAAAATTACCAGTTAGGACTTTTCACACATTTTATAGCAGCTAGAGATTTGTGGTACTTTTTAGCATATGTGCGTGAAATCTTAGTTGGGGAGGAAGTGGGGATTTTGTTTGTTTTTTTTATCAGACACCGCAAGGAATCCCCCCTCCCCCCACCCCCCCGGAGGGTTTTGGAAGATTTCTTCTTTTCCTTCTCATAGCATTCACCATTATGCTTCCCTCCTTATGTATTCATGCGCCCAGGAGCTTCAGTACACATCATTTTTCCAAGGCCCTGCAGTGCAGGGTGTTTCCTTGTGCTGTGAAATATGTGCCCGCTCCTCTGGTATCCTTTCCTTCTCTTGGGATTTGAATGCTTTTTCCTTGCTGTTCCCCTCAGTTGCCCTCAGCTGAGTAGATCCGTCTTTTGCCTTTTCCTCAAAAAAAAATCCACAAATTCCCCATTATTCAGCTGCCTCCAGTACTTAGAGCCGCCTCTTCTGAGCAGTTACTTCTTTCCACCACAGTTAACTAAATCATTCCCTTCTTTATACTGGTGATAATTCAAGAGCTCCCTCCTCTCTGTTCTTCTCCCATCTCTCTCTCTGTTTATTTTAGAGAAGATAGAAGAGCTGCTGTCTAATGTCTGCTCAGTTAGTCACATACTATCTAATCAGTGACATTTTCTGGAGATTTGCAACCTTCTGACTCAGATTATGTTAAATATCTGACATTTTTCCATTGGAGTCCATATCTTTCCTTCTTTGAAAGAGGACAAAAAAACCCCAAACACCTTTCTATCACTAGCTGTTATGACTAAAATGATTATTTTTCTTTGTCTCAACTCCCGATTGCAGAAAAATATAAATGCAATTTCCAAAAAAAAAAAGCCATCTTATTTTAAAAATGCATGAGGAGTTGTGCATTTGTAGTACACATCAGCAAAAAAGAAGATGTCTTTCTAGACAGCATAGTTGAACTATGCTTATTCAGAATTTTGCTTATCGAGCTGCTTTAATTGTAGCTTATCTTAATGAAGAGTGAAGAAAATTAGTTTGGTAAATAAGAGTTTGTCATGGACAAACATGCAGAAGGAAAAAGACTTTTTTTAGCAAAAGATTCTGGGAAGCTGATGTACAGTACAGCAGATAATGAAGAGTTATTTTAAGGGCACCCACTTTTGAATGCCTAATTTCTTTTGACTGCTACAGCTTGAACTTTTCCCAAAGGCTACTTCTGAAGTATTGATGCAAAATTCCTCTGAGACTTGTTTCCCACCAAGATTTTGTGACCACAGTGTTTGTCCAGCTGTCGGCCTGTGTATTAGTAATGTTTAATCTCATTGGCCAATTTCAACCTAACTTGTGGGAGGCCTGGAAGTAAAAGGGCCCACAGTTTCTGAGGAAAAAATTGGAAATTGGGTAGAAGGGAGAAAGAGAGACTCACAACAGTATTGCCTCTGAATCAAAGGCTGCAGTTTCAACTCAGGAGTTCCCCGTCGTACTTTGCTTTCCAGCTGGTCGTTCCTCACGTGGAGGTTGGGCCACTGGTTAGCTCAAGGGTGGTTTGGAACCAACAAAAATATGTATTGCGATTTGACACCGTTAAGGGATGCAGGAGGATGCCAAAAGATCTGCCGCGAGGGATTGCAGCAGTCTGCTCATGGAGCAGAAATCCACGCAGCTCACTGCGAGGAGCAAGCGTGCAACGTGCTGGAGGTGCTGAAAGGCTCTGGACGAGGCTGGAGATACTCAGCTTTGTGCCACCGATAGGGTTGTAGTAGTTTGTGTGGGACGTCATGTGGAAGGCTTGGGTCTATGGGTCTGCAGAGTGCAGGGCTTCCTTTGCTTAGGAAAGAGCACCTGAATTTCCATACATAAAAGGTTTGCTGTATCAAACTCTGAATTCCCTTTGCCTTTCTTTCTTTCTTTCAAGCCACACGAAAGTCACACAGCCGTACTTTTGTAGGCTGCCAGCTTCATGGACAGCTGAACAAAATTTGCTTGCTTGTGTTGACCAGCAATGCATAGAGATAATCAGCTTTTAATCAGCTATACAGTTACAGGGAAGAGAGATGGTTGATGGCTGTGTTTTATAACCCCAGGGGCCATAATTTGGCTTTCTTGCCGCACGTTGCGCACCCTTGCTATGCAGTCATAAAATTGGTTTGCAACTGCATGGGATAGGGTTGAGAACAGGCTTTCCTTTGTTGTTGTTTTCTTTTCAGCTGGTAGCGGGTGGATCAAGGTTTTGGAAGTGAGATAGGCATAAGGCAGGGAAGTTTTAAAGAAAAGATTGTTTTTAAAGGAAAGAGCTAATTGCTTCTCAGGCTTTTAAGTCTCATTTTTAATAATTTAGCACTTTGATACATGGGCTCTTGATCATTACATCTTAGCACTTTCCAACAACATTTTGAGAGGAGTGACGGGAAACAAGTCCAAGACCGTGAATAATTGTGGAAACATCCGTAGCTGACGGAATAAATTACGATCCTTGGTCAACCAAAAAGTTCTGGTACACAGTGGGAGTTTTTTCCGATCATTTCTTAATATTTCTACCTTTTCTCTGGTTTACTCTTTAGAAGAGATGCATTTTCAAGGTCTTTATGTAACTTATTTTGGTAGATTCATTATTCATCAATCCATTTGATTGTAGCTCTTCCTTCTTCCTGTAGCTTTTTTTTTTTTTGTTTTTTTGTCCGGCTTTTGCCAAGCAACTAAAAAAATGAATTAAAAGTTTCTTTGGATTGCAGAACTAAATGGTTATGTGAACTTTTGACTAGTAAGAGGAATTTTAATGGGCCTAAATAACACTCAAATTCATAGAATTCATATAGTCAGTGCTGGAGACTGTGCTGAGACAGCTGGGACTGTTCAGCCTGCAGAAGAAACGGCTCCAGGGGGATCTTGTCAATGTGCGTCAATACCTGATGGGGAGAGTACAAAAGATGGAGCCAGACACTTCTCAGTGGTGCCCAGTGAAAAGAAAAGAGGAAATGGGCACAAACTGAAATGCAGGAAATTCTGTTTAAGCATAAGAAAACCCCTTTTCCTGTGCGGGTGATTGAACACTAGAACAGGTTGCCAGAGAGGTTGTGGAGGCTCCATCCTTGGAGATATTCAAAACCTGACTGGACATGGTCGTGGGCAGCCTGCTCTAGCTGACCCTGCTCTGCCCAGGGAGACTGGACCAGATGATCTGCAGAGGGGCCTTCCAACTCCCACTGTTCTGTGGGTTGGTGAAATATTAGGTAAATTCAGCTTAGAATCCCAGTGTTTTATCTAAAAGATAGATGCCTTATTTTTCACTACAACTAATGAAACAATTTATTGGGCCAGTCTGAAGGTATTATACGTAGTTCTTCTTGGATAATAACGAATCACGCAGCCTGTTTTCAGACTCCATCTATAACGACCCGAAACATGGACATTTCAGTGTAAAAATTAATCAACAGTAAGAGCAGCCTTTCCTTAAATAATGTACTGTATATGCATTCCTAGTTAAAGATACTGTGATTACTTAGATGAGTAATTCACATGGCAGTAAGATGACCCCCATTCAGGTTTTGCGTCAAGGTGAGACCTGGCATGCCCCGAGCTCGTTCTGTGTTTGGTGTCAGGGTCTCTAGAGGAGGAAAACAGGAGAGTGTTGGAAGTACGAAAATTTGCCATAAAGTTTTGGTGCTGTCAGTATGATTTACAGCAAGGTCACAGAGAGAGGCGCTGGTGGACTAGTGTGAACTGAGTGCAGTTCTGTAGCTGTCTTCAGTAGCAGGGTTAGTGTGGGACTGCTGCTGGTGTAACCAAAGATAACACCTGACCCAGTAGCATTAAATCTTAAATCAGAAGACTCTGTTAATGTCATTAAGAGAATATATTGTGATGAGGTTGGGATTGTTGTACTCTGCGTGTGAAGAAAAGGGAGGTGCCTGAGTAAAGCGGAGCTGAAGAAATGAGGGAATCAAAATCTTCCTGCGTGCATATACTTGAGCAATGCCAGGCTACGAGAAGTAACTGTGCTAAAAAAACTAATTCTTACAGGATTGCGAGGAAAAAATCCATTAAATTTGTCCTAGAAACACTTAGGGAGTTAGTTTGCCCTTCCTATGCGTTTAGACTCTTTCTTATTTCTTTATTTCACATTTCCCCTCCACTGCACTCATCTTCTGACTCATATGCCTGCAATATGTGTTTTAGAAGGAATTTGACTCTAACCCAAATATTTAGTCTGATTCAAACAAGCCCAATTCAGTGCGTATCGTTACCTTTGCTCTTTGCCGCGCGGAGCGTAGCTGTCCAGCAGCAGGCATCCAGCTGGGAGTGCCGGCATGCAGCTGCTCGAGGAAGCCCCGCGGCAGAGGGGGAACGTGCCCGCCGCAAGCGTGAGTGTTTGCGGATAAGTGGCATCGTTTGCTCTCCCAGGCGGCGCTGGCCCTCCGCTATCGAAAAGGAGCCGTCGGCCCAGTGGAATCAACAAGCTGCCTGACTGGGAAGGTAAAATAAAATGGCCTGGGTAAAAGAACTGTAACTGAAATTTACACCGCTTTATGACCTCTTTGATGCAGATTGGATTATTTTGTTTTGCTACAAGGTTCGAAATTGTAAGACACGGACCTGCCGAACCGAAGTAAACTCAAACATCCTAAGCCTGCTTGTTTCTAACTTTTAGTCAGGTTGTGCCACAGTAAAACTACCGTATAAGGCGGTAAGGAAAACAGGTATTCCTGACAGCGCCTTGGTTCACTTGTTTTGCCTTCGTCAGTGCTTACAAGCAGCGACGGGTCGCTGTGCGTCACGGAAGTGAAGGCGGGGGGGAGAATGACAAATTGGACTGTATTATGGTGTATTTTTCTAACTACTGTGTCTGAGGGTCTTAAAGGCTTTGCGGCACTCTGTTGCGCTGCTTTGGAAGGGGTGCGCCTGCGTCGTGCCCGTTTGCCTGGCCCTCCCGTGTCCCGCGGGGGCAGAGAGCTCCCGGGCGCCACGAGCCGCCGGTCAGTTCAGCCTTCTGGTTTCCTCTCTGACGGCTCGCTGGTGCTTTTCGGCAAAGTTGGCTCTTTGGCTGGTTTGTTGTCTAGCGTCAGTGTTTATTCCCTGGCAGAACTAAGGCTGCCTTTTTTTTGTCTGGGGAAGAACAAAATGGTTTCTCTGTACCAAGGTGGTTATAATTTATAGAAATGCCTCATTTCTTGAAAATGTTTAGCTCGCTCTTACAACGTACGAGTGACCCACACTTAATTTTTATTCCAGCAGCTGAAATTTTAATTGATGCAGCATTTGTTGATTGTGCTGGGATGCACAGAAACCTGAAACCACATTCCCCAAATTACTCGCTGTGTGATGTCTTTATATTTTTAATGGTCTTCTCTTCAGAAGTCCCGTTACGGTATTGCTCCAGTTGAGAAGAACAAATAGTCTATTTATGAAGCGCGCGGTCAATACTATTTCAGCTAATACTGAATAAGCACTTACAATAATCTGTCAACAGTACAGTTTTTTTTTTTGGAGTCATGTGTGATCTTCCTGCCTGCTCCCCGGAGCCCAGAGTATTTATTGCTAGAAACAAAGAACCTTAGAGTCAAAGGTAAGCAACTGTGTGCTGAAAGAGCAAGAGCATGCCTGTAAAGTGCAATATGGTAGAAAACAGTTAGTAACGATCACCTAGCAGGGCCCACTCTGCTTTCAGCGTTCCCTTCCCGCCCGCTCCCCTGCAAGCCGGTTTAGCTGCCTGGCACGGTTCCCTGTGGCCGCGCTCATAAAGAGCGAGTTCATGCATCGTCGTATGTTTTACGTGAATCCGTTAGTCTGCAAGGAGTGTGACACTATTGCATGTTCGTTTTAGCCAAACGCATCGCATTTCGTTCTGTGAAAGCCTGTTTTTGAGCATGTTGCCGATTACTCTGAGTAGATTCGGTGTTTTGTGGAGTTGGACCCTTAAATTGCGTTTGGGTAAAAGCTGTCCTTAAATATGTAAAGCTTTCGTTACAATACAGCCCTTCTGTGTCGTACACCAGTAATCTCTGCGTGAGCGTCCTTTTTCAAACTGCAGTTCTTTAGATGTGACAAACCTGTGTCTTGGATGGATAGGAAGATAATGTAAACAAATTAGGAGTGAAATCCGTCTTTTTCCCCTTAACTTTATGAGCAAAAGCTGACAAACGTTACAGTGCAGAATTTACAGAGCTCCGCAAACCTGAACAATGCAAATTCTGTTTTACTTCATGCTACCTACAGATAAATCCTTTAAAATTAAATGGAATTCACTCTGATGAGTAAAGGCTGTTAGAATGGCTGACAACATAAGGATACATGAAATATATTAAAGTCTCACTGCAACATTTGGCACTTGTTCAGAGTGTCTCATGTCTGTCAAACAGACATCCTCAAAGAGGGGAAGGGAATTTTTTATTTTTTTTGGAACGCATTTACTCTTTCTCCTGGCATTTTAAATGCTTTCTCTTTGAGGTATGTTTAATTAAAACAATTTCATGGTCAACATGGACACCACCATGAGATCATCTTCCTTTTAGAGTTTCTTTTTCATGGCTCAATTGTATGCACGCTACAGACAACACACCTAAGTAAAACCGTAATCAGTATCGTTGTTAAAAATGTACATCTTTCTCGTCATGCCTGAGAAAAAGGAAATGGTTTATTAGCTGAAGAAAATAACAATGTTAATGGAAAACAGACTAATGATAGAGGCCCTAGGGGAGAAGAAGCTAGGAAGCTAGAATCATAGGAGCCTGAAGTTCAGATTTCACAAGCATTGACTAGATTTTCGTCTTTCAAAAATAGAACAGTGTGTGCAACCACGTGCAGCTTATCGTCTGGGTTTTTTTCCCCACATTATATTGTTAGAATCATAACACTTTTCTGCCTTGAAGGGATGTGGAGAATCCTGTGGTCGTGTCTGTAAATTAAGTGATCTTTTGTGGTTTTATTATTTCCTTTCCAACCGTGTTGCAAGCTGCTTTCTTCAGTGATAGCTATTTTATTGATATGACCTTTAATGAGTATCTGAGGTTCTTGTTAAACATGCTTTAAATTTTGAAAATAACTGGTGATATTTTAGTTATGAATAAACTCGTATTTTTGATCTTGGGAGGAAAATTTAAGGAAAAGCTTCAAGGAAGAGTTATCCTTTAACTAAAGTCTGTATGCAGGTGGAGTTCAAGCTGTTTCACATACGTTGTGTTGAATTGCTGGAAATGAGTTTACCTATATACACTTTTATCTGTATTCTAACCAACTGTCTTGCCTTGGTTTATATTAGGTGTATAGATGATGTATGTGTATATGTATGAACAATGAGAAGTTTTTATACACCCCATGAGGGGAGGAGATGTCTGGTTTCTATTGCAGGGTTAGGGGAGGATGTGCAAAAACAGGGACCTGTCTCAGAGTGTTCTTTCTTGCAGTATCTCCTTTTTCTCTGTCAGCGTGCATTCAGAAGGGAAAACATATATGGAGGATTGTGTGTTGAATACTTACTGTGTTGAAAATGATCTGTGCTAATTAAACTATTTTACACGTTTGCCTTTCTGCAGGAGGTCTGCAACAGCTCACTGTGTCCTTCTGTCTTTCCTCCCCACCTTCCTATGTGTTCCTAAGTGCTCTTTCATGCCAGCTTTTAAACTTGTATGAGAACCTTAGGAAACAGTGATATGTGTATCTGATAAATTCAGCTAAAATCATGTATGGGATCAGTTAGCTTTTACTTTGCTGCTCAGTCACATGGCATCCGAAGGCACATTTTATTAGAAGAGCTCATTAGTAAAGAGCAGATCGTATAATGTTAACTCTGCAGCAAATGAATGCAAGTCATTTACTCCTAGAAATTCTGGCATTAGGGACTAGATTTGTTAAGTGAGAAAGAATTGTCACTTCATCTGTTCCTCACTGTGAAACTTCCTACCCTCTACCTTACGTTACAGCCAGCTGGTGTTTGTGATAATACCTCTGATTTTGCTGGATAAAATCAGAGACGAAGAGATGTAGGAATGGGAAGAGATATAAAAGAGCAAGGCATTGGTAATAGGGTTTTGGTTATGCAACAGATATAATATTGATGCTTAGATTTTTAGGTTGAAATTGTTTACTGACCTTTTGGAGAAAGGAGGTCAGTAGGATGATGATCTGAACAAATAGCGTGTTCATATGTCTCTTTTGCTATGGTGGCGTGTTCCATTGTTTAATTGGCGTTATGAATAAGGAAGCACTGTGGTGTAGCTGGAAGATTACTCTTGAATTACTCTAAGTACATCTTTGATTCAACAGCTAGGTTAGTTCTAGAGTAAAGAAAATTTAGGACTGCATGTTTTAACTAACTTCATTTTTATGGATTAGTTTCTCAAAGGAGTGCGAAGCTGAATAAGTAAATCGGAAAGTATCATTATGCTAAGCTGTCATTAAACCATTGACCTGCTGGTCATCAATTTTAAGCAATGAGGATGTAATTTTTGTAAAGTGTGAAGAGCTAGCCTGCTGCAATGGAATGTGTTAAAAACTATTTCTTATGCTTGACCTCAGGTCATAAAAACTCAGGTATGCCCCAGCTTCTTTTCCCACGGTTCGCTAAAAATGTTTTCCACTAGACTCATGGACGTCCGTTATGCTCACTACGAATCTTTCTCCTCTGACTTTCAACCTTCTAAGATTTTGGAAGTTGCTGTAGAGACCGAATACCGTTTTAATAGTGGTTTCTTTACGTATTAGCTAGTGAAGTGTAATACTCAATGCTAGAATTTACATGCGGAATGAAACATAATGCATGATATAAAACAAAATCTCTTTTGTCTGTGTGTCTCACTGAGAAAACGAAATGCTGCAGTTTCTCTGAAAATGAAGGTAGTTATGTTTGGTGTTTTCATCCTCTTTTAAAGCACAAAGCTGCAGCACTGGTTCTTTATTCGATTACAGAAACCCAGGAAAGAAGGACTAATAATGAGCTTTCTATGCAAACTGTTAAGATTTCCTTTTATTCTGTTTTTTTCAACTACCAGCCCCTCTCCCTTAATGTCTGCTCAGACATTACTAGACTGTTACTGTTACTTGACTAGAATTTCTGGCTGGTTTTGGAGAGAGAACGTATACTGCGGAAGTGGCGTCCTTGGTGTAGGAAGCAATCATTCCTAATGGACAACTGCAGTCATGGGAGACAAGGTCCAAAGATGATACAGCGGCTACTGCTTGGCTTTGGTAAAGTCGACCTCCAAAACGTTTAATTTTTTTTAACCTTTTTTATAGTGAGACTAATACATTCGTGCAGATTAAAAGCAGCAACGATAAATTACCTGTTACTTGTTAGCTCTGATCCTGAGGCTGTGGTCTGTTATATTCGAATCGATGCTGGCAGGCTCTGAAATTGAAATTCAAGCCCAGCAGCAGAGTTTGCAATTCAGGCACAGCAACAGCCGGTCACGGCATTCTCAGGTGTCTCTTTGTGAGGGCTGTCACGGAGGAAACGTCCAGCGATACAGCACATTACTTAGCTTTTCCGTGGTGTCCTCGCCCACGATATGGCCTCAGAAGGCTCCTCTGTTCGCTGTGGGTTTGTTTGGCAAAGTATTACTGCATTAGAAGGGCTTCCTTAAGCTAAGCCGGCGATTTGTTTATATTGTTTTACCTATCAGACATGGATTTGACTTCTCCCATGTTTTTCTGCAATACTCTCAAGCTGTTATTCCAAACACATATAGCTAGAAGCATAAACACAGTTTCAAGCCTGACTTTTCCTCTTCCGTGGCCCCCTTAAGGTAGCCAGTGACTATGCAGTACAGAGATGGATGATGCGTGATTGGATTCTGGCAAGTAACAGACAGAATTTGTCAACTGGACTTCATTTTGTTGGAAGCTGCTGGGTTGCATGTGCTTTTAAAAGTGATTGAATTGAAGTGCCAAATTAGATGTGTAGACTTTGGAAGCTAACTTCAGAATCCAGTTTTTGAACATTTGACATACTCATTTCCTCTGAGCTGCTTTCCTTGAAAACTTTCTTGTATGTACCCAGAAATCAGAATGACTGGTGGTGTTGCAGACATGAGTATAAAATAACTGTATGACCTTCGGCATGGCATGTAAGCAAGCATCTGCTCGCATAGAAATGTGAAATCTTGTTTTGTAAACTAAAGTTGAATGTAATGGTCACTTGGGAAATCAAGGCTTTCTAATTTGAGCTTTCAGGGTGATGTTTTTGCTTTTTAAAAATTGCAATGTGGTCAAAGTTTTGACTGAAGTATTACATTCATTCTTAATTAACCTAAGTTAAATACTAAGTTTGGAATCTGCAGAAGAGAAAAATATACCTAATTTAAATAAAAAAAAGAAGTATTTGGGATCCATCACTTTTACTCTTGAAGTCAGTAGCAGAATCCCTATAGACTTTTGCTGAAGCAGATACAAGCTGTTGATAATTGACTACTTCCCTCTTTCTTTATTGCCTTAATATGTATATTGTAGAAAAAAAAATTATTTTCTTTTGAAATCATCTTTTTGGATGTTCCAGAAGCAAACAGAATTACTCTTGTGATGGATCCTCCGTTAATCATCCTCATAATGAACACAACATGAAGTGGTTAATTGAATTATCCTTAACAGCTTCTCTTCCCAAATACTGTTTAACAGTGTCTTCCCAAGGTATGCTTCACTGCCCAATTGGTTCATTACTGTCATGTCCATTTCCCTTTTTGGTTAAACAAATGTGAATTCTTAATCTGTCTGGGCATCAAAGGGAAAGGAGGCAAGGGGTGAACAGATGTCATTTATTTCAGTGTGAGATCACCAAGTTTAAATTAATTTTCTTAGCATGGAATGCATCCATGAAGCAGAAATGTCCTTTCACAATTTCTGGATAG
The DNA here is from genome assembly GCF_040807025.1 of Struthio camelus. Taxonomy (NCBI): domain Eukaryota; kingdom Metazoa; phylum Chordata; class Aves; order Struthioniformes; family Struthionidae; genus Struthio; species Struthio camelus. The sequence goes on from NC_090945.1 coordinate 15,344,589, forward strand.
TTATATATTACATGAAAAAATCCCTGCTATAATTTCCACAAGTTTTAGTGGTCAATGAAGTGAAAAAAATGACATCATCAGAGGCCAACTGATTCCTTCTGGCTTACTGAGTCTAAGACCTTGCCTTTTAAAATTTGCGACATAATTCATTACCGTTATTTCTAGGTGTGGATGTCTTCCAGGAATTACTTATATACTTGCTAAACTTTCTGTGCTAGATTCTTAAAGATCTGCATGAGAATGCAACATATGAAAGAGAAGTAGCCAGTTGTATGCATAAATACACACTGTGTGTATGGTTTCTTGGTGTTAGTACGTCAGTGCATTTGAATTTGTGTAGATACATGTCTTTGACCTTGAACACCTGTTTGGTTTGACCTTGCTAAAGTGTATGTGGGAAGGAAGACTCTACTGTTAACCAGGTACGATAAGTCTGGCATGCCGCACTGGTTCAAATGTGATTAGAAGCAAAACTTTCAAGAAAGGGATGCCAGCAGGGTAGACTGTGGTAATTAGGATTAGTGTGGGGGTTAGTGCTCGACTGCTTTTTGAGAAGTTCCTTTCCTTTGGCACACTTCTTGTTTCAGCTCCAGATGCAATCCCGTCACTTTGGGAAAGGTAGAGAGAAAAGTCATTGTTGAAAGCCTTCGGGAAGTCTTGATCTTGTCAAAGGCAGTTGGGGTGAAGCTAGAACTGGGTCTGAAGCCAGGAGACACGGTCAGGATAAGCTGAACTTGGGAACTTGAAAAGCCAAGGGTACAAGGATGCAAACACACCAAAGAATATAAGGCAAGGACATGAGCGGAGGGGCCAAGAGCACAGGAACCTCTTTGAGAAGACAGATGGAGGACTGGACAAGCTTATAACGTGTCAGGAGCATGATCTAGATTATGGGATGATAATAAGCCAAAATCAAGAAACAGATATGAAGACAGCGGTGTACAGCTACAGCCAAATAGCACAGCAGTCATCAGTAGTTGGTCCAGTTGTCCTCAAGTGGTGGGTTGTGACCGACCACTGGTTGGCTCTTTGGGCCAATCTACAGGCTTAGCAGGCTCCTAGTCACTGAAGAGACAGAGAGCAGGTCACTTCAGGGCAGGTTGCCCCAAGAGAAATGACAGTGGCATGGTGGGATCTTTTTTTTTTTTTTTCCCCCTTTGGTGGCTCTTACATAATGTGCAATGACACTGAATCAGAGTGCTTACTTGTTCAGTAAGAGCTGTAGGATTAGGTCTTTAGTTATCAAGTACCCTGATGGCAGCTTTCATGAAATTCTTTGTTCTTTGTAAAGCAGTGAAAGTGGCTAGCAGCCTTCTGATGGGAAGAAGCGATTTTAAAGCTTAACTTTTAGACTCAAGCGCATAGTTCAGAATATATAGTTAACATAATTCCGTAGATGATATGCAGGCACAGAATCACAGAGTGGTTGAGATTGGAAGGGACCTCTGGAGATCATCTAGTCCAACCCCCCTGCTCGAGCAGGGTCCTCTAGAGCATATTTCCCAGGATCACATCCAGACGGGTTTTGAATATCTCCAGGGAAGGAGACTCCACCACCTCTCTGGGCAACCTGGTCCAGTGCTCTGTCACCCTCCCAGGAAAGAAGTTTTTCCTCATGTTCAGACGGAACTGCCTGTGTTTCAGTTTGTGCCTGTTGCCTCTTGTCCTGTCATTGGGCACCATGGAGAAGAGACTGGCCCCATCTTCTCGACACCCTCCCTTCAGATGCTTGTACACGTTGATGAGATCGCCTCTCAGTCTTCTCTTCTCCAGGCTGAAGAGTCCCAGCTCTCTCAGCCTTTCTTCATAGGAGAGATGCTCCAGTCCCTTCATCCTCTTCGTGGCCCTTTGCTGAACTTGCTGCAGGAGCTCCATGTCTTGTACTGGGGAGCCCAGACCTGGACACAGTACTCCAGGTGAGGCCTCCCCAGGGCTGAGTAGAGGGGGCAGGATCACCTCCCTTGACCTGCTGGCAACACTCTTCCTAGTGCAGCCCAGGATCCCATTGGCCTTCCTGGCCACAAGGGCACATTGCTGGCTTATGGTCAACTTGTCCACCAGGACTCCCAGGTCCTTCTCTGCAGAGCTGCTTTCCAGCAGGTCAACCCCCAGCCTGTCCTGCTGCATGGGGTTATTGCTCCCTAGGTGCAGGACCCTGCACTTGCCTTTAAACTTCATGAGGTTCCTCTCCGCCCAGCTCTCCAGCCTGTCCAGGTCCCTCTGAAGGGCAGCACAGTCTTCTGGTGTGTCAGCCACTCCCCCCAGTTTAGTATCATCAGCAAACTTGCTGAGGGTGCACTCTGTGCCGCAATGTGGAGTACTGAATGGTTCCTTGCACTGAGTCACAAAACCTTCCAGAGAACTGATTGCTTCCAGCAATTTATGTTTAAATTCTCCAGGTTTCATAAAAATTAAACTGAAATCATGTTCACTAGTGTCTGCGCAGCTGATATGCTTTCTTCGTGTGCAGTGTGCGCAAGAACAGGCTGCGATGAAGACTGAGAACTCAGACTCAGAAAGACCACACGTCCACATACACTGCGCTTGAAAATTCATCAGTCTAGATGACAGATGTTATTATCCTTGTGTGGTTAATATATGTTTGTCTAAGCTTTTGCTACATTATGAAAACCTGACGGGGGAGGCATTTTCTTGTTTTTATTGGCCTGTTGCAAGGTAATACTGTAGAATGCCATAGAGTTTGGTCTTATTGCTTCAGTGGCCTACTCGGAGAGCCAACTCCGAGTTTCTGAAACATGCATTTATCAGAGAAAACAGCAGAAAGTTGGAGAGGATTTATGCCTTGTCTTCCCAGTTAAAGGGGAACATCAGCCATCTCCAATGCATGAGGCACAGAAGCCAAAATCAATATAAATGTTTTCAGTTAGCTCCCTGTTTTAAAGTAAGAAATGCAACTACTGGCTATGCGGATGAGGTTTAGTTCTGTGAAGGCATTTTATAAAATGCCTTAAATTTCTAATTTGGGGGGGGGAATTAAGAATTTTGGAAAAAATTGAGTTTGTAAAAATTTCAGAAATGGGGAATAGAAATGCACTAAAAATAATTTCTTTTTTTTCCCCCTCATTATTTTTCATACTATACCGAGATGTTGGGTCCTAGCAATGTAAATTTTCATGTAATGTAGCAATTGTCTTTAGATAAGTCTTGACTTACTGTATTAGGCTTGTAGTTTACATTCTCTTTCTGGAGAGGGACTGAATTCTGAAACAATGTCAAACTTTCTACATATGCACTATGAAATCAGATGAAACCATGCCTCCTTTCAGTTCCACTGTATTGGATGACTATAGAAGACAGCTGAGCCTGCTTTTATTTACTATAGTCATTTCTTTCTGCGTAAAGAACGCTGCCATTTACTAAAATACTTTTCTGTGACTTTCCTAATGTAATACTGACAAGATAAAGCATGGGGCAGTGTGGAATTACATACTTATATTTTAGCCTATTCAAACAATACTTCTTCCTGTTTTAAGACTGTATATTTAAGAAAAACATGTGGGCCATGCAACCGTGCTTATGAGATTGTTAAAGATTATTGTGAACTTACTGTATTTTTCATCTGATATCTGTAATCAAAATCAGAAGTTCTCTGAGGGCGCTAAAATTCTGGATCTCTAAATCCGAATTAAAAATTCAGAATTGCTAGATCTGCGTTCTTTTACATGGTGACCACATCCATACAATAACCATGTCTGCCAGGCAGCAAGCATTGGGTTTCCCAAAGGAGGAACAGGAGCAGTATCTGACAGCATATGAGTACCATTACACAAACTGAAGCAAGTAAACAGGTGGGTAGTTCATGTGGTGTCTTTAAGAGTCTTTTTCAGGCTATTTGTGACTAATACAGGAGATATCCTGGGAGAGGTGTGAAAATGGTGGGGGGAGAAATTCCATCTGAGGGCTGGGAACAAATCTCTCTGTAACAGGTACTTGTTGGTATAATTTAGGACAGATTTAAGTCTGCGAGTCTCACAGACGTAGAACTTTTTGAACCTACAGGATCAAGTCACAATCTGTGTTTGACTTTCAGAGTAGACCTTTTTTTCCCTGTTTGACAGGAATACCCAAGGAAGGAGTCTTAATTAAAGTGAGAATAGAATTCATTCATTACAGGAAATACGAGCACAAGGTATGGTGAACACACAGAGGGAGATTCTCATATGGCAATGGGATTTTAATATAAGGATGTTTAAATGTTTATAGAAGCAGAGTATGTTAAGGTGGTTTTCAATAGATTAAAAAAAAAAAAAATCTTCCTGACCTTAAAACTACTTACTTTGTGGTTTCAGAACTTTTGGCATGATTTACTCAATTATAACCAAGGTAACAAAGGAAAACAGAATGGGATGCTTTTAAAAATATATAGAATATTTGGAATACTTTTGACTATTTAAAGTGGTTTATAGTTGCAAAAATCCAGGCTTTTGAGCTTAATTCAGGTTTTACAGTCTGCTACAATCTTTTATTTTTATTTTTATGACATTACTGGGAATATTTTTCCTTATAATACCTTTCTTAATGTTGGACACGTTTTTTCCTACCCGAATAACTTTAATCTTTCAAACTACTGAGTTTCAGGATTTTGTGGGAGGTGTTCAGCAACTTTAGAAAATGCTAGGGTGACTCAAATCGATTCCAGTGGTTTTACTTTATGCGCGCTCTGGCTGTGAGATTTTAACGCATGTTGCTGTTTCTAACACTGGGACACAGGAGGCTTTTTTTTTTTTTTTTTTTTTTAACTCGACTAATGAAGTGAACGGGCACAGTCATGATGTTCTCCAAGTGATGAGGGACAATAATATGCTTTTAATCCATGTGGGGTATTGAGCTAAATTTTCTATTGAGAAGGATCAGGAAAAAAAACAGTCTTAGTGCAAAACAAGAATGTGAGATTAGATAAATGCGTTTCTCAAACTCAAGGCAAACTTTGTCACTCCCATAGTAGTGGAGAACGGACCCTGCGTTAGGAAACTCTCTCATGTCCTGGCGAGTTGGATGAATGTTGCTTGCAGTCAGAAACGTAACTCCTTCTGTTTTCCAACGCAGATGAGAACTGATGAGATTTTATGCCCTGTATGGATTTTATTGGTTCTACAGCTATTTCATGAAAAAAATTAGGATTTTTTTCTTGCATGTTTGGCTGACGCTGCTATTCCTCCTTGCCTTGCCCCCCTCTCTCCTCTCTAACCATCGTCCTCTCAGTGCTGTCCAACTTTTTCTCAACTTGCTATACTCCCACTTTTTACCAGCTTGTTGCCCTTCATGTATCACTGATGTCAGTGATGCCGTTTGTGTGTGCTTCATGAACTGTGCTGGGACTCCTCAGCATGCAGCATGCCAAATAAATGTATGGTTAAAAGGCAAGTGTTTGCTGACAGAAGTATTTCCATTGTGATTCCTTCCTCTCACTTCTGTTTATGTACCTCCTTTCGCTTTTTGTGTAAAATGGTAATGCTTGGTGATGCTGCATTTTTGTTTCTAGAGGTTGAGGAATGTGCGTGTTTGGTTAAAATTACAGGCTTCTCCTACCTACGTTTTACAGATGTAGATATTTAAGAATGTGCTTCAGCCTTACGCTGTACAGAAAGCTATATGAAATACCTAAATCGCTTGTTCAGTTTTCTTAAATCGCTCTGTTTTCTGGTTATCCAGGAAGTTATTTGCGGCAGCTTAAAGTGTGATGGAATGATATGACGACACTATCATGTACAGTTAAATGCATTTAGGATGAGAGCTCTGTGCCGGAGTTTTATCACTGTGAGAATTAAAATGAGCAAATTAGCTTGAAGACTTTGCATCTGGCAGTTCCCCAAGGTGTAGCAATTACCCATGGCATCCAAATGTTTTTTCACTTAAAGAAAAAAGATATCTATGGTTTCTGTGGTATCCCTGGAAAACATCTATACTGAGATTTTATAAAGAATAAGAACAATGTTCATTTCAGTACTGGTGTGTGACTAATGATAAACTCAGGTTGTCATGCTGTACAGTAAAAATAAATAAATGGAGTGATAGGAGAGCACTAGCTCAGTGAATGAGGTACAAAGAGCACTTCCAAAAGTGTTGTTGATATGCTGAAAGAGCTGAGCTGTCTTTCAGGAGATAAAGTTACAGGAGATGAAATTACAGTTTTGATCCAAATTCTATATAAAAGCTTTTCCCCTTGACTGACCTGAGCTGACCCGACTGAAAGGGGTAGGCGAGCACCGGACATGGCATCGGTGGGAGCATCGCAGGTGCCAGCGCCGCTGGCCATGTTATGGCAGGCTGTGCCGATGGCTGCCGGGCACTGCGTTGCCCTAATCACGCAAGCCGGATGGCCCCGAAAGTCCTGGGACGGACTTCTGAGTTTATGTATAGATAATGTCCTGGGGAATGTGTGGAGGGCAACAGAAACGTCATTATCTTTTTAAGGTGGCTTATAACCCCGATTTTGGGATAAATTAAACTCTTGCAGCTTTTTAAGTTTTAGTGCACTTAGGCTGGGTTTGATGTTTTACTTGGGCAGAACTCCCCGTGATGTCAGCTCAGGCTGTGATTAAATGCAAGATGATTGTGTGAGTTTGCAGTACCTGCTCCGCGGTGCTCACCCTGGGCACGCAGCAGACACAAAGTTGTTTGTGCTAGTTTTGATGACTTCTTTTCAATTTGCTGCAGTCTTGCACTGCGAGGCACCCATCTCTTAATGGCCCAGTTTCTTGGGGGTCCAGAGAGAGGGGGCAGGACATGTTGATTCTGCTTTTTGGGAGGATTTTTAAGCACTGATTTTCATGGAACTTTGAAATTCACATTTACTGCGGCACAGGGTTGCGGGGCTCCTGGCCCTGGTGAGGGGTCATGTGTGCTCTGAGAGGGGTCATGCCGCACACAACTCGGAAATTGCAGTCTGGGCACTAACTGCCCAACGGATTTTGGGCACTAACTTTCTGTCTACGGACAGAAAATTAGAGAGGCAACTTTCATGTGCGTGTTTCCATCACACTTCACGTACCTGTGTATTCTTAACGCTCTTGCCTTGAGGTCTGTGGCAGACACGCACCTTTTTCCGTTTGGAGAGCTTTGTTTTATAGACAGTGCTTTTCCAGAATTTTTGGACATTGACTTTATCTGATAACTAAATTCTGTGATCACAGCTAGATAATATTTAGATATGTGCTGTAAAGGGGGAAAGTTTAGGTTGCTCAGAGGCAACAAAAGTGCTTCTTCCCTATCCTTTCCCCCCTGCCGCTCCCCCTACTTTTTTCCACCTGCTTGCAGAAAGCTGTATTTTTTTTCAGACAGGCCTCATAATTGCCCTTCTGTGCCTGATTTGGGTCTCCAGGAAAAGCCAGCAGCATCTGTAAAGCTGGCAGCCACGCGGTATTTCCAGGCGGGCGGTGTTGCCGGGTGCGGAGCCAACCCTCGGCTTTGCGCGAGCAGCTGAGAACTCGGAGCAAGCCATGCCGCGGTGTACGGTAACGCAGACCTGTGCCACGAGCAAGTCGAGCGCCGAGCAAGTGTTGGGGCCAATATTTATAGACCACTACGTAGTGGTCCTGGAAAGAGAGACAGAGAGGGAGTGGAAGAGAAATCTTGGCTGAGCCAAAGGCAGTTTTATTTTTTTGTTATTTGAACAATTTTTTTTTTTTTAAATCCCCCTTGTCAAGTTTGATCTTCTTGTGGTGCATCCTAGCAGCCCTGCTTCATGCTATGACCAGGTGGAAGCAACAGATTTAAAACGAGACATTGGACAGTAAGTAGTTGATTTAGAGTCATTTTTTACCGCCAGTGTCCTTCCTAGGTGGCTTGCTGCCCTCTGAGGGCTCCGCATCAGTAAGCAAGAGCACAGTTCACATTATGCCCGAGAAAAGGTGCTGCCTGCTGTGCAAGGATGTTCTTCTTCTGTGTAGGGGGTGTTGTATACGGTTACAGAGGAACAGCAGGTTGACTCATATAGCAGCTTACTTGAAAAGGTCAGTTAGCATTAGGGACGAAATGACCAGAGCCTACTTCCACTTCAAAGCTGAAAGTAGTCTTGGTCATTTAAAATACCGTTTCTCAGCGCTGTCTAGGTTGTATTTTAAGCATCCGTTTCTTGCTCTATGGATGGTTGTATGTGCGTGTCAAGCCTGCTGCCCTGTATGGGCTACTCTTAGTAGCAGCAAACAAAATAATAAATTGTATTCATAAACTTGTGCTTGCTGCTGTGTTGGACAGTCAGGGTTGATACCGCAACAACTTTTTTTTCTAAGAGGAGCAGGACAGCAGTTAATGGATGTTCTTACATACTGCAGTCTGGAGGGGAGGGGGGGGGGGGGGAAGGAAAAAGGGAGGGGAGGGGAGGAGGTTATTAGGAGAGAGAAATTCTCCCTCGTTTTGAGTGGTTCTCGGAAGGTGACATAGAACACACACCCCTGCAGGATATGCCCCGAGAACAGGCGGGAAATGACTGTTTATAGCAAACTGCTCTAACCCAGGTGAAAGATTCACTCTCTCCTACCTTCACACAGGCAGCTACACACAGCTTTTGAAAAATGAACCTTTTTCCATTACTCACGGTATCTTTTTCAACAGCCTCCTCAACGTGCACAGGCTGCTGAGTTCATTAGTCTTCTTTGTTTGCATGTTCCAGGGTGTAATTTTAAAAGCTAGGTTACCTAAAAAGGGGATAATTCTTCTAAAACTCTCTCCTGGCAGCAACATGTGAAATCTGTACAATTCAACATTTATGTTTACTATGGTTAGCTCAGAGAAGATTAATGTGTTGCTTAAAGAACACAGCGTTTCCCTGAATGAAATTTATCAGTTGACAGCCCTGGAATTACTTCTTTAAGTTAAGAAAATATAGACTTTGGCACTGGTTGAAGATTTTTGGGGGTGAGTGGGAGGGTGGCTTGCAACTCCAGAGGGTGTTAGACACATACTGAATATGTGTTGAAAACAAATGTGTGTTAAAATAACTTTAAGCTTGAGATTGAAACTAACAAATACAAGGAAATGCAAGATAGGGCTCACATTAGATCCTTAACTTTGCTTGTTAACGCTATCATTTTGCACGCACAGGGCATGTAACGTAAGCCCCTATCCACTGGTTTAAGACTTAGCAAGCAAAGCACAGGAACAGTGGTTTCCAGATAAGAAAAGCAGTTTATATGAGAACCTGTAGAAAAAGAAGTATATTTTATGATTGTAACGATCAGTAATTCCTAAGCATATCTTATAGTCTGCATTTCAGTTAGAGCACTTGTTATCACAAGCACTAGAAACATTAAGAAACTGCTTTGGGAAATGCAGCAGGCCAGACAGAAATGTGTAGTATATGGACAATTAACACTAACAAAACTAATCTGCTGGGAAATTTTCTCATTACAGAGCTATCCCAGCAGATGGACGTGGTTTTAAAAAAAAAGTCCTAAAGCATCAGCTGTCTCATAACCAGTGACTTTTATGGAGTGCAGTGCTGTCACGCTTCTTTAAGTTTTGTAAATAAATGATAAATACAAGCTAAAAGCTCCCATTTCTTCCCTTTTCGGTACCCAGAATTTATCTGTGCTCCTGTCTGAAGGGGATATGGATGTTCTCTTCTCTAGCAACTTGGCCAAAAGGCAACTAATAAGAAGTGAGAGAAAGTATGGTTGTTGAAAGGTGACTTATCAGAGTGCATTTGGACACAGCAGATTAATAGGCGTTAGTCAACATCCTCAGAATTTCCTGGTTATGAATGAGTGCGTCCTCACATGATTGTAGCTGTGGCAGGTGACTAGCGTAGGCAGACAAATGATTTACCATTGGTAAATTTGCATGGACCTTACAGAGCCTCAGCTATTCTTCAGTAACTGCCTGTGTGTATATTATTGCCCTGTGTTAAGGTGGCTTATCCGTTGGTAAGGGGTAAAAGGATCTTCTCTTTAATACCAGGAATTGTGAACTACAAGTGTGTTCAATGTTGTGGAGTAGGTGATGTATGACAGCTCACACCCAACTCTGTAGTGAAGTAGGTTGTTTGCTTTCCTATAAAATTTAGGAGAACATCTTCTATTTTGCATATTTAAGTGACATTCAAAGGAAGTTGTGGAGAAGGATGTCACGACTGCCGACGTTGCTGATGAGCCAACCGAGGGAAGAGAATAACCCCTGAGTTGAATCTGACCTGGTCATGGAGACCTTGGCGTAACCATGTATGAGCTCTGTTGGTAACTTTGTTCTTTGTGATTGAGTTTTCTTGACCCTTCTAAGCTTCCTAAAGCCCCACAAAGAGATGCTTTAATGTCATGTTAACCTACTGATCAGTGAACTCTGTGCTAATGGGTCGTTCAGAGGCAGACATTTTCTCTCTGATAGCTGGGATTATCCATGTAAAGTCCAATTACCTGCTGGGCCTGGGGTGAGAAAAGTCACACACAGGCTCTTTAGCACAGTAGGAACTGTGGCAGCACAGAGTATTGCAGGGGTTAATTTTGGGGCTTTCTGATTGCTGCCAGGCTACCTGGGAGGGCTGTTGATGGTTACCTCCTGTGACAGCAGGAACTCTAAGGCTCAGCAAGGCTGAAGTTTTCTTCTAGAGATTTTGTAAAACTAATGGCTAGGAGAGCTTCCTAGGGACAGCTTTTTGCAGTGATGTCCCCTGGTGGCCCCTCCCCTAATGACCGGAGCAGGGGTGAAAACAGATATGCCTTGAAATGAGAGTCCTTCCTTGTAATTGTTTCCTTCCAAATAGATCACTGGTGTTCACGTTGCCTCTATGCAGTTATTCCACTCAAAAATCTACATTTGCTTTTACAGCCTCTCTGGCCCCCCAGAATACGTGAAGATGAGCTCAAACGCTGCACAGTGAATTTAATGTTATCCCTTACAGCATCCATGACTTACGGCTCAGCCTTCGAAGTCTAACAAGTCCATTTAGTATCTTGTCAATCACAGAATAAGTTATGTGGGGCATTCTTATTTTCAAATCTTTAGAAAACCATAAGAGATTTCTGGATGATTCTCCAACTGCGGGATTCAAAACCTTACAACGAACACCAGAAGATCTGCAGTAAGATTGCGAGTGGGTGACAGTGGGCATAGCTCTGCCCCCTCATGGCCGTTTCTTATTTGGCGTTGGAGGTGGGTTATCTTCATTGTTTCTGGAATGACAGAGGCCAGCTTGCCCCTTTGCTTGGTCACTCAGAGGAGCCTGAGGAACATCGTAACTTCACTCTAGCAGCTGTGCTCCCAGGAATTGTGTAAATCTGGGTGTTTTGTTTACTGTTCTTAATAGCACTCGCTGTTTAACTTGCTTTCACGTTCCATTTGAGCAGTCCTTGTCATAACTAGGTAATCAAGTTGCAAGAACAGCTTCAGCCATGCTGTGCATTTATGGGAGAGTTTGACACCAATAGCCGAAAGCAAGCTTTCCCTCCTAGTAATTTTGCTGTTTGTTCCTGCTGTGCATGTAGTTGTAATTCCAAGAATACGGAAGATGCTGGCTCATATATTTCAACATTAAAAAAACCCAACCTCGTCTAGAGCAGGGCTTGACAGTGCTAGCCCTATCAACTAGACTGTGTCACCTAAAATGGCTTTTTTTCATGTCATAGGTTAATTTTGTGGTTATTTACCTCATTGCCATTGGTTGCTAAATATGGAATTTCAGGGTAATTGCCCGTGATTACTTTTACTTTGTGTTCAGCAGTAGAGCCGTTTCTCAGAACATAGCCAGGGACTGGAATTCCATTCAGTGTTGTGTGTTAATAACGCTGTGTGCCGTTCCCCCGCGATACACGAAACGCTGTACAAAAGGGGAAAAAAAGGCCCAGTACCTACATTCAATGAGATTATGGCCTAACTAGACGAGTCCCTGTGAAGAATAGGGTTAAAAAATGTGTATGCGTGTGTACATGTAAAGATAACTGATTCAGGCCAGGGACTGGGGCTTCATTTCCCACACTCTAGCTGAGCACTTCCCACACTAGCTTATAAAATGTAGTGAGCTTCTCAAGCCTCTCAGCTTGAGACTATTTCTCTTTGTACAGGTAGTGGGATGCTTACTGGATTGAAGACTCAAACCAGGATCTCTTACATCCTAAGTGAGTCTCCTAACATCTGGACTATTGTGTCATATGATCTGTCTTAAATACTAATTTTTTTGTGCACGTTCGATAACTCAGAGCAGGATGTTAGGTATTCAGGAATAATATTCTCTCCTTCCTTCTGTGATTTTTGAGGAATGTTTTTTGAAAGAGCTTCCTTTCATCTAGAGACCGAAGAGAAAAATTTCTCAAATTTCAAAAATTTTATGGAATATGGACATGGTTTCCTGGCCAGCTCTACTAATCAAGCGCTTCCCTATCCAGATTTCATCATGGGGCAAACTGTTCCTTAGTAATATGCATTGCAGTATTCATTTTCATCCTCAGGTTGGTTTCTTCTGCAACATTTAGTTCTTTTTTTTTTTTTTTTCCCCCTGTATGTTCTCATGGGGAGCTGGAAAAATGGGCATGTGATTTACTTTTTATGCCTTAATCATGATGCTTTTCAGTATCAGAGAAGTGACACCTGACTTTTGGCATTGCCAAAGCTTGGCTCCTGATGACTTTGGGAGCTCTTCAGATTGTGTAGTGAATTTGAGAGCAAATGAAAAAGTAAAAATGGGCTCATGCAACCAAAGAAAACCGTTAGACTTTGGGAGTCGGTGCTTTGCTCTTTCTGCATTGCAAGTGAGCTCTGCTTTGGCCCCCATCTCTCTCCGAAGTGATTCAGCCTTTTCTACTCCTTCCCCCTTTGAATTTATGGCTGCCCATGTTCACTTCCTGACCAAAAGGCAGACACGGGTCAGAACTTTTGAACCTCGTCTGCAGGTGTCCCATACGGTGAAGTTATTGATGTGAGGCCATGGGTATTTAGAAACTGACTTAATGTTGGGATTTATTCATTCCGTGAGTAGTTGTATCTGACTTTGTAGTTTGGTTTGTTTCTGTAAATCATTACCAACTCCTTCAACTGAATTTCCCCTTTTGGTGAGGGAGCAAATGGAAACTTTAGGTAAAAAGGTTGTATCGGCAATTTTAGGTACGGATGCCGTGACAGAACTTACTGTCCAAGAGAAACACTAAGCATGAAAGCAGGTGCCTATTTAATAACACGGGTCTGTGCAGAAGACGGTATTTCTGGGCACCGAGTCTCTTGATTACTGACCTTCATCTTTCCTCCTGCAGAGGAGGTCCAGTCTTATCTGTGTAAGACTTGCTCGCTTCACCAGTGCTCATTTAGGCGGACCAAGAATGCAGAGAATTACACATGGTCAGTCTTTAATGTTGGTTCAGAAATAACATTTGTAGAACAAACAAAAATTTTGAGTTTTTCTCAGTCTATTCCATGAAATGCAAGTCCTTACAGCATGAGGAAAACTCAAGGTTTCATGTCACTAAAAACTGAATTTACAGAAGATTTACAAGAGCTGGAGCTTTTAACATGCTTTTTAGTTTAGATGCTGTCTTTCGTATTGGCTGGTATGGGCAGACTTGAACATGGACAATCGCAACAAAATTGAACTGCAAACATTAATGGTGCAGAGAAAGAACCAGGCAACTGCCCTGTTTTCTAAAACCCAACTATAAGAAAAAGGCTCCTGCCTGTTGCCTCCCATATCAGACTGGCGGCTGGTGATACATTTCTCTCAGCAGGGGACAAAATGCTGTGATTTTTCTTAACATAATCTGGACTGCAAAGGTTTACTTGGCCCACAGGCCATATGTTTGAAATCTGTCTCTTGAGGTCAGCATACCCTTTACTTAGACTTTGCTCTATGTGCCAGAGCACTGAAGTGGGACCACGGTTTCTGTAAAAATTAAAATAAGCCAGTGAATCGTAGTTATGTACTGTATTTCATCCCACCTCAGAAAGCATAAGTGTAAAGTGTGATTTTTAATTAACAAGCACATTGTCCCAGTGCTTTGACTTGGAAAATTACATATCAGTATCAACGCTGTTTAGCAGACCAGTCATTCCTCCCTCAGAGCCATAAATAATATCCTTCAACTTCCCAGGAATGTTTTTCTGCTTGCTTTTAGCAATCATAGTTACATATGAAGCATTAATCACCAAGCTACAATTAATGAAGAGTGGGAACTGAATAAAGCTATGCCATCTGCTAAACCAAACCAAACCAAACCAAGCCCATCGCTGCATCTCCTTCACTTCACCACTGCAATGGCTCGTCACTGCGTCCAGCGAGAGTTTTGTCTGCAAACGCTGAAACGTGTTTTACGGTGTTTATTGTCAGTAGCTGGCTGGCAAATGGAGCTTGGCAACGCGATGGCGAGGCCGGGGCAGACGGGCTGACCCGGGACACGCGGTCCTGCCGCGGCCGCGGCCTGCTGAACGCATCGGATTACTTGCTGCCTGGCTAGCGCTCGGAGCTAATCATTAACGGGTGCCCTGCGCGTTTAGGGGGCTGGTAACCCTTTCTTGTGCTAGTTTTTTTGTGTGCGAAAATCTTCCTCCTCCTGACGCTGAGCGCCTTTAGCGAGTGCATTTAAAACTGGTCCATGTGCTGAGATAGCTGTCGGAGCTGGCATTTTGGTTAGAAGTAAACCAATTCTGTCTGCACCCCCTAGCGGCCAGCAAATTTGGGACTGGTGCTGCAGCCGGTGGGCCGGGGGCGGGTTGTGAGCCCTTTGAAAGGGCGCCGGGGCCGGAGGGGCGCTGCTGCGGCCGTCGGTGGGTCGGGTGGGCGAGCTGCGAGGTCGAGGTGACGTGTTAACCCGTGCCCTGCCCTGGGGGTACTGCTGGCTTTGGAAAGCAAACCGCAAGAGCACCTTTTTCACCTCTGCGTGTTGTGGCGCTGAGGAGAAGGGACTGCAGCAGTCTCGTTTCCCGGAGAACTAATCCGCTATGAGAGCCGGCGGATTTTGCACATCCAGCACCTGGTTTTCTTCTAGTGTGCCTAAAATCACTAAGGGTGGAGGCACACGTATTTAATTCCTTTCATCTTTTCCTTAAGTGAATGCATGTTTAACAAGTGTAATGCATGTGTAGCATCTTACTTCAGACTGCTTCGGACACGTGGCCTGTGTCTATCTTGCGCCAGCAAGAAGGGGACCAGCTAGGCGCTGGTTGACTCTCAGCTCCCTCCCCTTCTTCACACTCAATATACCAGGGTGCTTCCTATGTCATGAGGATAACAGATGCTTCACACAGCAGGCACTAGCTGTGTTTCTGAAGCTGTTTTTGCAGGCTACACATCTGTCTCTAGGCAAGCAGTTTTTCTGCAGCCAGCCATTTTCAATAGTTTTAGGAAGGTAAATAGCATACCTGAACACAACAGAAAAGAGACGCTATTTGAGGTGCAGTCATTTTCCCAGTGTTGAACTAGTTTGGCTAAGATGTTGTGCGGTAGGGGAGTTGTTTGTAAAGTGCATGTATGGTCAGAAAATGACTGTGTACAAATGCTATCACCCTTCTCCAGAGATCTAAAATCTATCTCTATTCCAAGATATATCAACTTTCTTTAGTTCAAAAATAAATGCCGATGACTTTTTCCTCTTATTGGCTCTCTGAGGGTATGAGAAAATGAGCTGGAGTCTATTCTGGTTTGTTGATCATCAAGAAAATTGTTAATTGCTCTCTAACCGTGAGCCAGAAAGAATACGGCTTGACTTCAGGTCAGGAGCCAGGTGCGGTTTGTAGAGCAAACTCTTAGAAGAACAACTTGTTTTATTATTTTTCGGTTTGTTTGTTTTAAATGTGTACATTGAGAAAATGTACTTTGGAGTCATTGTAAAACAAATATTGAATTTCATTATGTCATTTCTGCCAAACCACTACTCATCATGTACTTGTACTACCAGCTCTTACTTCTCTCATGAAGATTTTTGAACATTTATGCCAGTTAACATCTTTTTCCACCCTCAGGGCTCTTTAAAATAAAGTGATATCTACCACTTAAATAGTAATTTGCATCTTGAGAACATTTTGCAAGCCTTCATTAATGCTTCTTTCATGTCGGAAAATGGTAACGTGTTTTAAGGTTGGAAGTTGAAAGTGTGTAAAGTAACTTGGGGCACAAGAGGAATTGGTGCCATTTAACCTCAGAATAAATGACTTCAGCATGTAATTAAGTTTTAGATCTAAGCCTATGAAGGATAGGAAATTAATTATATATTAAAAAAAAAAAAAAGCTGCAGTGTACAATGTAAATACTTCACCTGTACTGCTGTGATAGGTTTCACCATGATACAACTGCCAGGAGTCAGACCCTGCCTCATAAAGTGTGCCCAGGAGGAGTGATTGGCTTTCGCTCCTGAGGCCTGGCAGCTAGATCACAGCTCTGTAATGTAAGTGAACATTGAAATAAGCACATAATTTTGCCCTGGGGCATCAGCCTAACTCTCTGGCTCAAAAGTACTAATAGGAATTGATATCTCAGTTCAGTTCTGGTTTGCCACAAACGCAGGGCATGCTTTAAATGATGGAGGGTTGTACTTTTGACATAGAGTCCATTCAAGTCAGCCATAAAACTCCACTGAGACGATATCAGGATAGCAAATAAAGGGAGCCAGGGTCATCGTGTACTTCAATGTGAAGTAATTCATAAACTTCTTGGTTGCTTTCCGTGAGCAGCTATTTAGAGATTCAAAATGATGCAAGTCATATAATGTCCAGTTTGGGTTTTTAATAGACTTTTTCCTCATCTAGAGTTCGAGGTAATTGGAGAGGTGAATGGTTTCAGAAAAGTCAAAATGAGCTCTGATTGGTTTTAAACTGATGAATGAATTAAGAATGCAATTTAAATCAGGCTGGAGAGTATACCATGAAGTGGACATAATTTTGAGAACATTCCCTGAAACTCCATATTAGAGTTGTTGGATATGGGTGATGCAGTTCAGTAATGGGAAGAAAGGGGAGATCTTTGGACTAGTTAAACTTACGTTTTTAGGTGTTAATCTACAAAACGATGCTGGCTTGTATGCCCAGTGGGATAATATTGTACCTATAGTCAGTGTGATCAAGAAGCCAGAATATTTTGAGAAATCTGCCATCTGAACCTTAGAGGCCAGTTTTATGTCTTCTTCTCAGCTGGAGGATACGTATAGTGAAAGAATATGAATACTTGAAAACTTGAGCAAAGAAAAAGAGAAAGGATAAAATGCCATGGGACTAACCAAGTTATCAGTTAATCTAAGGAATAAATTAATCAAGTATGAACTTCAACATTAACTGAAGTTCACATCTGTTGAAAATAGCACGTACTATATAATGGAGCGTATGTATTTGTCTGAAAATACTATCTAGTGTGTTTTCTCTAGCTTAGGTTTCTCTTTTCAAGGTGGTATTCTACTACATAAGTGGTATCAGAAATCAAGTCGTTTCGAAGATTTCAGTGGCACCTTTCCTGGAGGATGCTAGTATTTCACCTGGGTAGGACTGGTAAAATTTGAGGCCCCGGTGGATGGTTTTGAAATATTTGTGCACCGGTCCTCAAAGGATTTATGAGAAATACTTAAAATTTCAGTTGTGGACAGTGTCTGTCTTGCCTTATTTACTGGCCCTGTCATCTCCATGCTTTTGGATATATCACCTCTAATTGTTCTGAATAATTGTAGCAACACCTGCTGGTGAGGCCGGAGCTGATATACTGGAAGCTTTCCCGTAGTTGACATTCGCTAACAAACCATTTGTGTCTTCAGCAGATGTTTTTGATTCCTTTTTCACATAGGATTTACTTAGATGTGCGCTCTCACTAAAGTAAATGCCAGCCAGCTCTTTCGGGCTGTTTGCCATCAGAACGTATGGACTGAGTTACTGGCCCCAAACTTGCATAAATATTATTTATGCACATTGTTGCTGTGTTTTGTGTCCTATGAACTCCGTTACTTTTCCCCATTCTTCTGCTCTGCAGAAGTTTGACATTTCATATTTTCACCTTTTAATAATAATAATAATAAGAAGTCTTCTTCTACATTGTCTGATTTTGGATTATAGGTAAGCCTGACAGCGTGGGCTCGGGTTCTTGGTCTTATTCTGTTACCATCTCAAAGCAGCGATTTCTGCTTTGACTTGCTTTTGGTGTCCAGAACGTTTGCGTCTTTGTTTGTTTACATTCTATATGGTTTTACAAGTTTCTGACTGCTCCTTTCTGTATTTTTATTTATTTTTATGCTATATGCCACAAAGGCTCTGATTCCCATATTTAAAAAAAGTTAAAATTAACGAACAATGAAATATATCCAAGTGAATGGCCTGTAGCCCTACGAGGGAACCCAGTAAAACCCAAAACTATATGCACTTCAAATCTTTTTGTGCTTGGGATGATGTTTCATGTACATATGAAAAAGTAATATCTAAGTTAAAAATTCCCCGTTACTTGAGACTTACTTTGTTTAATTTTTGATTTGGTATTCTTTGGTAGGGTAGCTACACAGGTCTACTGATGCCAAAATGTTATTTCTTCAGCGTACAACATTGGCATATAAAGTGTTTCTAAAGATTTCAGGCTGGACCTGGATGTACAACAGCAATATCTTTTTCTCTCTCCTTCCCTTTACTGCCAAAAAATTACTCCCTCCTCCTTAAAAAAAAAAAAAAAAAAAAAAAAAAAGAAAGAAAGAAAAAGTGCACCTCAAAAGCAGACCTCAACTATCCAGAATCCTAGAGGGGCCAAGTAAGCCCCGGTGCTCTATTAGATGCAGCAAGAAAAGTTGTGTCCACTTTCTCAATCTTTCTGCAGAAGCTGGAGAGTACTAAACCAATATACTGTCCTGGAGAGTACTAAACCAATATACTGTCCTTATGTCCCATATTCTGCTGGACATCTTTATAGAATGCAAATCCACAAAGTGCTGTACATATGCTTATAATTACCCCTGGTCAGTGTATCTTTTGCAGTCAGTGCAGATAGGTAGAGCTCGTAAAGTTTATGCATCTCCCTGTGTTCATTCAGGGTGTTAATCTTAAGTATCCAGTGCTGGAAACCCTGGGGAGATGTCCTTTTTCTTCTGCTTCTTCCTCTTAACCTAGTTTTCAGCATTTCTTAGTTGTAGATATTCTTTTCCTAAAGGTATTTATTTTTCATTGAAGAGAGCTTTGTGCATCATGTAGATGTGCTCTGTGCGTGAGATCTTTTTTGTACAGGGACATTAGTCCTCTGCCTTATAATAAATATACACAGATAAGTGAATCGAGGAGTTTTAGCAACTCAAACTGTATTATATACTAAACATTATGTGTATATATTTACCCTACCAACTTATGAATGGAATAATTTTTTTTCTCATTTTGCTTATTATCATTAATTTTACCAAACAGACAAGTTTATCCTTTGACTTTTGAAGCCGCATGGCTTTTTGTAACTTGATTCCTTGACCTAGCATTCAAATTCGAAGCAACTCTTTCCTCAGTGTTAAGATACAAAGATATTTTCATTGATTCAGTTTACAGTTTATGGCCATTTTTTCTTTTGGAAGGTTCCAGTTATAATCATCTCCAGGCTTCAGTTTGTGCCATACACGGCCATCTATGTGGGTTTTTGTACCCATTCCAACCACCTGGGTCCCATTATTCCCATTTGGTTCCCATTGCACCGACTTCCTATGTGTATTACAGAATTGATTTTAATTTTTGAACATTTAACATAAAAGGTCTTTTATGCCCTGTATGTGCAAAAAAAAAAAAAAAAATCCAAAGAATTCATTTAATTTCTGTATATATAATTCTGTATATATAATTTCTGTTGCTCATTGCAACATCAGCCCTTAGGAAGCCTGTATCAATATGTAAGAATGCTGCTTGTCACAGTTCTTGCATAGAGCCAAAAATTTTTACTTAAATACCAAGTTTTTTAAATCTCACAGCTTTAGTTCTTACAGTATCTTTTTCTTGCAGAAAAATACCTGAACAAGATCTCCAAAGGTCAGCTGGCCTAAACATTGTATCCAGAGGCCTCTACTTGTAGGTACATACTTAAGCCATTCTAGAGATATTTTTCCAAGTTATTTTTTTAAATAGGTATTCTGCCAACTTTACTGGCATCTCTAGACCACATGGTATGCAACAGGAATTTTGTGTTGTGCAGTGATGCCTGGTGCCGAAGCTAAATTTGCCATTTTCTTTCTCAGTGGGAGTTAACTGGATGCTTTTTTCATTTTGTCAAGAATATGTTGGTGTTTTTAAACATGCGTACATATATATATATGCATGTACATATATAAAAACATACTAGAGCATTTTTCATAACTTCAGTGTTCATATTGCGAAGCATTTTATAGAATAATGAGGGAGATGATAGGAATAGTTTATTAATTGTTCGTAAGAACAGAGATACTGCTATGCGGTAGCATGTCTCAGATCTTTCTACGTAAATACGTAAAGACACAGTGGTAGTGATGGTCAAGACAGTATTCTTCTTTTTTGCCTAACTAGATTTTTTAGTTACATCTTAGTCCCGTAAGTGAACAGAATTGAGGTCCCACGGCAAAGCAGGAGGTAATCTGCGTCGATGGCCAAGCACCTCATTTTTCCTTTATTTTTTCCCCCAGACTAATTTTTTCTACTGCACCACTTACCTTTACTTTCTTTGCCTCAATCTGATGCTAGGATCTATAGGACACCTGGGTAATACATCCTCTATGTACACCATCCACAATCCGAATTTTGTGTTGTGCTCGTAGGCATGTTTTTTTCTGGCGGTGTGGATGTTAAAACAGAAGGTTTCTGGTGGTGGCTACAGGCAGATAGATGCACCCTGTAGAGGAAGTTTACAGCCTATGGGCGGAAATAGGACCACAAGTCTATCCGTGCTGACCAAACTGCTGTATCAAATCGCAATATCAACGGCTGTATTCCTGTTCGAAACGTGACTGAGTGGATACGCAGGGAGCGCATAATTCCAGTGCCCGTACAGTTTGTGATTGTGATTCTGTTTTTCCTTGGATAGGAAGAGTAACTGAGAGCTAGAGAGGGTTTCATTTCCACGACCATCTAGTCTAGAGGCCTTGAGCTATATGGATGTATTTGTTATA